>NW_027211706.1:1200000-1560603 GCF_022749685.1 Semicossyphus pulcher | reverse complement strand
GGAAACAGGACTTTAAAACAGCAAGGGACAACGTCCACTGGACCACAGAAACAGCAGAAAAGATGCTGCAACACTGGATGACGCATTTAAACTAGACATCCCCACAAGCCTACAAACTGAGGAGGGGAGCAAGAACATAGTACTCCTGGCCAACAACTTTCAACCGACAGAGCCCCAAATAAAACTACTGGAAAAAGGACTTTCCTTCATCCCCACGCTAGATATCCACAAACAACAGAGGAATAACCTAAGACAGGACATAGGAATATACCACAGGAAACTAAAACTGGCAGCCTTTTTCCAAAACAAGAGAAAAAAGGACAGGATACCCTTCATGCCCACATCCAAATGGGAGCCTAGAGGGGGACAAATTGCCCAGGAAATCACCGACTTGATCACCCTAGACAGGGAAGCACTAGACGTACTGCCAGAACAACATAGAGATCACTGTAACCTAACGCAGGAGGAGGTAACAGCCCTCAGGAACCTAGCCAAAAACAGAAACATAGTCATTAAACCAGCAGACAAGGGAAGCGCTATAGTGATCATGGACAGAGAACAGTACATCTGGGAGGCTGAGAGACAGCTCAACAACCAGGAACACTACAGGAAACTACAGGAACCCACTTACCTAAAAACGGTGGAGGACATAAATAAAATCATAGATACGCTGTTGGACAAAAAATACATAAATACGAAACAGAGCAGCTACCTAAAGGGAAAAGAAGCACCCAGAGCCAGGATATTCTACCTACTACCCAAGATTCACAAAGCACCAGACACATGGCCTAAACCGTATGAGATTCCATCAGGAAGGCCGATTGTCTCTGACTGCAACAGTGAATCCTACAGGACGGCAGAATACATAGATTTCTTTCTAAATCCTCTGTCGAACCGCCATCCTAGCTACATAAAGGACACCTATGATTTTGTAGCCAAAATCAGAGGCATCACCGTCCCACAGTCTGCGTTTTTATTCAGTATAGATGTAGACAGCCTATACACCAACATAGAAACAACAGAGGGACTAAAAGCAGTTAGGAAATGGTTCAACAAATACCCGGACAAAGACAGACCGGATGCAGAAATCCTGGAACTCCTGTTCATCAACCTGACGAAAAACGACTTTGAATTCAACCAGGAATTTTACCTCCAAATCAAAGGGACAGCAATGGGCAAGAAATTCGCACCAGCCTATGCGGACATTTACATGGCTGACTGGGAAGAAACAGTCTTCGAGAAATGCACACACAAACCCACACACTACTTTAGATATTTAGATGACATCTGGGGCACATGGACACACGGCACAGACACATTTTTAGACTTCATGAACATCTTAAACACGCACCACACATCGATCAAAGTTAAACACACCACACATAACTCCTCAATTAATTTCTTAGACACCACCACATACAAAGGCCCTGATTTTAACCGCACTAACACATTAGACACAAAGGTTTATTTCAAAGATACTGACACACATTCATTACTACACAAAAACAGCTTCCACCCAAAACACACATTCAGAGGACTTGTTAAATCCCAACTCTTAAGATTCCACAGAATCTGCAGCCAGTCCACGGAATTTGAAAAGGCCACTCAGACTCTATATGGGTCGTTGAGGAAAAGAGGCTACGCCCGGAGCTTCCTGAGGAAAATCCGAAAGTCGTTTCTGGAAACAAAGGAGAAGAACCTCAAAACTCCCATCCCCCTGATAACAACTTACTCGAGCCTAAGTATCCACATTAACAACAGAATCAAAAGGAACTTTGAAGACACTCAAAGGAACAATTCTGTGATGCAGGAATTTAGGATCATATCAGCATATAGGAAAAACAAAAACTTACAGGACATCTTAGTCAAAAGTAAACTAAAACCAAAACCGGGACAACCACACAAAAACAAACCGCAGTTCTTTAAAGAGAAAAAATCTGTAAAGAACAGGGGAACCAAACAGGTATTTCCCATCCTCCAGAAAATCAATCTGGACACAAGAAACTGCGTGTACATCATCACATGCAACAAATGCGGGAGCCAGTACATAGGAGAAACAGGGAATTCCATCCGAATCCGACTGGCACAACACAGATATAACATTAAGAACCAGAAAGAAATGCACACTAAATTAGTCCCACATTTTCTGGAACACGGCCTTCAATCACTAGAAGTGAGCGGACTCGAACACAACATTAATTGGACAGCTGCACAACGGCAGCAGACAGAGAGATACTGGATTCGTCAACTCGACACCAGATATCCCACTGGACTGAACATTAAATAAATTTGACATGCTTTCTCAGCCCGACCTGCCGAGTATCAGAGTGAGGTTTGAATCAGGGAATCCACAGATGGCCTATGCATTCCCTGTCTTTTTTAGAAGCACAAGTCAGTTAAAACTGACAGCTCTAGAAAGCAGGATCCGTTGTCCCGAACCTAACCAGCTCGTGCCTCTGGGGAAGCAGCCCTGCCATTGGCAGACTGTCCAGATCAAACCGATCAATGAGAAAGGAGGGGGCGGAGAAAGCGGGCGGAGCCCAAAATACACAGACACAAATAGAGCAGCAAAACACTGAGCAGCCACACTGCCTGATGAAGATCTAACCAGATCGAAACGTCGCGACCTACACACCGAGAAAAAGGACAAGCTTCCACCTCCAGCAAGAACCAGAAGGACGAACCCTCCCTCCACGGAAGAGAACTCTCTCCACAGAGGACCAACAAGGAGCAAAACTGACTTAGGTTGATACCTTACTCAGTTTACTCAGGAGACCTTCACAAAGGACCTCTCCACACGCTGCAGCAGCCCTCCAGCAGAAACAGCACTCCGGAGGACTCAGCCTACAGCACAAAAACACAAATCTAACACAGGTCGATACCTAACGGTGCCAACTAAAGCCTTGTTAAATTTGTTAGGTAAGTATGAGCCACAAAGGTAGACGCCAGCCCCGGGCTGACAACACACACTACCAGAGAGGCTACACCACAGCACACACACAGCACCACAGGAAAAGACAAATGACACAGTGTCAGAGCTCTTTTCAAATCACGGTGAGAATAATGTTTAATTTGATCCGTATGGTACACCACCTGCGCAATATTACTGTCAGCGTGGACCACAACAAAGAGTCCAGACCGGATCCTCCCAGCCTGCTACGCAAGATGAAGGAACTGATGGATCTCATCAAACCAGCTTGCCCGACAGGGAAAACCTTGCTCCTCCTGGAAGGCAATGCTAGAAACTGGGGCTACAATACTCGAGTAATCCTTGATGGACACTACACTGATGAGATCGACAGACTGTCCGCAGAGCTCTCCCAGGTGCTCACAGGAAACTGGAGAGAACCATGGGAAGTAGCTCAACGCTGGGCCTGGAACAACCTCGGCAAGAGACTGCACAGGAGCTCTCTGGAGCACACCAGGGCCATCATCATCAGCGTAAACAGCCCCAAAACAACACCTTCACAGCCACCGACCACCACTCAGAACCGGTACAGCGTGCTGACGGAGGAAACCGAGAGGGAGACAGAGACCGGCAACAGCTCTCAGAGTGCTAGCACAGGAGAGAATGAAAATCCTGCCCCCTGGACGATCCCTCCAAGGATCGCCCCTGCAGACACGCCGGCACTGTCACAGACAGAATTCCCTCTGATTCCAAAAACCCGACGCACGCCGAACAACAGGAGCCGTGAGAATAAAAAGAGGAGCAACGCAGAACCAGCCGCGACTCCCCCTCCGGCCTTCCAGCCGTCTGAGATTTCCCCGGCAGGCTCACCACTTGCACCTTCTTCCCTGCAGCTCTCTACCCACTCGGTCACTCCAACACCTAGACCGAGATCCCGCCTGCATGCCTCCCCCACTGCCTCTGCATCCTGTGCGCCTGCCTCCCTCATCTCCCCAGCATCTAACTTGGATGCTTCTCTCCTCCCTTCTCACTCTCCATTTTCTGCTTCCCTCCTCTCTACCCACACCTCTCACTCATCTGTGCCTAATCTTAACCTTTCACCCTGCATGCCTGACCTGAACCCTCCTGCCTTATCTATTAACCTTTCCCTCGACCCTAACTCTAACCCTAACCAAATTCCATCTTCTCTCTCTACCCCGGCTCCTGCTGCCTCGTCTCCTTATCCTTCCCCTGACTCTAACCCTAACCCACCTCCATCCTCTCCCTCGCTCCCGTCTCCTGCTGCCTTGTCCCCTAATCTTTCCCCGGACACTAACCCTAACTTGAATCAACTTTCACCCTCTCTCTCCATCCCGTTTCCTGACCTCTCCACTGCACCGGCTTCTCCAGCCTCCTCTCCCTCCTCCCCCACTCCTCCCAGGGCGCACATCTTCCCCGTAGTAACTGTACAACGGACACTAGTCTCTACCGAGACTCCCAAAACAACTTACAGACCAACACGCCACCCAAACACCAGTAGGAAAAACCTGGATTGGTCCCTGAAAACCCGGAAAAGTTGTCTCATCATCGGTGACTCGAATCTGGCTAACATCCCACCACACACGAACGAGGATGTCCAGATTGACAGCTATCCGGGCGCTAAATTCTCCCACGTGGAACCGCTGCTACAAGCACACAGGGACAACACCACGGTGAAGAAAGTAGTGCTCTCTTTCGGGATCAATAACAGGGAAAACAAACCAAAGGAAACAACAATAAAGCAGGTGCAGAAGGCTCGCAGAGCATCCAAACTTGCATTCCCGGACGCAGAAATCTACATCCCGGTGATCAACTACTCGGACACACTACCCCCGGAACAACAGAGGAACCTGGATACACTGAATAAGTACATCATGGAGAATACGAATCACATCCCAAAACTGCGGAAACAGGACTTTAAAACAGCAAGGGACAACGTCCACTGGACCACAGAAACAGCAGAAAAGATGCTGCAACACTGGATGACGCATTTAAACTAGACATCCCCACAAGCCTACAAACTGAGGAGGGGAGCAAGAACATAGTACTCCTGGCCAACAACTTTCAACCGACAGAGCCCCAAATAAAACTACTGGAAAAAGGACTTTCCTTCATCCCCACGCTAGATATCCACAAACAACAGAGGAATAACCTAAGACAGGACATAGGAATATACCACAGGAAACTAAAACTGGCAGCCTTTTTCCAAAACAAGAGAAAAAAGGACAGGATACCCTTCATGCCCACATCCAAATGGGAGCCTAGAGGGGGACAAATTGCCCAGGAAATCACCGACTTGATCACCCTAGACAGGGAAGCACTAGACGTACTGCCAGAACAACATAGAGATCACTGTAACCTAACGCAGGAGGAGGTAACAGCCCTCAGGAACCTAGCCAAAAACAGAAACATAGTCATTAAACCAGCAGACAAGGGAAGCGCTATAGTGATCATGGACAGAGAACAGTACATCTGGGAGGCTGAGAGACAGCTCAACAACCAGGAACACTACAGGAAACTACAGGAACCCACTTACCTAAAAACGGTGGAGGACATAAATAAAATCATAGATACGCTGTTGGACAAAAAATACATAAATACGAAACAGAGCAGCTACCTAAAGGGAAAAGAAGCACCCAGAGCCAGGATATTCTACCTACTACCCAAGATTCACAAAGCACCAGACACATGGCCTAAACCGTATGAGATTCCATCAGGAAGGCCGATTGTCTCTGACTGCAACAGTGAATCCTACAGGACGGCAGAATACATAGATTTCTTTCTAAATCCTCTGTCGAACCGCCATCCTAGCTACATAAAGGACACCTATGATTTTGTAGCCAAAATCAGAGGCATCACCGTCCCACAGTCTGCGTTTTTATTCAGTATAGATGTAGACAGCCTATACACCAACATAGAAACAACAGAGGGACTAAAAGCAGTTAGGAAATGGTTCAACAAATACCCGGACAAAGACAGACCGGATGCAGAAATCCTGGAACTCCTGTTCATCAACCTGACGAAAAACGACTTTGAATTCAACCAGGAATTTTACCTCCAAATCAAAGGGACAGCAATGGGCAAGAAATTCGCACCAGCCTATGCGGACATTTACATGGCTGACTGGGAAGAAACAGTCTTCGAGAAATGCACACACAAACCCACACACTACTTTAGATATTTAGATGACATCTGGGGCACATGGACACACGGCACAGACACATTTTTAGACTTCATGAACATCTTAAACACGCACCACACATCGATCAAAGTTAAACACACCACACATAACTCCTCAATTAATTTCTTAGACACCACCACATACAAAGGCCCTGATTTTAACCGCACTAACACATTAGACACAAAGGTTTATTTCAAAGATACTGACACACATTCATTACTACACAAAAACAGCTTCCACCCAAAACACACATTCAGAGGACTTGTTAAATCCCAACTCTTAAGATTCCACAGAATCTGCAGCCAGTCCACGGAATTTGAAAAGGCCACTCAGACTCTATATGGGTCGTTGAGGAAAAGAGGCTACGCCCGGAGCTTCCTGAGGAAAATCCGAAAGTCGTTTCTGGAAACAAAGGAGAAGAACCTCAAAACTCCCATCCCCCTGATAACAACTTACTCGAGCCTAAGTATCCACATTAACAACAGAATCAAAAGGAACTTTGAAGACACTCAAAGGAACAATTCTGTGATGCAGGAATTTAGGATCATATCAGCATATAGGAAAAACAAAAACTTACAGGACATCTTAGTCAAAAGTAAACTAAAACCAAAACCGGGACAACCACACAAAAACAAACCGCAGTTCTTTAAAGAGAAAAAATCTGTAAAGAACAGGGGAACCAAACAGGTATTTCCCATCCTCCAGAAAATCAATCTGGACACAAGAAACTGCGTGTACATCATCACATGCAACAAATGCGGGAGCCAGTACATAGGAGAAACAGGGAATTCCATCCGAATCCGACTGGCACAACACAGATATAACATTAAGAACCAGAAAGAAATGCACACTAAATTAGTCCCACATTTTCTGGAACACGGCCTTCAATCACTAGAAGTGAGCGGACTCGAACACAACATTAATTGGACAGCTGCACAACGGCAGCAGACAGAGAGATACTGGATTCGTCAACTCGACACCAGATATCCCACTGGACTGAACATTAAATAAATTTGACATGCTTTCTCAGCCCGACCTGCCGAGTATCAGAGTGAGGTTTGAATCAGGGAATCCACAGATGGCCTATGCATTCCCTGTCTTTTTTAGAAGCACAAGTCAGTTAAAACTGACAGCTCTAGAAAGCAGGATCCGTTGTCCCGAACCTACCCTAACCCTAACCCTAACCCTAACCCTAACCCTAACCCCTAACCCTAACCCTAACCCTAACCCTAACCCTACCCTAACCCTAACCCTAACCCTAACCCTAACCCTAACCCCTAACCCTAACCCTAACCCAACCCTAACCCTAACCCTAACCCTAACCCTAACCCTAACCCTCCTGCTGCCTCGTCTCCTAATCCTTCCCCTGACTCTAACCTTAACCCACCTCCATCCTCTCCCTCGCTCCCGTCTCCTGCTGCCTTGTCCCCTAATCTTTCCCCGGACACTAACCCTAACTTGAATCAACTTTCACCCTCTCTCTCCATCCCGTTTCCTGACCTCTCCACTGCACCGGCTTCTCCAGCCTCCTCTCCCTCCTCCCCCACTCCTCCCAGGGCGCACATCTTCCCCGTAGTAACTGTACAACGGACACTAGTCTCTACCGAGACTCCCAAAACAACTTACAGACCAACACGCCACCCAAACACCAGTAGGAAAAACCTGGATTGGTCCCTGAAAACCCGGAAAAGTTGTCTCATCATCGGTGACTCGAATCTGGCTAACATCCCACCACACACGAACGAGGATGTCCAGATTGACAGCTATCCGGGCGCTAAATTCTCCCACGTGGAACCGCTGCTACAAGCACACAGGGACAACACCACGGTGAAGAAAGTAGTGCTCTCTTTCGGGATCAATAACAGGGAAAACAAACCAAAGGAAACAACAATAAAGCAGGTGCAGAAGGCTCGCAGAGCATCCAAACTTGCATTCCCGGACGCAGAAATCTACATCCCGGTGATCAACTACTCGGACACACTACCCCCGGAACAACAGAGGAACCTGGATACACTGAATAAGTACATCATGGAGAATACGAATCACATCCCAAAACTGCGGAAACAGGACTTTAAAACAGCAAGGGACAACGTCCACTGGACCACAGAAACAGCAGAAAAGATGCTGCAACACTGGATGACGCATTTAAACTAGACATCCCCACAAGCCTACAAACTGAGGAGGGGAGCAAGAACATAGTACTCCTGGCCAACAACTTTCAACCGACAGAGCCCCAAATAAAACTACTGGAAAAAGGACTTTCCTTCATCCCCACGCTAGATATCCACAAACAACAGAGGAATAACCTAAGACAGGACATAGGAATATACCACAGGAAACTAAAACTGGCAGCCTTTTTCCAAAACAAGAGAAAAAAGGACAGGATACCCTTCATGCCCACATCCAAATGGGAGCCTAGAGGGGGACAAATTGCCCAGGAAATCACCGACTTGATCACCCTAGACAGGGAAGCACTAGACGTACTGCCAGAACAACATAGAGATCACTGTAACCTAACGCAGGAGGAGGTAACAGCCCTCAGGAACCTAGCCAAAAACAGAAACATAGTCATTAAACCAGCAGACAAGGGAAGCGCTATAGTGATCATGGACAGAGAACAGTACATCTGGGAGGCTGAGAGACAGCTCAACAACCAGGAACACTACAGGAAACTACAGGAACCCACTTACCTAAAAACGGTGGAGGACATAAATAAAATCATAGATACGCTGTTGGACAAAAAATACATAAATACGAAACAGAGCAGCTACCTAAAGGGAAAAGAAGCACCCAGAGCCAGGATATTCTACCTACTACCCAAGATTCACAAAGCACCAGACACATGGCCTAAACCGTATGAGATTCCATCAGGAAGGCCGATTGTCTCTGACTGCAACAGTGAATCCTACAGGACGGCAGAATACATAGATTTCTTTCTAAATCCTCTGTCGAACCGCCATCCTAGCTACATAAAGGACACCTATGATTTTGTAGCCAAAATCAGAGGCATCACCGTCCCACAGTCTGCGTTTTTATTCAGTATAGATGTAGACAGCCTATACACCAACATAGAAACAACAGAGGGACTAAAAGCAGTTAGGAAATGGTTCAACAAATACCCGGACAAAGACAGACCGGATGCAGAAATCCTGGAACTCCTGTTCATCAACCTGACGAAAAACGACTTTGAATTCAACCAGGAATTTTACCTCCAAATCAAAGGGACAGCAATGGGCAAGAAATTCGCACCAGCCTATGCGGACATTTACATGGCTGACTGGGAAGAAACAGTCTTCGAGAAATGCACACACAAACCCACACACTACTTTAGATATTTAGATGACATCTGGGGCACATGGACACACGGCACAGACACATTTTTAGACTTCATGAACATCTTAAACACGCACCACACATCGATCAAAGTTAAACACACCACACATAACTCCTCAATTAATTTCTTAGACACCACCACATACAAAGGCCCTGATTTTAACCGCACTAACACATTAGACACAAAGGTTTATTTCAAAGATACTGACACACATTCATTACTACACAAAAACAGCTTCCACCCAAAACACACATTCAGAGGACTTGTTAAATCCCAACTCTTAAGATTCCACAGAATCTGCAGCCAGTCCACGGAATTTGAAAAGGCCACTCAGACTCTATATGGGTCGTTGAGGAAAAGAGGCTACGCCCGGAGCTTCCTGAGGAAAATCCGAAAGTCGTTTCTGGAAACAAAGGAGAAGAACCTCAAAACTCCCATCCCCCTGATAACAACTTACTCGAGCCTAAGTATCCACATTAACAACAGAATCAAAAGGAACTTTGAAGACACTCAAAGGAACAATTCTGTGATGCAGGAATTTAGGATCATATCAGCATATAGGAAAAACAAAAACTTACAGGACATCTTAGTCAAAAGTAAACTAAAACCAAAACCGGGACAACCACACAAAAACAAACCGCAGTTCTTTAAAGAGAAAAAATCTGTAAAGAACAGGGGAACCAAACAGGTATTTCCCATCCTCCAGAAAATCAATCTGGACACAAGAAACTGCGTGTACATCATCACATGCAACAAATGCGGGAGCCAGTACATAGGAGAAACAGGGAATTCCATCCGAATCCGACTGGCACAACACAGATATAACATTAAGAACCAGAAAGAAATGCACACTAAATTAGTCCCACATTTTCTGGAACACGGCCTTCAATCACTAGAAGTGAGCGGACTCGAACACAACATTAATTGGACAGCTACACAACGGCAGCAGACAGAGAGATACTGGATTCGTCAACTCGACACCAGATATCCCACTGGACTGAACATTAAATAAATTTGACATGCTTTCTCAGCCCGACCTGCCGAGTATCAGAGTGAGGTTTGAATCAGGGAATCCACAGATGGCCTATGCATTCCCTGTCTTTTTTAGAAGCACAAGTCAGTTAAAACTGACAGCTCTAGAAAGCAGGATCCGTTGTCCCGAACCTAACCAGCTCGTGCCTCTGGGGAAGCAGCCCTGCCATTGGCAGACTGTCCAGATCAAACCGATCCATGAGAAAGGAGGGGGCGGAGAAAGCGGGCGGAGCCCAAAATACACAGACACAAATAGAGCAGCAAAACACTGAGCAGCCACACTGCCTGATGAAGATCTAACCAGATCGAAACGTCGCGACCTACACACCGAGAAAAAGGACAAGCTTCCACCTCCAGCAAGAACCAGAAGGACGAACCCTCCCTCCACGGAAGAGAACTCTCTCCACAGAGGACCAACAAGGAGCAAAACTGACTTAGGTTGATACCTTACTCAGTTTACTCAGGAGACCTTCACAAAGGACCTCTCCACACGCTGCAGCAGCCCTCCAGCAGAAACAGCACTCCGGAGGACTCAGCCTACAGCACAAAAACACAAATCTAACACAGGTCGATACCTAACGGTGCCAACTAAAGCCTTGTTAAATTTGTTAGGTAAGTATGAGCCACAAAGGTAGACGCCAGCCCCGGGCTGACAACACACACTACCAGAGAGGCTACACCACAGCACACACACAGCACCACAGGAAAAGACAAATGACACAGTGTCAGAGCTCTTTTCAAATCACGGTGAGAATAATGTTTAATTTGATCCGTATGGTACACCACCTGCGCAATATTACTGTCAGCGTGGACCACAACAAAGAGTCCAGACCGGATCCTCCCAGCCTGCTACGCAAGATGAAGGAACTGATGGATCTCATCAAACCAGCTTGCCCGACAGGGAAAACCTTGCTCCTCCTGGAAGGCAATGCTAGAAACTGGGGCTACAATACTCGAGTAATCCTTGATGGACACTACACTGATGAGATCGACAGACTGTCCGCAGAGCTCTCCCAGGTGCTCACAGGAAACTGGAGAGAACCATGGGAAGTAGCTCAACGCTGGGCCTGGAACAACCTCGGCAAGAGACTGCACAGGAGCTCTCTGGAGCACACCAGGGCCATCATCATCAGCGTAAACAGCCCCAAAACAACACCTTCACAGCCACCGACCACCACTCAGAACCGGTACAGCGTGCTGACGGAGGAAACCGAGAGGGAGACAGAGACCGGCAACAGCTCTCAGAGTGCTAGCACAGGAGAGAATGAAAATCCTGCCCCCTGGACGATCCCTCCAAGGATCGCCCCTGCAGACACGCCGGCACTGTCACAGACAGAATTCCCTCAGATTCCAAAAACCCGACGCACGCCGAACAACAGGAGCCGTGAGAATAAAAAGAGGAGCAACGCAGAACCAGCCGCGACTCCCCCTCCGGCCTTCCAGCCGTCTGAGATTTCCCCGGCAGGCTCACCACTTGCACCTTCTTCCCTGCAGCTCTCTACCCACTCGGTCACTCCAACACCTAGACCGAGATCCCGCCTGCATGCCTCCCCCACTGCCTCTGCATCCTGTGCGCCTGCCTCCCTCATCTCCCCAGCATCTAACTTGGATGCTTCTCTCCTCCCTTCTCACTCTCCATTTTCTGCTTCCCTCCTCTCTACCCACACCTCTCACTCATCTGTGCCTAATCTTAACCTTTCACCCTGCATGCCTGACCTGAACCCTCCTGCCTTATCTATTAACCTTTCCCTCGACCCTAACTCTAACCCTAACCAAATTCCATCTTCTCTCTCTACCCCGGCTCCTGCTGCCTCGTCTCCTAATCCTTCCCCTGACTCTAACCTTAACCCACCTCCATCCTCTCCCTCGCTCCCGTCTCCTGCTGCCTTGTCCCCTAATCTTTCCCCGGACACTAACCCTAACTTGAATCAACTTTCACCCTCTCTCTCCATCCCGTTTCCTGACCTCTCCACTGCACCGGCTTCTCCAGCCTCCTCTCCCTCCTCCCCCACTCCTCCCAGGGCGCACATCTTCCCCGTAGTAACTGTACAACGGACACTAGTCTCTACCGAGACTCCCAAAACAACTTACAGACCAACACGCCACCCAAACACCAGTAGGAAAAACCTGGATTGGTCCCTGAAAACCCGGAAAAGTTGTCTCATCATCGGTGACTCGAATCTGGCTAACATCCCACCACACACGAACGAGGATGTCCAGATTGACAGCTATCCGGGCGCTAAATTCTCCCACGTGGAACCGCTGCTACAAGCACACAGGGACAACACCACGGTGAAGAAAGTAGTGCTCTCTTTCGGGATCAATAACAGGGAAAACAAACCAAAGGAAACAACAATAAAGCAGGTGCAGAAGGCTCGCAGAGCATCCAAACTTGCATTCCCGGACGCAGAAATCTACATCCCGGTGATCAACTACTCGGACACACTACCCCCGGAACAACAGAGGAACCTGGATACACTGAATAAGTACATCATGGAGAATACGAATCACATCCCAAAACTGCGGAAACAGGACTTTAAAACAGCAAGGGACAACGTCCACTGGACCACAGAAACAGCAGAAAAGATGCTGCAACACTGGATGACGCATTTAAACTAGACATCCCCACAAGCCTACAAACTGAGGAGGGGAGCAAGAACATAGTACTCCTGGCCAACAACTTTCAACCGACAGAGCCCCAAATAAAACTACTGGAAAAAGGACTTTCCTTCATCCCCACGCTAGATATCCACAAACAACAGAGGAATAACCTAAGACAGGACATAGGAATATACCACAGGAAACTAAAACTGGCAGCCTTTTTCCAAAACAAGAGAAAAAAGGACAGGATACCCTTCATGCCCACATCCAAATGGGAGCCTAGAGGGGGACAAATTGCCCAGGAAATCACCGACTTGATCACCCTAGACAGGGAAGCACTAGACGTACTGCCAGAACAACATAGAGATCACTGTAACCTAACGCAGGAGGAGGTAACAGCCCTCAGGAACCTAGCCAAAAACAGAAACATAGTCATTAAACCAGCAGACAAGGGAAGCGCTATAGTGATCATGGACAGAGAACAGTACATCTGGGAGGCTGAGAGACAGCTCAACAACCAGGAACACTACAGGAAACTACAGGAACCCACTTACCTAAAAACGGTGGAGGACATAAATAAAATCATAGATACGCTGTTGGACAAAAAATACATAAATACGAAACAGAGCAGCTACCTAAAGGGAAAAGAAGCACCCAGAGCCAGGATATTCTACCTACTACCCAAGATTCACAAAGCACCAGACACATGGCCTAAACCGTATGAGATTCCATCAGGAAGGCCGATTGTCTCTGACTGCAACAGTGAATCCTACAGGACGGCAGAATACATAGATTTCTTTCTAAATCCTCTGTCGAACCGCCATCCTAGCTACATAAAGGACACCTATGATTTTGTAGCCAAAATCAGAGGCATCACCGTCCCACAGTCTGCGTTTTTATTCAGTATAGATGTAGACAGCCTATACACCAACATAGAAACAACAGAGGGACTAAAAGCAGTTAGGAAATGGTTCAACAAATACCCGGACAAAGACAGACCGGATGCAGAAATCCTGGAACTCCTGTTCATCAACCTGACGAAAAACGACTTTGAATTCAACCAGGAATTTTACCTCCAAATCAAAGGGACAGCAATGGGCAAGAAATTCGCACCAGCCTATGCGGACATTTACATGGCTGACTGGGAAGAAACAGTCTTCGAGAAATGCACACACAAACCCACACACTACTTTAGATATTTAGATGACATCTGGGGCACATGGACACACGGCACAGACACATTTTTAGACTTCATGAACATCTTAAACACGCACCACACATCGATCAAAGTTAAACACACCACACATAACTCCTCAATTAATTTCTTAGACACCACCACATACAAAGGCCCTGATTTTAACCGCACTAACACATTAGACACAAAGGTTTATTTCAAAGATACTGACACACATTCATTACTACACAAAAACAGCTTCCACCCAAAACACACATTCAGAGGACTTGTTAAATCCCAACTCTTAAGATTCCACAGAATCTGCAGCCAGTCCACGGAATTTGAAAAGGCCACTCAGACTCTATATGGGTCGTTGAGGAAAAGAGGCTACGCCCGGAGCTTCCTGAGGAAAATCCGAAAGTCGTTTCTGGAAACAAAGGAGAAGAACCTCAAAACTCCCATCCCCCTGATAACAACTTACTCGAGCCTAAGTATCCACATTAACAACAGAATCAAAAGGAACTTTGAAGACACTCAAAGGAACAATTCTGTGATGCAGGAATTTAGGATCATATCAGCATATAGGAAAAACAAAAACTTACAGGACATCTTAGTCAAAAGTAAACTAAAACCAAAACCGGGACAACCACACAAAAACAAACCGCAGTTCTTTAAAGAGAAAAAATCTGTAAAGAACAGGGGAACCAAACAGGTATTTCCCATCCTCCAGAAAATCAATCTGGACACAAGAAACTGCGTGTACATCATCACATGCAACAAATGCGGGAGCCAGTACATAGGAGAAACAGGGAATTCCATCCGAATCCGACTGGCACAACACAGATATAACATTAAGAACCAGAAAGAAATGCACACTAAATTAGTCCCACATTTTCTGGAACACGGCCTTCAATCACTAGAAGTGAGCGGACTCGAACACAACATTAATTGGACAGCTACACAACGGCAGCAGACAGAGAGATACTGGATTCGTCAACTCGACACCAGATATCCCACTGGACTGAACATTAAATAAATTTGACATGCTTTCTCAGCCCGACCTGCCGAGTATCAGAGTGAGGTTTGAATCAGGGAATCCACAGATGGCCTATGCATTCCCTGTCTTTTTTAGAAGCACAAGTCAGTTAAAACTGACAGCTCTAGAAAGCAGGATCCGTTGTCCCGAACCTAACCAGCTCGTGCCTCTGGGGAAGCAGCCCTGCCATTGGCAGACTGTCCAGATCAAACCGATCCATGAGAAAGGAGGGGGCGGAGAAAGCGGGCGGAGCCCAAAATACACAGACACAAATAGAGCAGCAAAACACTGAGCAGCCACACTGCCTGATGAAGATCTAACCAGATCGAAACGTCGCGACCTACACACCGAGAAAAAGGACAAGCTTCCACCTCCAGCAAGAACCAGAAGGACGAACCCTCCCTCCACGGAAGAGAACTCTCTCCACAGAGGACCAACAAGGAGCAAAACTGACTTAGGTTGATACCTTACTCAGTTTACTCAGGAGACCTTCACAAAGGACCTCTCCACACGCTGCAGCAGCCCTCCAGCAGAAACAGCACTCCGGAGGACTCAGCCTACAGCACAAAAACACAAATCTAACACAGGTCGATACCTAACGGTGCCAACTAAAGCCTTGTTAAATTTGTTAGGTAAGTATGAGCCACAAAGGTAGACGCCAGCCCCGGGCTGACAACACACACTACCAGAGAGGCTACACCACAGCACACACACAGCACCACAGGAAAAGACAAATGACACAGTGTCAGAGCTCTTTTCAAATCACGGTGAGAATAATGTTTAATTTGATCCGTATGGTACACCACCTGCGCAATATTACTGTCAGCGTGGACCACAACAAAGAGTCCAGACCGGATCCTCCCAGCCTGCTACGCAAGATGAAGGAACTGATGGATCTCATCAAACCAGCTTGCCCGACAGGGAAAACCTTGCTCCTCCTGGAAGGCAATGCTAGAAACTGGGGCTACAATACTCGAGTAATCCTTGATGGACACTACACTGATGAGATCGACAGACTGTCCGCAGAGCTCTCCCAGGTGCTCACAGGAAACTGGAGAGAACCATGGGAAGTAGCTCAACGCTGGGCCTGGAACAACCTCGGCAAGAGACTGCACAGGAGCTCTCTGGAGCACACCAGGGCCATCATCATCAGCGTAAACAGCCCCAAAACAACACCTTCACAGCCACCGACCACCACTCAGAACCGGTACAGCGTGCTGACGGAGGAAACCGAGAGGGAGACAGAGACCGGCAACAGCTCTCAGAGTGCTAGCACAGGAGAGAATGAAAATCCTGCCCCCTGGACGATCCCTCCAAGGATCGCCCCTGCAGACACGCCGGCACTGTCACAGACAGAATTCCCTCAGATTCCAAAAACCCGACGCACGCCGAACAACAGGAGCCGTGAGAATAAAAAGAGGAGCAACGCAGAACCAGCCGCGACTCCCCCTCCGGCCTTCCAGCCGTCTGAGATTTCCCCGGCAGGCTCACCACTTGCACCTTCTTCCCTGCAGCTCTCTACCCACTCGGTCACTCCAACACCTAGACCGAGATCCCGCCTGCATGCCTCCCCCACTGCCTCTGCATCCTGTGCGCCTGCCTCCCTCATCTCCCCAGCATCTAACTTGGATGCTTCTCTCCTCCCTTCTCACTCTCCATTTTCTGCTTCCCTCCTCTCTACCCACACCTCTCACTCATCTGTGCCTAATCTTAACCTTTCACCCTGCATGCCTGACCTGAACCCTCCTGCCTTATCTATTAACCTTTCCCTCGACCCTAACTCTAACCCTAACCAAATTCCATCTTCTCTCTCTACCCCGGCTCCTGCTGCCTCGTCTCCTAATCCTTCCCCTGACTCTAACCTTAACCCACCTCCATCCTCTCCCTCGCTCCCGTCTCCTGCTGCCTTGTCCCCTAATCTTTCCCCGGACACTAACCCTAACTTGAATCAACTTTCACCCTCTCTCTCCATCCCGTTTCCTGACCTCTCCACTGCACCGGCTTCTCCAGCCTCCTCTCCCTCCTCCCCCACTCCTCCCAGGGCGCACATCTTCCCCGTAGTAACTGTACAACGGACACTAGTCTCTACCGAGACTCCCAAAACAACTTACAGACCAACACGCCACCCAAACACCAGTAGGAAAAACCTGGATTGGTCCCTGAAAACCCGGAAAAGTTGTCTCATCATCGGTGACTCGAATCTGGCTAACATCCCACCACACACGAACGAGGATGTCCAGATTGACAGCTATCCGGGCGCTAAATTCTCCCACGTGGAACCGCTGCTACAAGCACACAGGGACAACACCACGGTGAAGAAAGTAGTGCTCTCTTTCGGGATCAATAACAGGGAAAACAAACCAAAGGAAACAACAATAAAGCAGGTGCAGAAGGCTCGCAGAGCATCCAAACTTGCATTCCCGGACGCAGAAATCTACATCCCGGTGATCAACTACTCGGACACACTACCCCCGGAACAACAGAGGAACCTGGATACACTGAATAAGTACATCATGGAGAATACGAATCACATCCCAAAACTGCGGAAACAGGACTTTAAAACAGCAAGGGACAACGTCCACTGGACCACAGAAACAGCAGAAAAGATGCTGCAACACTGGATGACGCATTTAAACTAGACATCCCCACAAGCCTACAAACTGAGGAGGGGAGCAAGAACATAGTACTCCTGGCCAACAACTTTCAACCGACAGAGCCCCAAATAAAACTACTGGAAAAAGGACTTTCCTTCATCCCCACGCTAGATATCCACAAACAACAGAGGAATAACCTAAGACAGGACATAGGAATATACCACAGGAAACTAAAACTGGCAGCCTTTTTCCAAAACAAGAGAAAAAAGGACAGGATACCCTTCATGCCCACATCCAAATGGGAGCCTAGAGGGGGACAAATTGCCCAGGAAATCACCGACTTGATCACCCTAGACAGGGAAGCACTAGACGTACTGCCAGAACAACATAGAGATCACTGTAACCTAACGCAGGAGGAGGTAACAGCCCTCAGGAACCTAGCCAAAAACAGAAACATAGTCATTAAACCAGCAGACAAGGGAAGCGCTATAGTGATCATGGACAGAGAACAGTACATCTGGGAGGCTGAGAGACAGCTCAACAACCAGGAACACTACAGGAAACTACAGGAACCCACTTACCTAAAAACGGTGGAGGACATAAATAAAATCATAGATACGCTGTTGGACAAAAAATACATAAATACGAAACAGAGCAGCTACCTAAAGGGAAAAGAAGCACCCAGAGCCAGGATATTCTACCTACTACCCAAGATTCACAAAGCACCAGACACATGGCCTAAACCGTATGAGATTCCATCAGGAAGGCCGATTGTCTCTGACTGCAACAGTGAATCCTACAGGACGGCAGAATACATAGATTTCTTTCTAAATCCTCTGTCGAACCGCCATCCTAGCTACATAAAGGACACCTATGATTTTGTAGCCAAAATCAGAGGCATCACCGTCCCACAGTCTGCGTTTTTATTCAGTATAGATGTAGACAGCCTATACACCAACATAGAAACAACAGAGGGACTAAAAGCAGTTAGGAAATGGTTCAACAAATACCCGGACAAAGACAGACCGGATGCAGAAATCCTGGAACTCCTGTTCATCAACCTGACGAAAAACGACTTTGAATTCAACCAGGAATTTTACCTCCAAATCAAAGGGACAGCAATGGGCAAGAAATTCGCACCAGCCTATGCGGACATTTACATGGCTGACTGGGAAGAAACAGTCTTCGAGAAATGCACACACAAACCCACACACTACTTTAGATATTTAGATGACATCTGGGGCACATGGACACACGGCACAGACACATTTTTAGACTTCATGAACATCTTAAACACGCACCACACATCGATCAAAGTTAAACACACCACACATAACTCCTCAATTAATTTCTTAGACACCACCACATACAAAGGCCCTGATTTTAACCGCACTAACACATTAGACACAAAGGTTTATTTCAAAGATACTGACACACATTCATTACTACACAAAAACAGCTTCCACCCAAAACACACATTCAGAGGACTTGTTAAATCCCAACTCTTAAGATTCCACAGAATCTGCAGCCAGTCCACGGAATTTGAAAAGGCCACTCAGACTCTATATGGGTCGTTGAGGAAAAGAGGCTACGCCCGGAGCTTCCTGAGGAAAATCCGAAAGTCGTTTCTGGAAACAAAGGAGAAGAACCTCAAAACTCCCATCCCCCTGATAACAACTTACTCGAGCCTAAGTATCCACATTAACAACAGAATCAAAAGGAACTTTGAAGACACTCAAAGGAACAATTCTGTGATGCAGGAATTTAGGATCATATCAGCATATAGGAAAAACAAAAACTTACAGGACATCTTAGTCAAAAGTAAACTAAAACCAAAACCGGGACAACCACACAAAAACAAACCGCAGTTCTTTAAAGAGAAAAAATCTGTAAAGAACAGGGGAACCAAACAGGTATTTCCCATCCTCCAGAAAATCAATCTGGACACAAGAAACTGCGTGTACATCATCACATGCAACAAATGCGGGAGCCAGTACATAGGAGAAACAGGGAATTCCATCCGAATCCGACTGGCACAACACAGATATAACATTAAGAACCAGAAAGAAATGCACACTAAATTAGTCCCACATTTTCTGGAACACGGCCTTCAATCACTAGAAGTGAGCGGACTCGAACACAACATTAATTGGACAGCTACACAACGGCAGCAGACAGAGAGATACTGGATTCGTCAACTCGACACCAGATATCCCACTGGACTGAACATTAAATAAATTTGACATGCTTTCTCAGCCCGACCTGCCGAGTATCAGAGTGAGGTTTGAATCAGGGAATCCACAGATGGCCTATGCATTCCCTGTCTTTTTTAGAAGCACAAGTCAGTTAAAACTGACAGCTCTAGAAAGCAGGATCCGTTGTCCCGAACCTAACCAGCTCGTGCCTCTGGGGAAGCAGCCCTGCCATTGGCAGACTGTCCAGATCAAACCGATCCATGAGAAAGGAGGGGGCGGAGAAAGCGGGCGGAGCCCAAAATACACAGACACAAATAGAGCAGCAAAACACTGAGCAGCCACACTGCCTGATGAAGATCTAACCAGATCGAAACGTCGCGACCTACACACCGAGAAAAAGGACAAGCTTCCACCTCCAGCAAGAACCAGAAGGACGAACCCTCCCTCCACGGAAGAGAACTCTCTCCACAGAGGACCAACAAGGAGCAAAACTGACTTAGGTTGATACCTTACTCAGTTTACTCAGGAGACCTTCACAAAGGACCTCTCCACACGCTGCAGCAGCCCTCCAGCAGAAACAGCACTCCGGAGGACTCAGCCTACAGCACAAAAACACAAATCTAACACAGGTCGATACCTAACGGTGCCAACTAAAGCCTTGTTAAATTTGTTAGGTAAGTATGAGCCACAAAGGTAGACGCCAGCCCCGGGCTGACAACACACACTACCAGAGAGGCTACACCACAGCACACACACAGCACCACAGGAAAAGACAAATGACACAGTGTCAGAGCTCTTTTCAAATCACGGTGAGAATAATGTTTAATTTGATCCGTATGGTACACCACCTGCGCAATATTACTGTCAGCGTGGACCACAACAAAGAGTCCAGACCGGATCCTCCCAGCCTGCTACGCAAGATGAAGGAACTGATGGATCTCATCAAACCAGCTTGCCCGACAGGGAAAACCTTGCTCCTCCTGGAAGGCAATGCTAGAAACTGGGGCTACAATACTCGAGTAATCCTTGATGGACACTACACTGATGAGATCGACAGACTGTCCGCAGAGCTCTCCCAGGTGCTCACAGGAAACTGGAGAGAACCATGGGAAGTAGCTCAACGCTGGGCCTGGAACAACCTCGGCAAGAGACTGCACAGGAGCTCTCTGGAGCACACCAGGGCCATCATCATCAGCGTAAACAGCCCCAAAACAACACCTTCACAGCCACCGACCACCACTCAGAACCGGTACAGCGTGCTGACGGAGGAAACCGAGAGGGAGACAGAGACCGGCAACAGCTCTCAGAGTGCTAGCACAGGAGAGAATGAAAATCCTGCCCCCTGGACGATCCCTCCAAGGATCGCCCCTGCAGACACGCCGGCACTGTCACAGACAGAATTCCCTCAGATTCCAAAAACCCGACGCACGCCGAACAACAGGAGCCGTGAGAATAAAAAGAGGAGCAACGCAGAACCAGCCGCGACTCCCCCTCCGGCCTTCCAGCCGTCTGAGATTTCCCCGGCAGGCTCACCACTTGCACCTTCTTCCCTGCAGCTCTCTACCCACTCGGTCACTCCAACACCTAGACCGAGATCCCGCCTGCATGCCTCCCCCACTGCCTCTGCATCCTGTGCGCCTGCCTCCCTCATCTCCCCAGCATCTAACTTGGATGCTTCTCTCCTCCCTTCTCACTCTCCATTTTCTGCTTCCCTCCTCTCTACCCACACCTCTCACTCATCTGTGCCTAATCTTAACCTTTCACCCTGCATGCCTGACCTGAACCCTCCTGCCTTATCTATTAACCTTTCCCTCGACCCTAACTCTAACCCTAACCAAATTCCATCTTCTCTCTCTACCCCGGCTCCTGCTGCCTCGTCTCCTAATCCTTCCCCTGACTCTAACCTTAACCCACCTCCATCCTCTCCCTCGCTCCCGTCTCCTGCTGCCTTGTCCCCTAATCTTTCCCCGGACACTAACCCTAACTTGAATCAACTTTCACCCTCTCTCTCCATCCCGTTTCCTGACCTCTCCACTGCACCGGCTTCTCCAGCCTCCTCTCCCTCCTCCCCCACTCCTCCCAGGGCGCACATCTTCCCCGTAGTAACTGTACAACGGACACTAGTCTCTACCGAGACTCCCAAAACAACTTACAGACCAACACGCCACCCAAACACCAGTAGGAAAAACCTGGATTGGTCCCTGAAAACCCGGAAAAGTTGTCTCATCATCGGTGACTCGAATCTGGCTAACATCCCACCACACACGAACGAGGATGTCCAGATTGACAGCTATCCGGGCGCTAAATTCTCCCACGTGGAACCGCTGCTACAAGCACACAGGGACAACACCACGGTGAAGAAAGTAGTGCTCTCTTTCGGGATCAATAACAGGGAAAACAAACCAAAGGAAACAACAATAAAGCAGGTGCAGAAGGCTCGCAGAGCATCCAAACTTGCATTCCCGGACGCAGAAATCTACATCCCGGTGATCAACTACTCGGACACACTACCCCCGGAACAACAGAGGAACCTGGATACACTGAATAAGTACATCATGGAGAATACGAATCACATCCCAAAACTGCGGAAACAGGACTTTAAAACAGCAAGGGACAACGTCCACTGGACCACAGAAACAGCAGAAAAGATGCTGCAACACTGGATGACGCATTTAAACTAGACATCCCCACAAGCCTACAAACTGAGGAGGGGAGCAAGAACATAGTACTCCTGGCCAACAACTTTCAACCGACAGAGCCCCAAATAAAACTACTGGAAAAAGGACTTTCCTTCATCCCCACGCTAGATATCCACAAACAACAGAGGAATAACCTAAGACAGGACATAGGAATATACCACAGGAAACTAAAACTGGCAGCCTTTTTCCAAAACAAGAGAAAAAAGGACAGGATACCCTTCATGCCCACATCCAAATGGGAGCCTAGAGGGGGACAAATTGCCCAGGAAATCACCGACTTGATCACCCTAGACAGGGAAGCACTAGACGTACTGCCAGAACAACATAGAGATCACTGTAACCTAACGCAGGAGGAGGTAACAGCCCTCAGGAACCTAGCCAAAAACAGAAACATAGTCATTAAACCAGCAGACAAGGGAAGCGCTATAGTGATCATGGACAGAGAACAGTACATCTGGGAGGCTGAGAGACAGCTCAACAACCAGGAACACTACAGGAAACTACAGGAACCCACTTACCTAAAAACGGTGGAGGACATAAATAAAATCATAGATACGCTGTTGGACAAAAAATACATAAATACGAAACAGAGCAGCTACCTAAAGGGAAAAGAAGCACCCAGAGCCAGGATATTCTACCTACTACCCAAGATTCACAAAGCACCAGACACATGGCCTAAACCGTATGAGATTCCATCAGGAAGGCCGATTGTCTCTGACTGCAACAGTGAATCCTACAGGACGGCAGAATACATAGATTTCTTTCTAAATCCTCTGTCGAACCGCCATCCTAGCTACATAAAGGACACCTATGATTTTGTAGCCAAAATCAGAGGCATCACCGTCCCACAGTCTGCGTTTTTATTCAGTATAGATGTAGACAGCCTATACACCAACATAGAAACAACAGAGGGACTAAAAGCAGTTAGGAAATGGTTCAACAAATACCCGGACAAAGACAGACCGGATGCAGAAATCCTGGAACTCCTGTTCATCAACCTGACGAAAAACGACTTTGAATTCAACCAGGAATTTTACCTCCAAATCAAAGGGACAGCAATGGGCAAGAAATTCGCACCAGCCTATGCGGACATTTACATGGCTGACTGGGAAGAAACAGTCTTCGAGAAATGCACACACAAACCCACACACTACTTTAGATATTTAGATGACATCTGGGGCACATGGACACACGGCACAGACACATTTTTAGACTTCATGAACATCTTAAACACGCACCACACATCGATCAAAGTTAAACACACCACACATAACTCCTCAATTAATTTCTTAGACACCACCACATACAAAGGCCCTGATTTTAACCGCACTAACACATTAGACACAAAGGTTTATTTCAAAGATACTGACACACATTCATTACTACACAAAAACAGCTTCCACCCAAAACACACATTCAGAGGACTTGTTAAATCCCAACTCTTAAGATTCCACAGAATCTGCAGCCAGTCCACGGAATTTGAAAAGGCCACTCAGACTCTATATGGGTCGTTGAGGAAAAGAGGCTACGCCCGGAGCTTCCTGAGGAAAATCCGAAAGTCGTTTCTGGAAACAAAGGAGAAGAACCTCAAAACTCCCATCCCCCTGATAACAACTTACTCGAGCCTAAGTATCCACATTAACAACAGAATCAAAAGGAACTTTGAAGACACTCAAAGGAACAATTCTGTGATGCAGGAATTTAGGATCATATCAGCATATAGGAAAAACAAAAACTTACAGGACATCTTAGTCAAAAGTAAACTAAAACCAAAACCGGGACAACCACACAAAAACAAACCGCAGTTCTTTAAAGAGAAAAAATCTGTAAAGAACAGGGGAACCAAACAGGTATTTCCCATCCTCCAGAAAATCAATCTGGACACAAGAAACTGCGTGTACATCATCACATGCAACAAATGCGGGAGCCAGTACATAGGAGAAACAGGGAATTCCATCCGAATCCGACTGGCACAACACAGATATAACATTAAGAACCAGAAAGAAATGCACACTAAATTAGTCCCACATTTTCTGGAACACGGCCTTCAATCACTAGAAGTGAGCGGACTCGAACACAACATTAATTGGACAGCTACACAACGGCAGCAGACAGAGAGATACTGGATTCGTCAACTCGACACCAGATATCCCACTGGACTGAACATTAAATAAATTTGACATGCTTTCTCAGCCCGACCTGCCGAGTATCAGAGTGAGGTTTGAATCAGGGAATCCACAGATGGCCTATGCATTCCCTGTCTTTTTTAGAAGCACAAGTCAGTTAAAACTGACAGCTCTAGAAAGCAGGATCCGTTGTCCCGAACCTAACCAGCTCGTGCCTCTGGGGAAGCAGCCCTGCCATTGGCAGACTGTCCAGATCAAACCGATCCATGAGAAAGGAGGGGGCGGAGAAAGCGGGCGGAGCCCAAAATACACAGACACAAATAGAGCAGCAAAACACTGAGCAGCCACACTGCCTGATGAAGATCTAACCAGATCGAAACGTCGCGACCTACACACCGAGAAAAAGGACAAGCTTCCACCTCCAGCAAGAACCAGAAGGACGAACCCTCCCTCCACGGAAGAGAACTCTCTCCACAGAGGACCAACAAGGAGCAAAACTGACTTAGGTTGATACCTTACTCAGTTTACTCAGGAGACCTTCACAAAGGACCTCTCCACACGCTGCAGCAGCCCTCCAGCAGAAACAGCACTCCGGAGGACTCAGCCTACAGCACAAAAACACAAATCTAACACAGGTCGATACCTAACGGTGCCAACTAAAGCCTTGTTAAATTTGTTAGGTAAGTATGAGCCACAAAGGTAGACGCCAGCCCCGGGCTGACAACACACACTACCAGAGAGGCTACACCACAGCACACACACAGCACCACAGGAAAAGACAAATGACACAGTGTCAGAGCTCTTTTCAAATCACGGTGAGAATAATGTTTAATTTGATCCGTATGGTACACCACCTGCGCAATATTACTGTCAGCGTGGACCACAACAAAGAGTCCAGACCGGATCCTCCCAGCCTGCTACGCAAGATGAAGGAACTGATGGATCTCATCAAACCAGCTTGCCCGACAGGGAAAACCTTGCTCCTCCTGGAAGGCAATGCTAGAAACTGGGGCTACAATACTCGAGTAATCCTTGATGGACACTACACTGATGAGATCGACAGACTGTCCGCAGAGCTCTCCCAGGTGCTCACAGGAAACTGGAGAGAACCATGGGAAGTAGCTCAACGCTGGGCCTGGAACAACCTCGGCAAGAGACTGCACAGGAGCTCTCTGGAGCACACCAGGGCCATCATCATCAGCGTAAACAGCCCCAAAACAACACCTTCACAGCCACCGACCACCACTCAGAACCGGTACAGCGTGCTGACGGAGGAAACCGAGAGGGAGACAGAGACCGGCAACAGCTCTCAGAGTGCTAGCACAGGAGAGAATGAAAATCCTGCCCCCTGGACGATCCCTCCAAGGATCGCCCCTGCAGACACGCCGGCACTGTCACAGACAGAATTCCCTCAGATTCCAAAAACCCGACGCACGCCGAACAACAGGAGCCGTGAGAATAAAAAGAGGAGCAACGCAGAACCAGCCGCGACTCCCCCTCCGGCCTTCCAGCCGTCTGAGATTTCCCCGGCAGGCTCACCACTTGCACCTTCTTCCCTGCAGCTCTCTACCCACTCGGTCACTCCAACACCTAGACCGAGATCCCGCCTGCATGCCTCCCCCACTGCCTCTGCATCCTGTGCGCCTGCCTCCCTCATCTCCCCAGCATCTAACTTGGATGCTTCTCTCCTCCCTTCTCACTCTCCATTTTCTGCTTCCCTCCTCTCTACCCACACCTCTCACTCATCTGTGCCTAATCTTAACCTTTCACCCTGCATGCCTGACCTGAACCCTCCTGCCTTATCTATTAACCTTTCCCTCGACCCTAACTCTAACCCTAACCAAATTCCATCTTCTCTCTCTACCCCGGCTCCTGCTGCCTCGTCTCCTAATCCTTCCCCTGACTCTAACCTTAACCCACCTCCATCCTCTCCCTCGCTCCCGTCTCCTGCTGCCTTGTCCCCTAATCTTTCCCCGGACACTAACCCTAACTTGAATCAACTTTCACCCTCTCTCTCCATCCCGTTTCCTGACCTCTCCACTGCACCGGCTTCTCCAGCCTCCTCTCCCTCCTCCCCCACTCCTCCCAGGGCGCACATCTTCCCCGTAGTAACTGTACAACGGACACTAGTCTCTACCGAGACTCCCAAAACAACTTACAGACCAACACGCCACCCAAACACCAGTAGGAAAAACCTGGATTGGTCCCTGAAAACCCGGAAAAGTTGTCTCATCATCGGTGACTCGAATCTGGCTAACATCCCACCACACACGAACGAGGATGTCCAGATTGACAGCTATCCGGGCGCTAAATTCTCCCACGTGGAACCGCTGCTACAAGCACACAGGGACAACACCACGGTGAAGAAAGTAGTGCTCTCTTTCGGGATCAATAACAGGGAAAACAAACCAAAGGAAACAACAATAAAGCAGGTGCAGAAGGCTCGCAGAGCATCCAAACTTGCATTCCCGGACGCAGAAATCTACATCCCGGTGATCAACTACTCGGACACACTACCCCCGGAACAACAGAGGAACCTGGATACACTGAATAAGTACATCATGGAGAATACGAATCACATCCCAAAACTGCGGAAACAGGACTTTAAAACAGCAAGGGACAACGTCCACTGGACCACAGAAACAGCAGAAAAGATGCTGCAACACTGGATGACGCATTTAAACTAGACATCCCCACAAGCCTACAAACTGAGGAGGGGAGCAAGAACATAGTACTCCTGGCCAACAACTTTCAACCGACAGAGCCCCAAATAAAACTACTGGAAAAAGGACTTTCCTTCATCCCCACGCTAGATATCCACAAACAACAGAGGAATAACCTAAGACAGGACATAGGAATATACCACAGGAAACTAAAACTGGCAGCCTTTTTCCAAAACAAGAGAAAAAAGGACAGGATACCCTTCATGCCCACATCCAAATGGGAGCCTAGAGGGGGACAAATTGCCCAGGAAATCACCGACTTGATCACCCTAGACAGGGAAGCACTAGACGTACTGCCAGAACAACATAGAGATCACTGTAACCTAACGCAGGAGGAGGTAACAGCCCTCAGGAACCTAGCCAAAAACAGAAACATAGTCATTAAACCAGCAGACAAGGGAAGCGCTATAGTGATCATGGACAGAGAACAGTACATCTGGGAGGCTGAGAGACAGCTCAACAACCAGGAACACTACAGGAAACTACAGGAACCCACTTACCTAAAAACGGTGGAGGACATAAATAAAATCATAGATACGCTGTTGGACAAAAAATACATAAATACGAAACAGAGCAGCTACCTAAAGGGAAAAGAAGCACCCAGAGCCAGGATATTCTACCTACTACCCAAGATTCACAAAGCACCAGACACATGGCCTAAACCGTATGAGATTCCATCAGGAAGGCCGATTGTCTCTGACTGCAACAGTGAATCCTACAGGACGGCAGAATACATAGATTTCTTTCTAAATCCTCTGTCGAACCGCCATCCTAGCTACATAAAGGACACCTATGATTTTGTAGCCAAAATCAGAGGCATCACCGTCCCACAGTCTGCGTTTTTATTCAGTATAGATGTAGACAGCCTATACACCAACATAGAAACAACAGAGGGACTAAAAGCAGTTAGGAAATGGTTCAACAAATACCCGGACAAAGACAGACCGGATGCAGAAATCCTGGAACTCCTGTTCATCAACCTGACGAAAAACGACTTTGAATTCAACCAGGAATTTTACCTCCAAATCAAAGGGACAGCAATGGGCAAGAAATTCGCACCAGCCTATGCGGACATTTACATGGCTGACTGGGAAGAAACAGTCTTCGAGAAATGCACACACAAACCCACACACTACTTTAGATATTTAGATGACATCTGGGGCACATGGACACACGGCACAGACACATTTTTAGACTTCATGAACATCTTAAACACGCACCACACATCGATCAAAGTTAAACACACCACACATAACTCCTCAATTAATTTCTTAGACACCACCACATACAAAGGCCCTGATTTTAACCGCACTAACACATTAGACACAAAGGTTTATTTCAAAGATACTGACACACATTCATTACTACACAAAAACAGCTTCCACCCAAAACACACATTCAGAGGACTTGTTAAATCCCAACTCTTAAGATTCCACAGAATCTGCAGCCAGTCCACGGAATTTGAAAAGGCCACTCAGACTCTATATGGGTCGTTGAGGAAAAGAGGCTACGCCCGGAGCTTCCTGAGGAAAATCCGAAAGTCGTTTCTGGAAACAAAGGAGAAGAACCTCAAAACTCCCATCCCCCTGATAACAACTTACTCGAGCCTAAGTATCCACATTAACAACAGAATCAAAAGGAACTTTGAAGACACTCAAAGGAACAATTCTGTGATGCAGGAATTTAGGATCATATCAGCATATAGGAAAAACAAAAACTTACAGGACATCTTAGTCAAAAGTAAACTAAAACCAAAACCGGGACAACCACACAAAAACAAACCGCAGTTCTTTAAAGAGAAAAAATCTGTAAAGAACAGGGGAACCAAACAGGTATTTCCCATCCTCCAGAAAATCAATCTGGACACAAGAAACTGCGTGTACATCATCACATGCAACAAATGCGGGAGCCAGTACATAGGAGAAACAGGGAATTCCATCCGAATCCGACTGGCACAACACAGATATAACATTAAGAACCAGAAAGAAATGCACACTAAATTAGTCCCACATTTTCTGGAACACGGCCTTCAATCACTAGAAGTGAGCGGACTCGAACACAACATTAATTGGACAGCTACACAACGGCAGCAGACAGAGAGATACTGGATTCGTCAACTCGACACCAGATATCCCACTGGACTGAACATTAAATAAATTTGACATGCTTTCTCAGCCCGACCTGCCGAGTATCAGAGTGAGGTTTGAATCAGGGAATCCACAGATGGCCTATGCATTCCCTGTCTTTTTTAGAAGCACAAGTCAGTTAAAACTGACAGCTCTAGAAAGCAGGATCCGTTGTCCCGAACCTAACCAGCTCGTGCCTCTGGGGAAGCAGCCCTGCCATTGGCAGACTGTCCAGATCAAACCGATCCATGAGAAAGGAGGGGGCGGAGAAAGCGGGCGGAGCCCAAAATACACAGACACAAATAGAGCAGCAAAACACTGAGCAGCCACACTGCCTGATGAAGATCTAACCAGATCGAAACGTCGCGACCTACACACCGAGAAAAAGGACAAGCTTCCACCTCCAGCAAGAACCAGAAGGACGAACCCTCCCTCCACGGAAGAGAACTCTCTCCACAGAGGACCAACAAGGAGCAAAACTGACTTAGGTTGATACCTTACTCAGTTTACTCAGGAGACCTTCACAAAGGACCTCTCCACACGCTGCAGCAGCCCTCCAGCAGAAACAGCACTCCGGAGGACTCAGCCTACAGCACAAAAACACAAATCTAACACAGGTCGATACCTAACGGTGCCAACTAAAGCCTTGTTAAATTTGTTAGGTAAGTATGAGCCACAAAGGTAGACGCCAGCCCCGGGCTGACAACACACACTACCAGAGAGGCTACACCACAGCACACACACAGCACCACAGGAAAAGACAAATGACACAGTGTCAGAGCTCTTTTCAAATCACGGTGAGAATAATGTTTAATTTGATCCGTATGGTACACCACCTGCGCAATATTACTGTCAGCGTGGACCACAACAAAGAGTCCAGACCGGATCCTCCCAGCCTGCTACGCAAGATGAAGGAACTGATGGATCTCATCAAACCAGCTTGCCCGACAGGGAAAACCTTGCTCCTCCTGGAAGGCAATGCTAGAAACTGGGGCTACAATACTCGAGTAATCCTTGATGGACACTACACTGATGAGATCGACAGACTGTCCGCAGAGCTCTCCCAGGTGCTCACAGGAAACTGGAGAGAACCATGGGAAGTAGCTCAACGCTGGGCCTGGAACAACCTCGGCAAGAGACTGCACAGGAGCTCTCTGGAGCACACCAGGGCCATCATCATCAGCGTAAACAGCCCCAAAACAACACCTTCACAGCCACCGACCACCACTCAGAACCGGTACAGCGTGCTGACGGAGGAAACCGAGAGGGAGACAGAGACCGGCAACAGCTCTCAGAGTGCTAGCACAGGAGAGAATGAAAATCCTGCCCCCTGGACGATCCCTCCAAGGATCGCCCCTGCAGACACGCCGGCACTGTCACAGACAGAATTCCCTCAGATTCCAAAAACCCGACGCACGCCGAACAACAGGAGCCGTGAGAATAAAAAGAGGAGCAACGCAGAACCAGCCGCGACTCCCCCTCCGGCCTTCCAGCCGTCTGAGATTTCCCCGGCAGGCTCACCACTTGCACCTTCTTCCCTGCAGCTCTCTACCCACTCGGTCACTCCAACACCTAGACCGAGATCCCGCCTGCATGCCTCCCCCACTGCCTCTGCATCCTGTGCGCCTGCCTCCCTCATCTCCCCAGCATCTAACTTGGATGCTTCTCTCCTCCCTTCTCACTCTCCATTTTCTGCTTCCCTCCTCTCTACCCACACCTCTCACTCATCTGTGCCTAATCTTAACCTTTCACCCTGCATGCCTGACCTGAACCCTCCTGCCTTATCTATTAACCTTTCCCTCGACCCTAACTCTAACCCTAACCAAATTCCATCTTCTCTCTCTACCCCGGCTCCTGCTGCCTCGTCTCCTAATCCTTCCCCTGACTCTAACCTTAACCCACCTCCATCCTCTCCCTCGCTCCCGTCTCCTGCTGCCTTGTCCCCTAATCTTTCCCCGGACACTAACCCTAACTTGAATCAACTTTCACCCTCTCTCTCCATCCCGTTTCCTGACCTCTCCACTGCACCGGCTTCTCCAGCCTCCTCTCCCTCCTCCCCCACTCCTCCCAGGGCGCACATCTTCCCCGTAGTAACTGTACAACGGACACTAGTCTCTACCGAGACTCCCAAAACAACTTACAGACCAACACGCCACCCAAACACCAGTAGGAAAAACCTGGATTGGTCCCTGAAAACCCGGAAAAGTTGTCTCATCATCGGTGACTCGAATCTGGCTAACATCCCACCACACACGAACGAGGATGTCCAGATTGACAGCTATCCGGGCGCTAAATTCTCCCACGTGGAACCGCTGCTACAAGCACACAGGGACAACACCACGGTGAAGAAAGTAGTGCTCTCTTTCGGGATCAATAACAGGGAAAACAAACCAAAGGAAACAACAATAAAGCAGGTGCAGAAGGCTCGCAGAGCATCCAAACTTGCATTCCCGGACGCAGAAATCTACATCCCGGTGATCAACTACTCGGACACACTACCCCCGGAACAACAGAGGAACCTGGATACACTGAATAAGTACATCATGGAGAATACGAATCACATCCCAAAACTGCGGAAACAGGACTTTAAAACAGCAAGGGACAACGTCCACTGGACCACAGAAACAGCAGAAAAGATGCTGCAACACTGGATGACGCATTTAAACTAGACATCCCCACAAGCCTACAAACTGAGGAGGGGAGCAAGAACATAGTACTCCTGGCCAACAACTTTCAACCGACAGAGCCCCAAATAAAACTACTGGAAAAAGGACTTTCCTTCATCCCCACGCTAGATATCCACAAACAACAGAGGAATAACCTAAGACAGGACATAGGAATATACCACAGGAAACTAAAACTGGCAGCCTTTTTCCAAAACAAGAGAAAAAAGGACAGGATACCCTTCATGCCCACATCCAAATGGGAGCCTAGAGGGGGACAAATTGCCCAGGAAATCACCGACTTGATCACCCTAGACAGGGAAGCACTAGACGTACTGCCAGAACAACATAGAGATCACTGTAACCTAACGCAGGAGGAGGTAACAGCCCTCAGGAACCTAGCCAAAAACAGAAACATAGTCATTAAACCAGCAGACAAGGGAAGCGCTATAGTGATCATGGACAGAGAACAGTACATCTGGGAGGCTGAGAGACAGCTCAACAACCAGGAACACTACAGGAAACTACAGGAACCCACTTACCTAAAAACGGTGGAGGACATAAATAAAATCATAGATACGCTGTTGGACAAAAAATACATAAATACGAAACAGAGCAGCTACCTAAAGGGAAAAGAAGCACCCAGAGCCAGGATATTCTACCTACTACCCAAGATTCACAAAGCACCAGACACATGGCCTAAACCGTATGAGATTCCATCAGGAAGGCCGATTGTCTCTGACTGCAACAGTGAATCCTACAGGACGGCAGAATACATAGATTTCTTTCTAAATCCTCTGTCGAACCGCCATCCTAGCTACATAAAGGACACCTATGATTTTGTAGCCAAAATCAGAGGCATCACCGTCCCACAGTCTGCGTTTTTATTCAGTATAGATGTAGACAGCCTATACACCAACATAGAAACAACAGAGGGACTAAAAGCAGTTAGGAAATGGTTCAACAAATACCCGGACAAAGACAGACCGGATGCAGAAATCCTGGAACTCCTGTTCATCAACCTGACGAAAAACGACTTTGAATTCAACCAGGAATTTTACCTCCAAATCAAAGGGACAGCAATGGGCAAGAAATTCGCACCAGCCTATGCGGACATTTACATGGCTGACTGGGAAGAAACAGTCTTCGAGAAATGCACACACAAACCCACACACTACTTTAGATATTTAGATGACATCTGGGGCACATGGACACACGGCACAGACACATTTTTAGACTTCATGAACATCTTAAACACGCACCACACATCGATCAAAGTTAAACACACCACACATAACTCCTCAATTAATTTCTTAGACACCACCACATACAAAGGCCCTGATTTTAACCGCACTAACACATTAGACACAAAGGTTTATTTCAAAGATACTGACACACATTCATTACTACACAAAAACAGCTTCCACCCAAAACACACATTCAGAGGACTTGTTAAATCCCAACTCTTAAGATTCCACAGAATCTGCAGCCAGTCCACGGAATTTGAAAAGGCCACTCAGACTCTATATGGGTCGTTGAGGAAAAGAGGCTACGCCCGGAGCTTCCTGAGGAAAATCCGAAAGTCGTTTCTGGAAACAAAGGAGAAGAACCTCAAAACTCCCATCCCCCTGATAACAACTTACTCGAGCCTAAGTATCCACATTAACAACAGAATCAAAAGGAACTTTGAAGACACTCAAAGGAACAATTCTGTGATGCAGGAATTTAGGATCATATCAGCATATAGGAAAAACAAAAACTTACAGGACATCTTAGTCAAAAGTAAACTAAAACCAAAACCGGGACAACCACACAAAAACAAACCGCAGTTCTTTAAAGAGAAAAAATCTGTAAAGAACAGGGGAACCAAACAGGTATTTCCCATCCTCCAGAAAATCAATCTGGACACAAGAAACTGCGTGTACATCATCACATGCAACAAATGCGGGAGCCAGTACATAGGAGAAACAGGGAATTCCATCCGAATCCGACTGGCACAACACAGATATAACATTAAGAACCAGAAAGAAATGCACACTAAATTAGTCCCACATTTTCTGGAACACGGCCTTCAATCACTAGAAGTGAGCGGACTCGAACACAACATTAATTGGACAGCTACACAACGGCAGCAGACAGAGAGATACTGGATTCGTCAACTCGACACCAGATATCCCACTGGACTGAACATTAAATAAATTTGACATGCTTTCTCAGCCCGACCTGCCGAGTATCAGAGTGAGGTTTGAATCAGGGAATCCACAGATGGCCTATGCATTCCCTGTCTTTTTTAGAAGCACAAGTCAGTTAAAACTGACAGCTCTAGAAAGCAGGATCCGTTGTCCCGAACCTAACCAGCTCGTGCCTCTGGGGAAGCAGCCCTGCCATTGGCAGACTGTCCAGATCAAACCGATCCATGAGAAAGGAGGGGGCGGAGAAAGCGGGCGGAGCCCAAAATACACAGACACAAATAGAGCAGCAAAACACTGAGCAGCCACACTGCCTGATGAAGATCTAACCAGATCGAAACGTCGCGACCTACACACCGAGAAAAAGGACAAGCTTCCACCTCCAGCAAGAACCAGAAGGACGAACCCTCCCTCCACGGAAGAGAACTCTCTCCACAGAGGACCAACAAGGAGCAAAACTGACTTAGGTTGATACCTTACTCAGTTTACTCAGGAGACCTTCACAAAGGACCTCTCCACACGCTGCAGCAGCCCTCCAGCAGAAACAGCACTCCGGAGGACTCAGCCTACAGCACAAAAACACAAATCTAACACAGGTCGATACCTAACGGTGCCAACTAAAGCCTTGTTAAATTTGTTAGGTAAGTATGAGCCACAAAGGTAGACGCCAGCCCCGGGCTGACAACACACACTACCAGAGAGGCTACACCACAGCACACACACAGCACCACAGGAAAAGACAAATGACACAGTGTCAGAGCTCTTTTCAAATCACGGTGAGAATAATGTTTAATTTGATCCGTATGGTACACCACCTGCGCAATATTACTGTCAGCGTGGACCACAACAAAGAGTCCAGACCGGATCCTCCCAGCCTGCTACGCAAGATGAAGGAACTGATGGATCTCATCAAACCAGCTTGCCCGACAGGGAAAACCTTGCTCCTCCTGGAAGGCAATGCTAGAAACTGGGGCTACAATACTCGAGTAATCCTTGATGGACACTACACTGATGAGATCGACAGACTGTCCGCAGAGCTCTCCCAGGTGCTCACAGGAAACTGGAGAGAACCATGGGAAGTAGCTCAACGCTGGGCCTGGAACAACCTCGGCAAGAGACTGCACAGGAGCTCTCTGGAGCACACCAGGGCCATCATCATCAGCGTAAACAGCCCCAAAACAACACCTTCACAGCCACCGACCACCACTCAGAACCGGTACAGCGTGCTGACGGAGGAAACCGAGAGGGAGACAGAGACCGGCAACAGCTCTCAGAGTGCTAGCACAGGAGAGAATGAAAATCCTGCCCCCTGGACGATCCCTCCAAGGATCGCCCCTGCAGACACGCCGGCACTGTCACAGACAGAATTCCCTCAGATTCCAAAAACCCGACGCACGCCGAACAACAGGAGCCGTGAGAATAAAAAGAGGAGCAACGCAGAACCAGCCGCGACTCCCCCTCCGGCCTTCCAGCCGTCTGAGATTTCCCCGGCAGGCTCACCACTTGCACCTTCTTCCCTGCAGCTCTCTACCCACTCGGTCACTCCAACACCTAGACCGAGATCCCGCCTGCATGCCTCCCCCACTGCCTCTGCATCCTGTGCGCCTGCCTCCCTCATCTCCCCAGCATCTAACTTGGATGCTTCTCTCCTCCCTTCTCACTCTCCATTTTCTGCTTCCCTCCTCTCTACCCACACCTCTCACTCATCTGTGCCTAATCTTAACCTTTCACCCTGCATGCCTGACCTGAACCCTCCTGCCTTATCTATTAACCTTTCCCTCGACCCTAACTCTAACCCTAACCAAATTCCATCTTCTCTCTCTACCCCGGCTCCTGCTGCCTCGTCTCCTAATCCTTCCCCTGACTCTAACCTTAACCCACCTCCATCCTCTCCCTCGCTCCCGTCTCCTGCTGCCTTGTCCCCTAATCTTTCCCCGGACACTAACCCTAACTTGAATCAACTTTCACCCTCTCTCTCCATCCCGTTTCCTGACCTCTCCACTGCACCGGCTTCTCCAGCCTCCTCTCCCTCCTCCCCCACTCCTCCCAGGGCGCACATCTTCCCCGTAGTAACTGTACAACGGACACTAGTCTCTACCGAGACTCCCAAAACAACTTACAGACCAACACGCCACCCAAACACCAGTAGGAAAAACCTGGATTGGTCCCTGAAAACCCGGAAAAGTTGTCTCATCATCGGTGACTCGAATCTGGCTAACATCCCACCACACACGAACGAGGATGTCCAGATTGACAGCTATCCGGGCGCTAAATTCTCCCACGTGGAACCGCTGCTACAAGCACACAGGGACAACACCACGGTGAAGAAAGTAGTGCTCTCTTTCGGGATCAATAACAGGGAAAACAAACCAAAGGAAACAACAATAAAGCAGGTGCAGAAGGCTCGCAGAGCATCCAAACTTGCATTCCCGGACGCAGAAATCTACATCCCGGTGATCAACTACTCGGACACACTACCCCCGGAACAACAGAGGAACCTGGATACACTGAATAAGTACATCATGGAGAATACGAATCACATCCCAAAACTGCGGAAACAGGACTTTAAAACAGCAAGGGACAACGTCCACTGGACCACAGAAACAGCAGAAAAGATGCTGCAACACTGGATGACGCATTTAAACTAGACATCCCCACAAGCCTACAAACTGAGGAGGGGAGCAAGAACATAGTACTCCTGGCCAACAACTTTCAACCGACAGAGCCCCAAATAAAACTACTGGAAAAAGGACTTTCCTTCATCCCCACGCTAGATATCCACAAACAACAGAGGAATAACCTAAGACAGGACATAGGAATATACCACAGGAAACTAAAACTGGCAGCCTTTTTCCAAAACAAGAGAAAAAAGGACAGGATACCCTTCATGCCCACATCCAAATGGGAGCCTAGAGGGGGACAAATTGCCCAGGAAATCACCGACTTGATCACCCTAGACAGGGAAGCACTAGACGTACTGCCAGAACAACATAGAGATCACTGTAACCTAACGCAGGAGGAGGTAACAGCCCTCAGGAACCTAGCCAAAAACAGAAACATAGTCATTAAACCAGCAGACAAGGGAAGCGCTATAGTGATCATGGACAGAGAACAGTACATCTGGGAGGCTGAGAGACAGCTCAACAACCAGGAACACTACAGGAAACTACAGGAACCCACTTACCTAAAAACGGTGGAGGACATAAATAAAATCATAGATACGCTGTTGGACAAAAAATACATAAATACGAAACAGAGCAGCTACCTAAAGGGAAAAGAAGCACCCAGAGCCAGGATATTCTACCTACTACCCAAGATTCACAAAGCACCAGACACATGGCCTAAACCGTATGAGATTCCATCAGGAAGGCCGATTGTCTCTGACTGCAACAGTGAATCCTACAGGACGGCAGAATACATAGATTTCTTTCTAAATCCTCTGTCGAACCGCCATCCTAGCTACATAAAGGACACCTATGATTTTGTAGCCAAAATCAGAGGCATCACCGTCCCACAGTCTGCGTTTTTATTCAGTATAGATGTAGACAGCCTATACACCAACATAGAAACAACAGAGGGACTAAAAGCAGTTAGGAAATGGTTCAACAAATACCCGGACAAAGACAGACCGGATGCAGAAATCCTGGAACTCCTGTTCATCAACCTGACGAAAAACGACTTTGAATTCAACCAGGAATTTTACCTCCAAATCAAAGGGACAGCAATGGGCAAGAAATTCGCACCAGCCTATGCGGACATTTACATGGCTGACTGGGAAGAAACAGTCTTCGAGAAATGCACACACAAACCCACACACTACTTTAGATATTTAGATGACATCTGGGGCACATGGACACACGGCACAGACACATTTTTAGACTTCATGAACATCTTAAACACGCACCACACATCGATCAAAGTTAAACACACCACACATAACTCCTCAATTAATTTCTTAGACACCACCACATACAAAGGCCCTGATTTTAACCGCACTAACACATTAGACACAAAGGTTTATTTCAAAGATACTGACACACATTCATTACTACACAAAAACAGCTTCCACCCAAAACACACATTCAGAGGACTTGTTAAATCCCAACTCTTAAGATTCCACAGAATCTGCAGCCAGTCCACGGAATTTGAAAAGGCCACTCAGACTCTATATGGGTCGTTGAGGAAAAGAGGCTACGCCCGGAGCTTCCTGAGGAAAATCCGAAAGTCGTTTCTGGAAACAAAGGAGAAGAACCTCAAAACTCCCATCCCCCTGATAACAACTTACTCGAGCCTAAGTATCCACATTAACAACAGAATCAAAAGGAACTTTGAAGACACTCAAAGGAACAATTCTGTGATGCAGGAATTTAGGATCATATCAGCATATAGGAAAAACAAAAACTTACAGGACATCTTAGTCAAAAGTAAACTAAAACCAAAACCGGGACAACCACACAAAAACAAACCGCAGTTCTTTAAAGAGAAAAAATCTGTAAAGAACAGGGGAACCAAACAGGTATTTCCCATCCTCCAGAAAATCAATCTGGACACAAGAAACTGCGTGTACATCATCACATGCAACAAATGCGGGAGCCAGTACATAGGAGAAACAGGGAATTCCATCCGAATCCGACTGGCACAACACAGATATAACATTAAGAACCAGAAAGAAATGCACACTAAATTAGTCCCACATTTTCTGGAACACGGCCTTCAATCACTAGAAGTGAGCGGACTCGAACACAACATTAATTGGACAGCTACACAACGGCAGCAGACAGAGAGATACTGGATTCGTCAACTCGACACCAGATATCCCACTGGACTGAACATTAAATAAATTTGACATGCTTTCTCAGCCCGACCTGCCGAGTATCAGAGTGAGGTTTGAATCAGGGAATCCACAGATGGCCTATGCATTCCCTGTCTTTTTTAGAAGCACAAGTCAGTTAAAACTGACAGCTCTAGAAAGCAGGATCCGTTGTCCCGAACCTAACCAGCTCGTGCCTCTGGGGAAGCAGCCCTGCCATTGGCAGACTGTCCAGATCAAACCGATCCATGAGAAAGGAGGGGGCGGAGAAAGCGGGCGGAGCCCAAAATACACAGACACAAATAGAGCAGCAAAACACTGAGCAGCCACACTGCCTGATGAAGATCTAACCAGATCGAAACGTCGCGACCTACACACCGAGAAAAAGGACAAGCTTCCACCTCCAGCAAGAACCAGAAGGACGAACCCTCCCTCCACGGAAGAGAACTCTCTCCACAGAGGACCAACAAGGAGCAAAACTGACTTAGGTTGATACCTTACTCAGTTTACTCAGGAGACCTTCACAAAGGACCTCTCCACACGCTGCAGCAGCCCTCCAGCAGAAACAGCACTCCGGAGGACTCAGCCTACAGCACAAAAACACAAATCTAACACAGGTCGATACCTAACGGTGCCAACTAAAGCCTTGTTAAATTTGTTAGGTAAGTATGAGCCACAAAGGTAGACGCCAGCCCCGGGCTGACAACACACACTACCAGAGAGGCTACACCACAGCACACACACAGCACCACAGGAAAAGACAAATGACACAGTGTCAGAGCTCTTTTCAAATCACGGTGAGAATAATGTTTAATTTGATCCGTATGGTACACCACCTGCGCAATATTACTGTCAGCGTGGACCACAACAAAGAGTCCAGACCGGATCCTCCCAGCCTGCTACGCAAGATGAAGGAACTGATGGATCTCATCAAACCAGCTTGCCCGACAGGGAAAACCTTGCTCCTCCTGGAAGGCAATGCTAGAAACTGGGGCTACAATACTCGAGTAATCCTTGATGGACACTACACTGATGAGATCGACAGACTGTCCGCAGAGCTCTCCCAGGTGCTCACAGGAAACTGGAGAGAACCATGGGAAGTAGCTCAACGCTGGGCCTGGAACAACCTCGGCAAGAGACTGCACAGGAGCTCTCTGGAGCACACCAGGGCCATCATCATCAGCGTAAACAGCCCCAAAACAACACCTTCACAGCCACCGACCACCACTCAGAACCGGTACAGCGTGCTGACGGAGGAAACCGAGAGGGAGACAGAGACCGGCAACAGCTCTCAGAGTGCTAGCACAGGAGAGAATGAAAATCCTGCCCCCTGGACGATCCCTCCAAGGATCGCCCCTGCAGACACGCCGGCACTGTCACAGACAGAATTCCCTCAGATTCCAAAAACCCGACGCACGCCGAACAACAGGAGCCGTGAGAATAAAAAGAGGAGCAACGCAGAACCAGCCGCGACTCCCCCTCCGGCCTTCCAGCCGTCTGAGATTTCCCCGGCAGGCTCACCACTTGCACCTTCTTCCCTGCAGCTCTCTACCCACTCGGTCACTCCAACACCTAGACCGAGATCCCGCCTGCATGCCTCCCCCACTGCCTCTGCATCCTGTGCGCCTGCCTCCCTCATCTCCCCAGCATCTAACTTGGATGCTTCTCTCCTCCCTTCTCACTCTCCATTTTCTGCTTCCCTCCTCTCTACCCACACCTCTCACTCATCTGTGCCTAATCTTAACCTTTCACCCTGCATGCCTGACCTGAACCCTCCTGCCTTATCTATTAACCTTTCCCTCGACCCTAACTCTAACCCTAACCAAATTCCATCTTCTCTCTCTACCCCGGCTCCTGCTGCCTCGTCTCCTAATCCTTCCCCTGACTCTAACCTTAACCCACCTCCATCCTCTCCCTCGCTCCCGTCTCCTGCTGCCTTGTCCCCTAATCTTTCCCCGGACACTAACCCTAACTTGAATCAACTTTCACCCTCTCTCTCCATCCCGTTTCCTGACCTCTCCACTGCACCGGCTTCTCCAGCCTCCTCTCCCTCCTCCCCCACTCCTCCCAGGGCGCACATCTTCCCCGTAGTAACTGTACAACGGACACTAGTCTCTACCGAGACTCCCAAAACAACTTACAGACCAACACGCCACCCAAACACCAGTAGGAAAAACCTGGATTGGTCCCTGAAAACCCGGAAAAGTTGTCTCATCATCGGTGACTCGAATCTGGCTAACATCCCACCACACACGAACGAGGATGTCCAGATTGACAGCTATCCGGGCGCTAAATTCTCCCACGTGGAACCGCTGCTACAAGCACACAGGGACAACACCACGGTGAAGAAAGTAGTGCTCTCTTTCGGGATCAATAACAGGGAAAACAAACCAAAGGAAACAACAATAAAGCAGGTGCAGAAGGCTCGCAGAGCATCCAAACTTGCATTCCCGGACGCAGAAATCTACATCCCGGTGATCAACTACTCGGACACACTACCCCCGGAACAACAGAGGAACCTGGATACACTGAATAAGTACATCATGGAGAATACGAATCACATCCCAAAACTGCGGAAACAGGACTTTAAAACAGCAAGGGACAACGTCCACTGGACCACAGAAACAGCAGAAAAGATGCTGCAACACTGGATGACGCATTTAAACTAGACATCCCCACAAGCCTACAAACTGAGGAGGGGAGCAAGAACATAGTACTCCTGGCCAACAACTTTCAACCGACAGAGCCCCAAATAAAACTACTGGAAAAAGGACTTTCCTTCATCCCCACGCTAGATATCCACAAACAACAGAGGAATAACCTAAGACAGGACATAGGAATATACCACAGGAAACTAAAACTGGCAGCCTTTTTCCAAAACAAGAGAAAAAAGGACAGGATACCCTTCATGCCCACATCCAAATGGGAGCCTAGAGGGGGACAAATTGCCCAGGAAATCACCGACTTGATCACCCTAGACAGGGAAGCACTAGACGTACTGCCAGAACAACATAGAGATCACTGTAACCTAACGCAGGAGGAGGTAACAGCCCTCAGGAACCTAGCCAAAAACAGAAACATAGTCATTAAACCAGCAGACAAGGGAAGCGCTATAGTGATCATGGACAGAGAACAGTACATCTGGGAGGCTGAGAGACAGCTCAACAACCAGGAACACTACAGGAAACTACAGGAACCCACTTACCTAAAAACGGTGGAGGACATAAATAAAATCATAGATACGCTGTTGGACAAAAAATACATAAATACGAAACAGAGCAGCTACCTAAAGGGAAAAGAAGCACCCAGAGCCAGGATATTCTACCTACTACCCAAGATTCACAAAGCACCAGACACATGGCCTAAACCGTATGAGATTCCATCAGGAAGGCCGATTGTCTCTGACTGCAACAGTGAATCCTACAGGACGGCAGAATACATAGATTTCTTTCTAAATCCTCTGTTGAACCGCCATCCTAGCTACATAAAGGACACCTATGATTTTGTAGCCAAAATCAGAGGCATCACCGTCCCACAGTCTGCGTTTTTATTCAGTATAGATGTAGACAGCCTATACACCAACATAGAAACAACAGAGGGACTAAAAGCAGTTAGGAAATGGTTCAACAAATACCCGGACAAAGACAGACCGGATGCAGAAATCCTGGAACTCCTGTTCATCAACCTGACGAAAAACGACTTTGAATTCAACCAGGAATTTTACCTCCAAATCAAAGGGACAGCAATGGGCAAGAAATTCGCACCAGCCTATGCGGACATTTACATGGCTGACTGGGAAGAAACAGTCTTCGAGAAATGCACACACAAACCCACACACTACTTTAGATATTTAGATGACATCTGGGGCACATGGACACACGGCACAGACACATTTTTAGACTTCATGAACATCTTAAACACGCACCACACATCGATCAAAGTTAAACACACCACACATAACTCCTCAATTAATTTCTTAGACACCACCACATACAAAGGCCCTGATTTTAACCGCACTAACACATTAGACACAAAGGTTTATTTCAAAGATACTGACACACATTCATTACTACACAAAAACAGCTTCCACCCAAAACACACATTCAGAGGACTTGTTAAATCCCAACTCTTAAGATTCCACAGAATCTGCAGCCAGTCCACGGAATTTGAAAAGGCCACTCAGACTCTATATGGGTCGTTGAGGAAAAGAGGCTACGCCCGGAGCTTCCTGAGGAAAATCCGAAAGTCGTTTCTGGAAACAAAGGAGAAGAACCTCAAAACTCCCATCCCCCTGATAACAACTTACTCGAGCCTAAGTATCCACATTAACAACAGAATCAAAAGGAACTTTGAAGACACTCAAAGGAACAATTCTGTGATGCAGGAATTTAGGATCATATCAGCATATAGGAAAAACAAAAACTTACAGGACATCTTAGTCAAAAGTAAACTAAAACCAAAACCGGGACAACCACACAAAAACAAACCGCAGTTCTTTAAAGAGAAAAAATCTGTAAAGAACAGGGGAACCAAACAGGTATTTCCCATCCTCCAGAAAATCAATCTGGACACAAGAAACTGCGTGTACATCATCACATGCAACAAATGCGGGAGCCAGTACATAGGAGAAACAGGGAATTCCATCCGAATCCGACTGGCACAACACAGATATAACATTAAGAACCAGAAAGAAATGCACACTAAATTAGTCCCACATTTTCTGGAACACGGCCTTCAATCACTAGAAGTGAGCGGACTCGAACACAACATTAATTGGACAGCTACACAACGGCAGCAGACAGAGAGATACTGGATTCGTCAACTCGACACCAGATATCCCACTGGACTGAACATTAAATAAATTTGACATGCTTTCTCAGCCCGACCTGCCGAGTATCAGAGTGAGGTTTGAATCAGGGAATCCACAGATGGCCTATGCATTCCCTGTCTTTTTTAGAAGCACAAGTCAGTTAAAACTGACAGCTCTAGAAAGCAGGATCCGTTGTCCCGAACCTAACCAGCTCGTGCCTCTGGGGAAGCAGCCCTGCCATTGGCAGACTGTCCAGATCAAACCGATCCATGAGAAAGGAGGGGGCGGAGAAAGCGGGCGGAGCCCAAAATACACAGACACAAATAGAGCAGCAAAACACTGAGCAGCCACACTGCCTGATGAAGATCTAACCAGATCGAAACGTCGCGACCTACACACCGAGAAAAAGGACAAGCTTCCACCTCCAGCAAGAACCAGAAGGACGAACCCTCCCTCCACGGAAGAGAACTCTCTCCACAGAGGACCAACAAGGAGCAAAACTGACTTAGGTTGATACCTTACTCAGTTTACTCAGGAGACCTTCACAAAGGACCTCTCCACACGCTGCAGCAGCCCTCCAGCAGAAACAGCACTCCGGAGGACTCAGCCTACAGCACAAAAACACAAATCTAACACAGGTCGATACCTAACGGTGCCAACTAAAGCCTTGTTAAATTTGTTAGGTAAGTATGAGCCACAAAGGTAGACGCCAGCCCCGGGCTGACAACACACACTACCAGAGAGGCTACACCACAGCACACACACAGCACCACAGGAAAAGACAAATGACACAGTGTCAGAGCTCTTTTCAAATCACGGTGAGAATAATGTTTAATTTGATCCGTATGGTACACCACCTGCGCAATATTACTGTCAGCGTGGACCACAACAAAGAGTCCAGACCGGATCCTCCCAGCCTGCTACGCAAGATGAAGGAACTGATGGATCTCATCAAACCAGCTTGCCCGACAGGGAAAACCTTGCTCCTCCTGGAAGGCAATGCTAGAAACTGGGGCTACAATACTCGAGTAATCCTTGATGGACACTACACTGATGAGATCGACAGACTGTCCGCAGAGCTCTCCCAGGTGCTCACAGGAAACTGGAGAGAACCATGGGAAGTAGCTCAACGCTGGGCCTGGAACAACCTCGGCAAGAGACTGCACAGGAGCTCTCTGGAGCACACCAGGGCCATCATCATCAGCGTAAACAGCCCCAAAACAACACCTTCACAGCCACCGACCACCACTCAGAACCGGTACAGCGTGCTGACGGAGGAAACCGAGAGGGAGACAGAGACCGGCAACAGCTCTCAGAGTGCTAGCACAGGAGAGAATGAAAATCCTGCCCCCTGGACGATCCCTCCAAGGATCGCCCCTGCAGACACGCCGGCACTGTCACAGACAGAATTCCCTCAGATTCCAAAAACCCGACGCACGCCGAACAACAGGAGCCGTGAGAATAAAAAGAGGAGCAACGCAGAACCAGCCGCGACTCCCCCTCCGGCCTTCCAGCCGTCTGAGATTTCCCCGGCAGGCTCACCACTTGCACCTTCTTCCCTGCAGCTCTCTACCCACTCGGTCACTCCAACACCTAGACCGAGATCCCGCCTGCATGCCTCCCCCACTGCCTCTGCATCCTGTGCGCCTGCCTCCCTCATCTCCCCAGCATCTAACTTGGATGCTTCTCTCCTCCCTTCTCACTCTCCATTTTCTGCTTCCCTCCTCTCTACCCACACCTCTCACTCATCTGTGCCTAATCTTAACCTTTCACCCTGCATGCCTGACCTGAACCCTCCTGCCTTATCTATTAACCTTTCCCTCGACCCTAACTCTAACCCTAACCAAATTCCATCTTCTCTCTCTACCCCGGCTCCTGCTGCCTCGTCTCCTAATCCTTCCCCTGACTCTAACCTTAACCCACCTCCATCCTCTCCCTCGCTCCCGTCTCCTGCTGCCTTGTCCCCTAATCTTTCCCCGGACACTAACCCTAACTTGAATCAACTTTCACCCTCTCTCTCCATCCCGTTTCCTGACCTCTCCACTGCACCGGCTTCTCCAGCCTCCTCTCCCTCCTCCCCCACTCCTCCCAGGGCGCACATCTTCCCCGTAGTAACTGTACAACGGACACTAGTCTCTACCGAGACTCCCAAAACAACTTACAGACCAACACGCCACCCAAACACCAGTAGGAAAAACCTGGATTGGTCCCTGAAAACCCGGAAAAGTTGTCTCATCATCGGTGACTCGAATCTGGCTAACATCCCACCACACACGAACGAGGATGTCCAGATTGACAGCTATCCGGGCGCTAAATTCTCCCACGTGGAACCGCTGCTACAAGCACACAGGGACAACACCACGGTGAAGAAAGTAGTGCTCTCTTTCGGGATCAATAACAGGGAAAACAAACCAAAGGAAACAACAATAAAGCAGGTGCAGAAGGCTCGCAGAGCATCCAAACTTGCATTCCCGGACGCAGAAATCTACATCCCGGTGATCAACTACTCGGACACACTACCCCCGGAACAACAGAGGAACCTGGATACACTGAATAAGTACATCATGGAGAATACGAATCACATCCCAAAACTGCGGAAACAGGACTTTAAAACAGCAAGGGACAACGTCCACTGGACCACAGAAACAGCAGAAAAGATGCTGCAACACTGGATGACGCATTTAAACTAGACATCCCCACAAGCCTACAAACTGAGGAGGGGAGCAAGAACATAGTACTCCTGGCCAACAACTTTCAACCGACAGAGCCCCAAATAAAACTACTGGAAAAAGGACTTTCCTTCATCCCCACGCTAGATATCCACAAACAACAGAGGAATAACCTAAGACAGGACATAGGAATATACCACAGGAAACTAAAACTGGCAGCCTTTTTCCAAAACAAGAGAAAAAAGGACAGGATACCCTTCATGCCCACATCCAAATGGGAGCCTAGAGGGGGACAAATTGCCCAGGAAATCACCGACTTGATCACCCTAGACAGGGAAGCACTAGACGTACTGCCAGAACAACATAGAGATCACTGTAACCTAACGCAGGAGGAGGTAACAGCCCTCAGGAACCTAGCCAAAAACAGAAACATAGTCATTAAACCAGCAGACAAGGGAAGCGCTATAGTGATCATGGACAGAGAACAGTACATCTGGGAGGCTGAGAGACAGCTCAACAACCAGGAACACTACAGGAAACTACAGGAACCCACTTACCTAAAAACGGTGGAGGACATAAATAAAATCATAGATACGCTGTTGGACAAAAAATACATAAATACGAAACAGAGCAGCTACCTAAAGGGAAAAGAAGCACCCAGAGCCAGGATATTCTACCTACTACCCAAGATTCACAAAGCACCAGACACATGGCCTAAACCGTATGAGATTCCATCAGGAAGGCCGATTGTCTCTGACTGCAACAGTGAATCCTACAGGACGGCAGAATACATAGATTTCTTTCTAAATCCTCTGTCGAACCGCCATCCTAGCTACATAAAGGACACCTATGATTTTGTAGCCAAAATCAGAGGCATCACCGTCCCACAGTCTGCGTTTTTATTCAGTATAGATGTAGACAGCCTATACACCAACATAGAAACAACAGAGGGACTAAAAGCAGTTAGGAAATGGTTCAACAAATACCCGGACAAAGACAGACCGGATGCAGAAATCCTGGAACTCCTGTTCATCAACCTGACGAAAAACGACTTTGAATTCAACCAGGAATTTTACCTCCAAATCAAAGGGACAGCAATGGGCAAGAAATTCGCACCAGCCTATGCGGACATTTACATGGCTGACTGGGAAGAAACAGTCTTCGAGAAATGCACACACAAACCCACACACTACTTTAGATATTTAGATGACATCTGGGGCACATGGACACACGGCACAGACACATTTTTAGACTTCATGAACATCTTAAACACGCACCACACATCGATCAAAGTTAAACACACCACACATAACTCCTCAATTAATTTCTTAGACACCACCACATACAAAGGCCCTGATTTTAACCGCACTAACACATTAGACACAAAGGTTTATTTCAAAGATACTGACACACATTCATTACTACACAAAAACAGCTTCCACCCAAAACACACATTCAGAGGACTTGTTAAATCCCAACTCTTAAGATTCCACAGAATCTGCAGCCAGTCCACGGAATTTGAAAAGGCCACTCAGACTCTATATGGGTCGTTGAGGAAAAGAGGCTACGCCCGGAGCTTCCTGAGGAAAATCCGAAAGTCGTTTCTGGAAACAAAGGAGAAGAACCTCAAAACTCCCATCCCCCTGATAACAACTTACTCGAGCCTAAGTATCCACATTAACAACAGAATCAAAAGGAACTTTGAAGACACTCAAAGGAACAATTCTGTGATGCAGGAATTTAGGATCATATCAGCATATAGGAAAAACAAAAACTTACAGGACATCTTAGTCAAAAGTAAACTAAAACCAAAACCGGGACAACCACACAAAAACAAACCGCAGTTCTTTAAAGAGAAAAAATCTGTAAAGAACAGGGGAACCAAACAGGTATTTCCCATCCTCCAGAAAATCAATCTGGACACAAGAAACTGCGTGTACATCATCACATGCAACAAATGCGGGAGCCAGTACATAGGAGAAACAGGGAATTCCATCCGAATCCGACTGGCACAACACAGATATAACATTAAGAACCAGAAAGAAATGCACACTAAATTAGTCCCACATTTTCTGGAACACGGCCTTCAATCACTAGAAGTGAGCGGACTCGAACACAACATTAATTGGACAGCTACACAACGGCAGCAGACAGAGAGATACTGGATTCGTCAACTCGACACCAGATATCCCACTGGACTGAACATTAAATAAATTTGACATGCTTTCTCAGCCCGACCTGCCGAGTATCAGAGTGAGGTTTGAATCAGGGAATCCACAGATGGCCTATGCATTCCCTGTCTTTTTTAGAAGCACAAGTCAGTTAAAACTGACAGCTCTAGAAAGCAGGATCCGTTGTCCCGAACCTAACCAGCTCGTGCCTCTGGGGAAGCAGCCCTGCCATTGGCAGACTGTCCAGATCAAACCGATCCATGAGAAAGGAGGGGGCGGAGAAAGCGGGCGGAGCCCAAAATACACAGACACAAATAGAGCAGCAAAACACTGAGCAGCCACACTGCCTGATGAAGATCTAACCAGATCGAAACGTCGCGACCTACACACCGAGAAAAAGGACAAGCTTCCACCTCCAGCAAGAACCAGAAGGACGAACCCTCCCTCCACGGAAGAGAACTCTCTCCACAGAGGACCAACAAGGAGCAAAACTGACTTAGGTTGATACCTTACTCAGTTTACTCAGGAGACCTTCACAAAGGACCTCTCCACACGCTGCAGCAGCCCTCCAGCAGAAACAGCACTCCGGAGGACTCAGCCTACAGCACAAAAACACAAATCTAACACAGGTCGATACCTAACGGTGCCAACTAAAGCCTTGTTAAATTTGTTAGGTAAGTATGAGCCACAAAGGTAGACGCCAGCCCCGGGCTGACAACACACACTACCAGAGAGGCTACACCACAGCACACACACAGCACCACAGGAAAAGACAAATGACACAGTGTCAGAGCTCTTTTCAAATCACGGTGAGAATAATGTTTAATTTGATCCGTATGGTACACCACCTGCGCAATATTACTGTCAGCGTGGACCACAACAAAGAGTCCAGACCGGATCCTCCCAGCCTGCTACGCAAGATGAAGGAACTGATGGATCTCATCAAACCAGCTTGCCCGACAGGGAAAACCTTGCTCCTCCTGGAAGGCAATGCTAGAAACTGGGGCTACAATACTCGAGTAATCCTTGATGGACACTACACTGATGAGATCGACAGACTGTCCGCAGAGCTCTCCCAGGTGCTCACAGGAAACTGGAGAGAACCATGGGAAGTAGCTCAACGCTGGGCCTGGAACAACCTCGGCAAGAGACTGCACAGGAGCTCTCTGGAGCACACCAGGGCCATCATCATCAGCGTAAACAGCCCCAAAACAACACCTTCACAGCCACCGACCACCACTCAGAACCGGTACAGCGTGCTGACGGAGGAAACCGAGAGGGAGACAGAGACCGGCAACAGCTCTCAGAGTGCTAGCACAGGAGAGAATGAAAATCCTGCCCCCTGGACGATCCCTCCAAGGATCGCCCCTGCAGACACGCCGGCACTGTCACAGACAGAATTCCCTCAGATTCCAAAAACCCGACGCACGCCGAACAACAGGAGCCGTGAGAATAAAAAGAGGAGCAACGCAGAACCAGCCGCGACTCCCCCTCCGGCCTTCCAGCCGTCTGAGATTTCCCCGGCAGGCTCACCACTTGCACCTTCTTCCCTGCAGCTCTCTACCCACTCGGTCACTCCAACACCTAGACCGAGATCCCGCCTGCATGCCTCCCCCACTGCCTCTGCATCCTGTGCGCCTGCCTCCCTCATCTCCCCAGCATCTAACTTGGATGCTTCTCTCCTCCCTTCTCACTCTCCATTTTCTGCTTCCCTCCTCTCTACCCACACCTCTCACTCATCTGTGCCTAATCTTAACCTTTCACCCTGCATGCCTGACCTGAATCCTCCTGCCTTATCTATTAACCTTTCCCTCGACCCTAACTCTAACCCTAACCAAATTCCATCTTCTCTCTCTACCCCGGCTCCTGCTGCCTCGTCTCCTAATCCTTCCCCTGACTCTAACCTTAACCCACCTCCATCCTCTCCCTCGCTCCCGTCTCCTGCTGCCTTGTCCCCTAATCTTTCCCCGGACACTAACCCTAACTTGAATCAACTTTCACCCTCTCTCTCCATCCCGTTTCCTGACCTCTCCACTGCACCGGCTTCTCCAGCCTCCTCTCCCTCCTCCCCCACTCCTCCCAGGGCGCACATCTTCCCCGTAGTAACTGTACAACGGACACTAGTCTCTACCGAGACTCCCAAAACAACTTACAGACCAACACGCCACCCAAACACCAGTAGGAAAAACCTGGATTGGTCCCTGAAAACCCGGAAAAGTTGTCTCATCATCGGTGACTCGAATCTGGCTAACATCCCACCACACACGAACGAGGATGTCCAGATTGACAGCTATCCGGGCGCTAAATTCTCCCACGTGGAACCGCTGCTACAAGCACACAGGGACAACACCACGGTGAAGAAAGTAGTGCTCTCTTTCGGGATCAATAACAGGGAAAACAAACCAAAGGAAACAACAATAAAGCAGGTGCAGAAGGCTCGCAGAGCATCCAAACTTGCATTCCCGGACGCAGAAATCTACATCCCGGTGATCAACTACTCGGACACACTACCCCCGGAACAACAGAGGAACCTGGATACACTGAATAAGTACATCATGGAGAATACGAATCACATCCCAAAACTGCGGAAACAGGACTTTAAAACAGCAAGGGACAACGTCCACTGGACCACAGAAACAGCAGAAAAGATGCTGCAACACTGGATGACGCATTTAAACTAGACATCCCCACAAGCCTACAAACTGAGGAGGGGAGCAAGAACATAGTACTCCTGGCCAACAACTTTCAACCGACAGAGCCCCAAATAAAACTACTGGAAAAAGGACTTTCCTTCATCCCCACGCTAGATATCCACAAACAACAGAGGAATAACCTAAGACAGGACATAGGAATATACCACAGGAAACTAAAACTGGCAGCCTTTTTCCAAAACAAGAGAAAAAAGGACAGGATACCCTTCATGCCCACATCCAAATGGGAGCCTAGAGGGGGACAAATTGCCCAGGAAATCACCGACTTGATCACCCTAGACAGGGAAGCACTAGACGTACTGCCAGAACAACATAGAGATCACTGTAACCTAACGCAGGAGGAGGTAACAGCCCTCAGGAACCTAGCCAAAAACAGAAACATAGTCATTAAACCAGCAGACAAGGGAAGCGCTATAGTGATCATGGACAGAGAACAGTACATCTGGGAGGCTGAGAGACAGCTCAACAACCAGGAACACTACAGGAAACTACAGGAACCCACTTACCTAAAAACGGTGGAGGACATAAATAAAATCATAGATACGCTGTTGGACAAAAAATACATAAATACGAAACAGAGCAGCTACCTAAAGGGAAAAGAAGCACCCAGAGCCAGGATATTCTACCTACTACCCAAGATTCACAAAGCACCAGACACATGGCCTAAACCGTATGAGATTCCATCAGGAAGGCCGATTGTCTCTGACTGCAACAGTGAATCCTACAGGACGGCAGAATACATAGATTTCTTTCTAAATCCTCTGTCGAACCGCCATCCTAGCTACATAAAGGACACCTATGATTTTGTAGCCAAAATCAGAGGCATCACCGTCCCACAGTCTGCGTTTTTATTCAGTATAGATGTAGACAGCCTATACACCAACATAGAAACAACAGAGGGACTAAAAGCAGTTAGGAAATGGTTCAACAAATACCCGGACAAAGACAGACCGGATGCAGAAATCCTGGAACTCCTGTTCATCAACCTGACGAAAAACGACTTTGAATTCAACCAGGAATTTTACCTCCAAATCAAAGGGACAGCAATGGGCAAGAAATTCGCACCAGCCTATGCGGACATTTACATGGCTGACTGGGAAGAAACAGTCTTCGAGAAATGCACACACAAACCCACACACTACTTTAGATATTTAGATGACATCTGGGGCACATGGACACACGGCACAGACACATTTTTAGACTTCATGAACATCTTAAACACGCACCACACATCGATCAAAGTTAAACACACCACACATAACTCCTCAATTAATTTCTTAGACACCACCACATACAAAGGCCCTGATTTTAACCGCACTAACACATTAGACACAAAGGTTTATTTCAAAGATACTGACACACATTCATTACTACACAAAAACAGCTTCCACCCAAAACACACATTCAGAGGACTTGTTAAATCCCAACTCTTAAGATTCCACAGAATCTGCAGCCAGTCCACGGAATTTGAAAAGGCCACTCAGACTCTATATGGGTCGTTGAGGAAAAGAGGCTACGCCCGGAGCTTCCTGAGGAAAATCCGAAAGTCGTTTCTGGAAACAAAGGAGAAGAACCTCAAAACTCCCATCCCCCTGATAACAACTTACTCGAGCCTAAGTATCCACATTAACAACAGAATCAAAAGGAACTTTGAAGACACTCAAAGGAACAATTCTGTGATGCAGGAATTTAGGATCATATCAGCATATAGGAAAAACAAAAACTTACAGGACATCTTAGTCAAAAGTAAACTAAAACCAAAACCGGGACAACCACACAAAAACAAACCGCAGTTCTTTAAAGAGAAAAAATCTGTAAAGAACAGGGGAACCAAACAGGTATTTCCCATCCTCCAGAAAATCAATCTGGACACAAGAAACTGCGTGTACATCATCACATGCAACAAATGCGGGAGCCAGTACATAGGAGAAACAGGGAATTCCATCCGAATCCGACTGGCACAACACAGATATAACATTAAGAACCAGAAAGAAATGCACACTAAATTAGTCCCACATTTTCTGGAACACGGCCTTCAATCACTAGAAGTGAGCGGACTCGAACACAACATTAATTGGACAGCTACACAACGGCAGCAGACAGAGAGATACTGGATTCGTCAACTCGACACCAGATATCCCACTGGACTGAACATTAAATAAATTTGACATGCTTTCTCAGCCCGACCTGCCGAGTATCAGAGTGAGGTTTGAATCAGGGAATCCACAGATGGCCTATGCATTCCCTGTCTTTTTTAGAAGCACAAGTCAGTTAAAACTGACAGCTCTAGAAAGCAGGATCCGTTGTCCCGAACCTAACCAGCTCGTGCCTCTGGGGAAGCAGCCCTGCCATTGGCAGACTGTCCAGATCAAACCGATCCATGAGAAAGGAGGGGGCGGAGAAAGCGGGCGGAGCCCAAAATACACAGACACAAATAGAGCAGCAAAACACTGAGCAGCCACACTGCCTGATGAAGATCTAACCAGATCGAAACGTCGCGACCTACACACCGAGAAAAAGGACAAGCTTCCACCTCCAGCAAGAACCAGAAGGACGAACCCTCCCTCCACGGAAGAGAACTCTCTCCACAGAGGACCAACAAGGAGCAAAACTGACTTAGGTTGATACCTTACTCAGTTTACTCAGGAGACCTTCACAAAGGACCTCTCCACACGCTGCAGCAGCCCTCCAGCAGAAACAGCACTCCGGAGGACTCAGCCTACAGCACAAAAACACAAATCTAACACAGGTCGATACCTAACGGTGCCAACTAAAGCCTTGTTAAATTTGTTAGGTAAGTATGAGCCACAAAGGTAGACGCCAGCCCCGGGCTGACAACACACACTACCAGAGAGGCTACACCACAGCACACACACAGCACCACAGGAAAAGACAAATGACACAGTGTCAGAGCTCTTTTCAAATCACGGTGAGAATAATGTTTAATTTGATCCGTATGGTACACCACCTGCGCAATATTACTGTCAGCGTGGACCACAACAAAGAGTCCAGACCGGATCCTCCCAGCCTGCTACGCAAGATGAAGGAACTGATGGATCTCATCAAACCAGCTTGCCCGACAGGGAAAACCTTGCTCCTCCTGGAAGGCAATGCTAGAAACTGGGGCTACAATACTCGAGTAATCCTTGATGGACACTACACTGATGAGATCGACAGACTGTCCGCAGAGCTCTCCCAGGTGCTCACAGGAAACTGGAGAGAACCATGGGAAGTAGCTCAACGCTGGGCCTGGAACAACCTCGGCAAGAGACTGCACAGGAGCTCTCTGGAGCACACCAGGGCCATCATCATCAGCGTAAACAGCCCCAAAACAACACCTTCACAGCCACCGACCACCACTCAGAACCGGTACAGCGTGCTGACGGAGGAAACCGAGAGGGAGACAGAGACCGGCAACAGCTCTCAGAGTGCTAGCACAGGAGAGAATGAAAATCCTGCCCCCTGGACGATCCCTCCAAGGATCGCCCCTGCAGACACGCCGGCACTGTCACAGACAGAATTCCCTCAGATTCCAAAAACCCGACGCACGCCGAACAACAGGAGCCGTGAGAATAAAAAGAGGAGCAACGCAGAACCAGCCGCGACTCCCCCTCCGGCCTTCCAGCCGTCTGAGATTTCCCCGGCAGGCTCACCACTTGCACCTTCTTCCCTGCAGCTCTCTACCCACTCGGTCACTCCAACACCTAGACCGAGATCCCGCCTGCATGCCTCCCCCACTGCCTCTGCATCCTGTGCGCCTGCCTCCCTCATCTCCCCAGCATCTAACTTGGATGCTTCTCTCCTCCCTTCTCACTCTCCATTTTCTGCTTCCCTCCTCTCTACCCACACCTCTCACTCATCTGTGCCTAATCTTAACCTTTCACCCTGCATGCCTGACCTGAACCCTCCTGCCTTATCTATTAACCTTTCCCTCGACCCTAACTCTAACCCTAACCAAATTCCATCTTCTCTCTCTACCCCGGCTCCTGCTGCCTCGTCTCCTAATCCTTCCCCTGACTCTAACCTTAACCCACCTCCATCCTCTCCCTCGCTCCCGTCTCCTGCTGCCTTGTCCCCTAATCTTTCCCCGGACACTAACCCTAACTTGAATCAACTTTCACCCTCTCTCTCCATCCCGTTTCCTGACCTCTCCACTGCACCGGCTTCTCCAGCCTCCTCTCCCTCCTCCCCCACTCCTCCCAGGGCGCACATCTTCCCCGTAGTAACTGTACAACGGACACTAGTCTCTACCGAGACTCCCAAAACAACTTACAGACCAACACGCCACCCAAACACCAGTAGGAAAAACCTGGATTGGTCCCTGAAAACCCGGAAAAGTTGTCTCATCATCGGTGACTCGAATCTGGCTAACATCCCACCACACACGAACGAGGATGTCCAGATTGACAGCTATCCGGGCGCTAAATTCTCCCACGTGGAACCGCTGCTACAAGCACACAGGGACAACACCACGGTGAAGAAAGTAGTGCTCTCTTTCGGGATCAATAACAGGGAAAACAAACCAAAGGAAACAACAATAAAGCAGGTGCAGAAGGCTCGCAGAGCATCCAAACTTGCATTCCCGGACGCAGAAATCTACATCCCGGTGATCAACTACTCGGACACACTACCCCCGGAACAACAGAGGAACCTGGATACACTGAATAAGTACATCATGGAGAATACGAATCACATCCCAAAACTGCGGAAACAGGACTTTAAAACAGCAAGGGACAACGTCCACTGGACCACAGAAACAGCAGAAAAGATGCTGCAACACTGGATGACGCATTTAAACTAGACATCCCCACAAGCCTACAAACTGAGGAGGGGAGCAAGAACATAGTACTCCTGGCCAACAACTTTCAACCGACAGAGCCCCAAATAAAACTACTGGAAAAAGGACTTTCCTTCATCCCCACGCTAGATATCCACAAACAACAGAGGAATAACCTAAGACAGGACATAGGAATATACCACAGGAAACTAAAACTGGCAGCCTTTTTCCAAAACAAGAGAAAAAAGGACAGGATACCCTTCATGCCCACATCCAAATGGGAGCCTAGAGGGGGACAAATTGCCCAGGAAATCACCGACTTGATCACCCTAGACAGGGAAGCACTAGACGTACTGCCAGAACAACATAGAGATCACTGTAACCTAACGCAGGAGGAGGTAACAGCCCTCAGGAACCTAGCCAAAAACAGAAACATAGTCATTAAACCAGCAGACAAGGGAAGCGCTATAGTGATCATGGACAGAGAACAGTACATCTGGGAGGCTGAGAGACAGCTCAACAACCAGGAACACTACAGGAAACTACAGGAACCCACTTACCTAAAAACGGTGGAGGACATAAATAAAATCATAGATACGCTGTTGGACAAAAAATACATAAATACGAAACAGAGCAGCTACCTAAAGGGAAAAGAAGCACCCAGAGCCAGGATATTCTACCTACTACCCAAGATTCACAAAGCACCAGACACATGGCCTAAACCGTATGAGATTCCATCAGGAAGGCCGATTGTCTCTGACTGCAACAGTGAATCCTACAGGACGGCAGAATACATAGATTTCTTTCTAAATCCTCTGTCGAACCGCCATCCTAGCTACATAAAGGACACCTATGATTTTGTAGCCAAAATCAGAGGCATCACCGTCCCACAGTCTGCGTTTTTATTCAGTATAGATGTAGACAGCCTATACACCAACATAGAAACAACAGAGGGACTAAAAGCAGTTAGGAAATGGTTCAACAAATACCCGGACAAAGACAGACCGGATGCAGAAATCCTGGAACTCCTGTTCATCAACCTGACGAAAAACGACTTTGAATTCAACCAGGAATTTTACCTCCAAATCAAAGGGACAGCAATGGGCAAGAAATTCGCACCAGCCTATGCGGACATTTACATGGCTGACTGGGAAGAAACAGTCTTCGAGAAATGCACACACAAACCCACACACTACTTTAGATATTTAGATGACATCTGGGGCACATGGACACACGGCACAGACACATTTTTAGACTTCATGAACATCTTAAACACGCACCACACATCGATCAAAGTTAAACACACCACACATAACTCCTCAATTAATTTCTTAGACACCACCACATACAAAGGCCCTGATTTTAACCGCACTAACACATTAGACACAAAGGTTTATTTCAAAGATACTGACACACATTCATTACTACACAAAAACAGCTTCCACCCAAAACACACATTCAGAGGACTTGTTAAATCCCAACTCTTAAGATTCCACAGAATCTGCAGCCAGTCCACGGAATTTGAAAAGGCCACTCAGACTCTATATGGGTCGTTGAGGAAAAGAGGCTACGCCCGGAGCTTCCTGAGGAAAATCCGAAAGTCGTTTCTGGAAACAAAGGAGAAGAACCTCAAAACTCCCATCCCCCTGATAACAACTTACTCGAGCCTAAGTATCCACATTAACAACAGAATCAAAAGGAACTTTGAAGACACTCAAAGGAACAATTCTGTGATGCAGGAATTTAGGATCATATCAGCATATAGGAAAAACAAAAACTTACAGGACATCTTAGTCAAAAGTAAACTAAAACCAAAACCGGGACAACCACACAAAAACAAACCGCAGTTCTTTAAAGAGAAAAAATCTGTAAAGAACAGGGGAACCAAACAGGTATTTCCCATCCTCCAGAAAATCAATCTGGACACAAGAAACTGCGTGTACATCATCACATGCAACAAATGCGGGAGCCAGTACATAGGAGAAACAGGGAATTCCATCCGAATCCGACTGGCACAACACAGATATAACATTAAGAACCAGAAAGAAATGCACACTAAATTAGTCCCACATTTTCTGGAACACGGCCTTCAATCACTAGAAGTGAGCGGACTCGAACACAACATTAATTGGACAGCTACACAACGGCAGCAGACAGAGAGATACTGGATTCGTCAACTCGACACCAGATATCCCACTGGACTGAACATTAAATAAATTTGACATGCTTTCTCAGCCCGACCTGCCGAGTATCAGAGTGAGGTTTGAATCAGGGAATCCACAGATGGCCTATGCATTCCCTGTCTTTTTTAGAAGCACAAGTCAGTTAAAACTGACAGCTCTAGAAAGCAGGATCCGTTGTCCCGAACCTAACCAGCTCGTGCCTCTGGGGAAGCAGCCCTGCCATTGGCAGACTGTCCAGATCAAACCGATCCATGAGAAAGGAGGGGGCGGAGAAAGCGGGCGGAGCCCAAAATACACAGACACAAATAGAGCAGCAAAACACTGAGCAGCCACACTGCCTGATGAAGATCTAACCAGATCGAAACGTCGCGACCTACACACCGAGAAAAAGGACAAGCTTCCACCTCCAGCAAGAACCAGAAGGACGAACCCTCCCTCCACGGAAGAGAACTCTCTCCACAGAGGACCAACAAGGAGCAAAACTGACTTAGGTTGATACCTTACTCAGTTTACTCAGGAGACCTTCACAAAGGACCTCTCCACACGCTGCAGCAGCCCTCCAGCAGAAACAGCACTCCGGAGGACTCAGCCTACAGCACAAAAACACAAATCTAACACAGGTCGATACCTAACGGTGCCAACTAAAGCCTTGTTAAATTTGTTAGGTAAGTATGAGCCACAAAGGTAGACGCCAGCCCCGGGCTGACAACACACACTACCAGAGAGGCTACACCACAGCACACACACAGCACCACAGGAAAAGACAAATGACACAGTGTCAGAGCTCTTTTCAAATCACGGTGAGAATAATGTTTAATTTGATCCGTATGGTACACCACCTGCGCAATATTACTGTCAGCGTGGACCACAACAAAGAGTCCAGACCGGATCCTCCCAGCCTGCTACGCAAGATGAAGGAACTGATGGATCTCATCAAACCAGCTTGCCCGACAGGGAAAACCTTGCTCCTCCTGGAAGGCAATGCTAGAAACTGGGGCTACAATACTCGAGTAATCCTTGATGGACACTACACTGATGAGATCGACAGACTGTCCGCAGAGCTCTCCCAGGTGCTCACAGGAAACTGGAGAGAACCATGGGAAGTAGCTCAACGCTGGGCCTGGAACAACCTCGGCAAGAGACTGCACAGGAGCTCTCTGGAGCACACCAGGGCCATCATCATCAGCGTAAACAGCCCCAAAACAACACCTTCACAGCCACCGACCACCACTCAGAACCGGTACAGCGTGCTGACGGAGGAAACCGAGAGGGAGACAGAGACCGGCAACAGCTCTCAGAGTGCTAGCACAGGAGAGAATGAAAATCCTGCCCCCTGGACGATCCCTCCAAGGATCGCCCCTGCAGACACGCCGGCACTGTCACAGACAGAATTCCCTCAGATTCCAAAAACCCGACGCACGCCGAACAACAGGAGCCGTGAGAATAAAAAGAGGAGCAACGCAGAACCAGCCGCGACTCCCCCTCCGGCCTTCCAGCCGTCTGAGATTTCCCCGGCAGGCTCACCACTTGCACCTTCTTCCCTGCAGCTCTCTACCCACTCGGTCACTCCAACACCTAGACCGAGATCCCGCCTGCATGCCTCCCCCACTGCCTCTGCATCCTGTGCGCCTGCCTCCCTCATCTCCCCAGCATCTAACTTGGATGCTTCTCTCCTCCCTTCTCACTCTCCATTTTCTGCTTCCCTCCTCTCTACCCACACCTCTCACTCATCTGTGCCTAATCTTAACCTTTCACCCTGCATGCCTGACCTGAACCCTCCTGCCTTATCTATTAACCTTTCCCTCGACCCTAACTCTAACCCTAACCAAATTCCATCTTCTCTCTCTACCCCGGCTCCTGCTGCCTCGTCTCCTAATCCTTCCCCTGACTCTAACCTTAACCCACCTCCATCCTCTCCCTCGCTCCCGTCTCCTGCTGCCTTGTCCCCTAATCTTTCCCCGGACACTAACCCTAACTTGAATCAACTTTCACCCTCTCTCTCCATCCCGTTTCCTGACCTCTCCACTGCACCGGCTTCTCCAGCCTCCTCTCCCTCCTCCCCCACTCCTCCCAGGGCGCACATCTTCCCCGTAGTAACTGTACAACGGACACTAGTCTCTACCGAGACTCCCAAAACAACTTACAGACCAACACGCCACCCAAACACCAGTAGGAAAAACCTGGATTGGTCCCTGAAAACCCGGAAAAGTTGTCTCATCATCGGTGACTCGAATCTGGCTAACATCCCACCACACACGAACGAGGATGTCCAGATTGACAGCTATCCGGGCGCTAAATTCTCCCACGTGGAACCGCTGCTACAAGCACACAGGGACAACACCACGGTGAAGAAAGTAGTGCTCTCTTTCGGGATCAATAACAGGGAAAACAAACCAAAGGAAACAACAATAAAGCAGGTGCAGAAGGCTCGCAGAGCATCCAAACTTGCATTCCCGGACGCAGAAATCTACATCCCGGTGATCAACTACTCGGACACACTACCCCCGGAACAACAGAGGAACCTGGATACACTGAATAAGTACATCATGGAGAATACGAATCACATCCCAAAACTGCGGAAACAGGACTTTAAAACAGCAAGGGACAACGTCCACTGGACCACAGAAACAGCAGAAAAGATGCTGCAACACTGGATGACGCATTTAAACTAGACATCCCCACAAGCCTACAAACTGAGGAGGGGAGCAAGAACATAGTACTCCTGGCCAACAACTTTCAACCGACAGAGCCCCAAATAAAACTACTGGAAAAAGGACTTTCCTTCATCCCCACGCTAGATATCCACAAACAACAGAGGAATAACCTAAGACAGGACATAGGAATATACCACAGGAAACTAAAACTGGCAGCCTTTTTCCAAAACAAGAGAAAAAAGGACAGGATACCCTTCATGCCCACATCCAAATGGGAGCCTAGAGGGGGACAAATTGCCCAGGAAATCACCGACTTGATCACCCTAGACAGGGAAGCACTAGACGTACTGCCAGAACAACATAGAGATCACTGTAACCTAACGCAGGAGGAGGTAACAGCCCTCAGGAACCTAGCCAAAAACAGAAACATAGTCATTAAACCAGCAGACAAGGGAAGCGCTATAGTGATCATGGACAGAGAACAGTACATCTGGGAGGCTGAGAGACAGCTCAACAACCAGGAACACTACAGGAAACTACAGGAACCCACTTACCTAAAAACGGTGGAGGACATAAATAAAATCATAGATACGCTGTTGGACAAAAAATACATAAATACGAAACAGAGCAGCTACCTAAAGGGAAAAGAAGCACCCAGAGCCAGGATATTCTACCTACTACCCAAGATTCACAAAGCACCAGACACATGGCCTAAACCGTATGAGATTCCATCAGGAAGGCCGATTGTCTCTGACTGCAACAGTGAATCCTACAGGACGGCAGAATACATAGATTTCTTTCTAAATCCTCTGTCGAACCGCCATCCTAGCTACATAAAGGACACCTATGATTTTGTAGCCAAAATCAGAGGCATCACCGTCCCACAGTCTGCGTTTTTATTCAGTATAGATGTAGACAGCCTATACACCAACATAGAAACAACAGAGGGACTAAAAGCAGTTAGGAAATGGTTCAACAAATACCCGGACAAAGACAGACCGGATGCAGAAATCCTGGAACTCCTGTTCATCAACCTGACGAAAAACGACTTTGAATTCAACCAGGAATTTTACCTCCAAATCAAAGGGACAGCAATGGGCAAGAAATTCGCACCAGCCTATGCGGACATTTACATGGCTGACTGGGAAGAAACAGTCTTCGAGAAATGCACACACAAACCCACACACTACTTTAGATATTTAGATGACATCTGGGGCACATGGACACACGGCACAGACACATTTTTAGACTTCATGAACATCTTAAACACGCACCACACATCGATCAAAGTTAAACACACCACACATAACTCCTCAATTAATTTCTTAGACACCACCACATACAAAGGCCCTGATTTTAACCGCACTAACACATTAGACACAAAGGTTTATTTCAAAGATACTGACACACATTCATTACTACACAAAAACAGCTTCCACCCAAAACACACATTCAGAGGACTTGTTAAATCCCAACTCTTAAGATTCCACAGAATCTGCAGCCAGTCCACGGAATTTGAAAAGGCCACTCAGACTCTATATGGGTCGTTGAGGAAAAGAGGCTACGCCCGGAGCTTCCTGAGGAAAATCCGAAAGTCGTTTCTGGAAACAAAGGAGAAGAACCTCAAAACTCCCATCCCCCTGATAACAACTTACTCGAGCCTAAGTATCCACATTAACAACAGAATCAAAAGGAACTTTGAAGACACTCAAAGGAACAATTCTGTGATGCAGGAATTTAGGATCATATCAGCATATAGGAAAAACAAAAACTTACAGGACATCTTAGTCAAAAGTAAACTAAAACCAAAACCGGGACAACCACACAAAAACAAACCGCAGTTCTTTAAAGAGAAAAAATCTGTAAAGAACAGGGGAACCAAACAGGTATTTCCCATCCTCCAGAAAATCAATCTGGACACAAGAAACTGCGTGTACATCATCACATGCAACAAATGCGGGAGCCAGTACATAGGAGAAACAGGGAATTCCATCCGAATCCGACTGGCACAACACAGATATAACATTAAGAACCAGAAAGAAATGCACACTAAATTAGTCCCACATTTTCTGGAACACGGCCTTCAATCACTAGAAGTGAGCGGACTCGAACACAACATTAATTGGACAGCTACACAACGGCAGCAGACAGAGAGATACTGGATTCGTCAACTCGACACCAGATATCCCACTGGACTGAACATTAAATAAATTTGACATGCTTTCTCAGCCCGACCTGCCGAGTATCAGAGTGAGGTTTGAATCAGGGAATCCACAGATGGCCTATGCATTCCCTGTCTTTTTTAGAAGCACAAGTCAGTTAAAACTGACAGCTCTAGAAAGCAGGATCCGTTGTCCCGACCCTAACCCTAACCCCTAACCCTAACCCTAACCCTAACCCAACCCTAACCCTAACCCTAACCCTAACCCTAACCCTAACATTAAATAAATTTGACATGCTTTCTCAGCCCGACCTGCCGAGTATCAGAGTGAGGTTTGAATCAGGGAATCCACAGATGGCCTATGCATTCCCTGTCTTTTTTAGAAGCACAAGTCAGTTAAAACTGACAGCTCTAGAAAGCAGGATCCGTTGTCCCGAACCTAACCCTAAACCCTAAACCCTAACCCTAACCCTAACCCTACCCTAACCCTAACCCTAAACCCTAACCCCTAACCCCTAACCCTAACCCTAACCCTAACCCTAAACCCTAAACCCTAACCCTAACCCTAACCCAACCCTAACCCAACCCTAACCCTAACCCTAACCCTAACCCTAACCCTAACAACCCTAACCCTAACCCTACCTTTAACTGATTTCATCGTTAACTGATTTCATCTTCATTTAACTGATTTCATCGTTAACTGATTTCATCTTTAACTGATTTCATCGTTAACTGATTTCATCTTCATTTAACTGATTTCATCGTTAACTGATTTCATCGTTAACTGATTTCATCTTCATTTAACTGATTCCATCGTTAACTGATTTCATCGTTAACTGATTTCATCTTCATTTAACTGATTTCATCTTCATTTAACTGATTTCATCGTTAACTGATTTCATCTTCATTTAACTGATTTCATCGTTAACTGATTTCATCGTTAACTGATTTCATCTTTAACTGATTTCATCGTTAACTGATTTCATCTTCATTTAACTGATTCCATCGTTAACTGATTTCATCGTTAACTGATTTCATCTTCATTTAACTGATTTCATCGTTAACTGATTTCATCTTCATTTAACTGATTTCATCGATAACTGATTTCATCTTTAACTGATTTCATCATTAACTGATTTCATCTTCATTTAACTGATTTCATCGTTAACTGATTTCATCGTTAACTGATTTCATCGTTAACTGATTTCATCTTCATTTAACTGATTTCATCGTTAACTGATTTCATCTTCATTTAACTGATTTCATCGTTAACTGATTTCATCGTTAACTGATTTCATCTTCATTTAACTGATTCCATCGTTAACTGATTTCATCGTTAACTGATTTCATCTTCATTTAACTGATTTCATCTTCATTTAACTGATTTCATCGTTAACTGATTTCATCTTCATTTAACTGATTTCATCGTTAACTGATTTCATCGTTAACTGATTTCATCTTTAACTGATTTCATCGTTAACTGATTTCATCTTCATTTAACTGATTCCATCGTTAACTGATTTCATCGTTAACTGATTTCATCTTCATTTAACTGATTTCATCGTTAACTGATTTCATCTTCATTTAACTGATTTCATCGATAACTGATTTCATCTTTAACTGATTTCATCATTAACTGATTTCATCTTCATTTAACTGATTTCATCGTTAACTGATTTCATCGTTAACTGATTTCATCGTTAACTGATTTCATCTTCATTTAACTGATTTCATCGTTAACTGATTTCATCTTCATTTAACTGATTTCATCGTTAACTGATTTCATCGTTAACTGATTTCATCTTCATTTAACTGATTTCATCGTTAACTGATTTCATCTTCATTTAACTGATTTCATCGTTAACTGATTTCATCTTCATTTAACTGATTCCATCGTTAACTGATTTCATCGTTAACTGATTTCATCTTCATTTAACTGATTTCATCGTTAACTGATTTCATCGTTAACTGATTTCATCGTTAACTGATTTCATCTTCATTTAACTGATTCCATCGTTAACTGATTTCATCGTTAACTGATTTCATCTTCATTTAACTGATTCCATCGTTAACTGATTTCATCGTTAACTGATTTCATCTTCATTTAACTGATTTCATCGTTAACTGATTTCATCGTTAACTGATTTCATCTTCATTTAACTGATTTCATCGTTAACTGATTTCATCTTCATTTAACTGATTTCATCGTTAACTGATTTCATCTTCATTTAACTGATTTCATCGTTAACTGATTTCATCGTTAACTGATTTCATCTTCATTTAACTGATTCCATCGTTAACTGATTTCATCGTTAACTGATTTCATCTTCATTTAACTGATTTCATCGTTAACTGATTTCATCGTTAACTGATTTCATCGTTAACTGATTTCATCTTCATTTAACTGATTCCATCGTTAACTGATTTCATCGTTAACTGATTTCATCTTCATTTAACTGATTCCATCGTTAACTGATTTCATCGTTAACTGATTTCATCTTCATTTAACTGATTTCATCTTCATTTAACTGATTTCATCGTTAACTGATTTCATCTTCATTTAACTGATTTCATCGTTAACTGATTTCATCTTCATTTAACTGATTCCATCGTTAACTGATTTCATCGTTAACTGATTTCATCTTCATTTAACTGATTCCATCGTTAACTGATTTCATCGTTAACTGATTTCATCGTTAACTGATTTCATCGTTAACTGATTTCATCTTCATTTAACTGATTTCATCGTTAACTGATTTCATCTTCATTTAACTGATTTCATCGTTAACTGATTTCATCTTCATTTAACTGATTTCATCGTTAACTGATTTCATCGTTAACTGATTTCATCTTCATTTAACTGATTTCATCGTTAACTGATTTCATCTTCATTTAACTGATTTCATCGTTAACTGATTTCATCTATAACTGATTTCATCGTTAACTGATTTCATCTTCATTTAACTGATTTCATCGTTAACTGATTTCATCGTTAACTGATTTCATCTTCATTTAACTGATTTCATCGTTAACTGATTTCATCGTTAACTGATTCCATCGTTAACTGATTTAATCGTTAACTGATTTCATCGTTAACTGATTTCATCTTCATTTAACTGATTTCATCGTTAACTGATTTCATCGTTAACTGATTTCATCTTCATTTAACTGATTTCATCGTTAACTGATTTCATCGTTAACTGATTCCATCGTTAACTGATTTAATCGTTAACTGATTTCATCGTTAACTGATTTCATCTTCATTTAACTGATTTCATCGTTAACTGATTTCATCGTTAACTGATTTCATCTTCATTTAACTGATTTCATCGTTAACTGATTTCATCGTTAACTGATTTCATCTTCATTTAACTGATTTCATCGTTAACTGATTTCATCGTTAACTGATTTCATCTTCATTTAACTGATTTCATCGTTAACTGATTTCATCGTTAACTGATTCCATCGTTAACTGATTTCATCTTTAACTGATTTCATCGTTAACTGATTTCATCTTCATTTAACTGATTTCATCGTTAACTGATTTCATCGTTAACTGATTTCATCGTTAACTGATTTCATCTTCATTTAACTGATTTCATCGTTAACTGATTTCATCGTTAACTGATTTCATCGTTAACTGATTTCATCTTCATTTAACTGATTTCATCGTTAACTGATTTCATCGTTAACTGATTTCATCTTTAACTGATTTCATCGTTAACTGATTTCATCTTCATTTAACTGATTTCATCGTTAACTGATTTCATCTTTAACTGATTTCATCGTTAACTGATTTCATCTTCATTTAACTGATTTCATCGTTAACTGATTTCATCTTCATTTAACTGATTTCATCTTCATTTAACTGATTTCATCGTTAACTGATTTCATCGTTAACTGATTTCATCGATAACTGATTTCATCGTTAACTGATTTCATCTTCATTTAACTGATTCCATCGTTAACTGATTTCATCGTTAACTGATTTCATCTTCATTTAACTGATTTCATCGTTAACTGATTTCATCGTTAACTGATTTCATCGTTAACTGATTTCATCTTCATTTAACTGATTCCATCGTTAACTGATTTCATCGTTAACTGATTTCATCTTCATTTAACTGATTCCATCGTTAACTGATTTCATCGTTAACTGATTTCATCTTCATTTAACTGATTTCATCGTTAACTGATTTCATCGTTAACTGATTTCATCTTCATTTAACTGATTTCATCGTTAACTGATTTCATCTTCATTTAACTGATTTCATCGATAACTGATTTCATCGTTAACTGATTTCATCTTCATTTAACTGATTTCATCGATAACTGATTTCATCGTTAACTGATTTCATCGTTAACTGATTTCATCTTCATTTAACTGATTCCATCGTTAACTGATTCCATCGTTAACTGATTTCATCGTTAACTGATTTCATCTTCATTTAACTGATTTCATTTTCTTTCTTCATTTAACTGATTTCATCGTTAACTGATTTCATCTTCATTTAACTGATTCCATCGTTAACTGATTTCATCTTTAACTGATTTCATCGTTAACTGATTTCATCTTCATTTAACTGATTTCATCGTTAACTGATTTCATCTTCATTTAACTGATTTCATCGTTAACTGATTTCATCTTTAACTGATTTCATCGTTAACTGATTTCATCTTCATTTAACTGATTTCATCGTTAACTGATTTCATCTTCATTTAACTGATTTCATCGTTAACTGATTTCATCTTTAACTGATTTCATCGTTAACTGATTTCATCTTCATTTAACTGATTTCATCGTTAACTGATTTCATCGTTAACTGATTTCATCGTTAACTGATTTCATCGTTAACTGATTTCATCTTCATGTAACTGATTCCATCGTTAACTGATTCCATCGTTAACTGATTTCATCGTTAACTGATTTCATCGTTAACTGATTTCATCGTTAACTGATTTCATCTTTAACTGATTTCATCGTTAACTGATTTCATCTTCATTTAACTGATTTCATCGTTAACTGATTTCATCGTTAACTGATTTCATCTTTAACTGATTTCATCGTTAACTGATTTCATCTTCATTTAACTGATTTCATCGTTAACTGATTTCATCTTCATTTAATTGATTTCATCGTTAACTGATTTCATCGTTAACTGATTTCATCGTTAACTGATTTCATCTTCATTTAACTGATTTCATCGTTAACTGATTTCATCGTTAACTGATTCCATCGTTAACTGATTTCATCGTTAACTGATTTCATCGTTAACTGATTTCATCTTCATTTAACTGATTTCATCGTTAACTGATTTCATCTTCATTTAACTGATTTCATCTTCATTTAACTGATTTCATCGTTAACTGATTTCATCGTTAACTGATTTCATCTTCATTTAACTGATTTCATCTTCATTTAACTGATTTCATCGTTAACTGATTCCATCGTTAACTGATTTCATCGTTAACTGATTTCATCGTTAACTGATTTCATCTTCATTTAACTGATTTCATCGTTAAGTGATTTCATCGTTAACTGATTTCATCTTTAACTGATTTCATCGTTAACTGATTTCATCGTTAACTGATTTCATCTTCATTTAACTGATTTCATCTTCATTTAACTGATTTCATCGTTAACTGATTCCATCGTTAACTGATTTCATCGTTAACTGATTTCATCGTTAACTGATTTCATCTTCATTTAACTGATTTCATCGTTAAGTGATTTCATCGTTAACTGATTTCATCGTTAACTGATTTCATCGTTAACTGATTTCATCTTCATTTAACTGATTTCATCGTTAACTGATTTCATCTTCATTTAACTGATTTCATCGTTAACTGATTTCATCGTTAACTGATTTCATCGTTAACTGATTTCATCTTCATTTAACTGATTTCATCGTTAACTGATTTCATCGTTAACTGATTCCATCGTTAACTGATTTCATCGTTAACTGATTTCATCGTTAACTGATTTCATCTTCATTTAACTGATTTCATCGTTAAGTGATTTCATCGTTAACTGATTTCATCTTTAACTGATTTCATCGTTAACTGATTTCATCGTTAACTGATTTCATCTTCATTTAACTGATTTCATCTTCATTTAACTGATTTCATCGTTAACTGATTCCATCGTTAACTGATTTCATCGTTAACTGATTTCATCGTTAACTGATTTCATCTTCATTTAACTGATTTCATCGTTAAGTGATTTCATCGTTAACTGATTTCATCGTTAACTGATTTCATCGTTAACTGATTTCATCTTCATTTAACTGATTTCATCGTTAACTGATTTCATCTTCATTTAACTGATTTCATCGTTAACTGATTTCATCGTTAACTGATTTCATCGTTAACTGATTTCATCTTCATTTAACTGATTTCATCGTTAACTGATTTCATCGTTAACTGATTTCATCTTCATTTAACTGATTTCATCGTTAACTGATTTCATCGTTAACTGATTTCATCGTTAACTGATTTCATCTTCATTTAACTGATTCCATCGTTAACTGATTTCATCGTTAACTGATTTCATCGTTAACTGATTTCATCTTCATTTAACTGATTTCATCGTTAACTGATTTCATCTTCATTTAACTGATTTCATCGTTAACTGATTTCATCGTTAACTGATTTCATCTTCATTTAACTGATTCCATCGTTAACTGATTTCATCGTTAACTGATTTCATCTTTAACTGATTTCATCGTTAACTGATTTCATCTTCATTTAACTGATTCCATCGTTAACTGATTTCATCGTTAACTGATTTCATCTTCATTTAACTGATTTCATCGTTAACTGATTTCATCGTTAACTGATTTCATCGTTAACTGATTTCATCTTCATTTAACTGATTCCATCGTTAACTGATTTCATCGTTAACTGATTTCATCGTTAACTGATTTCATCTTCATTTAACTGATTTCATCGTTAACTGATTTCATCTTCATTTAACTGATTTCATCGTTAACTGATTTCATCGTTAACTGATTTCATCTTCATTTAACTGATTCCATCGTTAACTGATTTCATCGTTAACTGATTTCATCTTTAACTGATTTCATCGTTAACTGATTTCATCTTCATTTAACTGATTTCATCGTTAACTGATTTCATCTTTAACTGATTTCATCGTTAACTGATTTCATCTTCATTTAACTGATTTCATCGTTAACTGATTTCATCGTTAACTGATTTCATCTTCATTTAACTGATTTCATCGTTAACTGATTTCATCTTTAACTGATTTCATCGTTAACTGATTTCATCTTCATTTAACTGATTTCATCTTCATTTAACTGATTTCATCGTTGACTGATTTCATCTTCATTTAACTGATTTCATCGTTAACTGATTTCATCGTTAACTGATTTCATCGTTAACTGATTTCATCTTCATTTAACTGATTTCATCGTTAACTGATTTCATCTTCATTTAACTGATTTCATCGTTAACTGATTTCATCGTTAACTGATTTCATCGTTAACTGATTTCATCTTCATTTAACTGATTTCATCGTTAACTGATTTCATCGTTAACTGATTTCATCTTCATTTAACTGATTTCATCGTTAACTGATTTCATCGTTAACTGATTCCATCGTTAACTGATTTCATCATTAACTGATTTCATCTTCATTTAACTGATTTCATTTTCATTCTTCATTTAACTGATTTCATCGTTAACTGATTTCATCTTCATTTAACTGATTTCATCGTTAACTGATTTCATCGTTAACTGATTTCATCTTTAACTGATTTCATCGTTAACTGATTTCATCTTCATTTAACTGATTTCATCGTTAACTGATTTCATCGTTAACTGATTTCATCGTTAACTGATTTCATCTTCATTTAACTGATTTCATCGTTAACTGATTTCATCTTCATTTAACTGATTTCATCGTTAACTGATTTCATCGTTAACTGATTTCATCGTTAACTGATTTCATCTTCATTTAACTGATTCCATCGTTAACTGATTTCATCGTTAACTGATTTCATCTTCATTTAACTGATTCCATCGTTAACTGATTTCATCGTTAACTGATTTCATCGTTAACTGATTTCATCTTCATTTAACTGATTCCATCGTTAACTGATTTCATCGTTAACTGATTTCATCTTCATTTAACTGATTCCATCGTTAACTGATTTCATCGTTAACTGATTTCATCTTTAACTGATTTCATCGTTAACTGATTTCATCTTCATTTAACTGATTTCATCGTTAACTGATTTCATCTTTAACTGATTTCATCGTTAACTGATTTCATCTTCATTTAACTGATTCCATCGTTAACTGATTTCATCGTTAACTGATTTCATCGTTAACTGATTTCATCGTTAACTGATTTCATCTTCATTTAACTGATTTCATCGTTAACTGATTTCATCGTTAACTGATTTCATCGTTAACTGATTTCATCTTCATTTAACTGATTCCATCGTTAACTGATTTCATCGTTAACTGATTTCATCTTCATTTAACTGATTCCATCGTTAACTGATTTCATCGTTAACTGATTTCATCTTTAACTGATTTCATCTTCATTTAACTGATTTCATCGTTAACTGATTTCATCGTTAACTGATTTCATCGTTAACTGATTTCATCTTCATTTAACTGATTTCATCGTTAACTGATTTCATCTTCATTTAACTGATTTCATCGTTAACTGATTTCATCGTTAACTGATTTCATCGTTAACTGATTTCATCTTCATTTAACTGATTCCATCGTTAACTGATTTCATCGTTAACTGATTTCATCTTCATTTAACTGATTCCATCGTTAACTGATTTCATCGTTAACTGATTTCATCTTTAACTGATTTCATCGTTAACTGATTTCATCTTTAACTGATTTCATCGTTAACTGATTTCATCTTCATTTAACTGATTCCATCGTTAACTGATTTCATCGTTAACTGATTTCATCTTTAACTGATTTCATCGTTAACTGATTTCATCGTTAACTGATTTCATCTTCATTTAACTGATTTCATCGTTAACTGATTTCATCGTTAACTGATTTCATCTTTAACTGATTTCATCGTTAACTGATTTCATCTTCATTTAACTGATTTCATCGTTAACTGATTTCATCGTTAACTGATTTCATCTTTAACTGATTTCATCGTTAACTGATTTCATCTTCATTTAACTGATTTCATCGTTAACTGATTCCATCGTTAACTGATTTCATCGTTAACTGATTTCATCGTTAACTGATTTCATCTTCATTTAACTGATTTCATCTTCATTTAACTGATTTCATCGTTAACTGATTTCATCGTTAACTGATTTCATCTTTAACTGATTTCATCGTTAACTGATTTCATCTTCATTTAACTGATTTCATCGTTAACTGATTTCATCTTCATTTAATTGATTTCATCGTTAACTGATTTCATCGTTAACTGATTTCATCGTTAACTGATTTCATCTTCATTTAACTGATTTCATCGTTAACTGATTTCATCGTTAACTGATTCCATCGTTAACTGATTTCATCGTTAACTGATTTCATCTTCATTTAACTGATTTCATCGTTAACTGATTTCATCTTCATTTAACTGATTTCATCTTCATTTAACTGATTTCATCGTTAACTGATTTCATCTTTAACTGATTTCATCGTTAACTGATTTCATCGTTAACTGATTTCATCTTCATTTAACTGATTTCATCGTTAACTGATTCCATCGTTAACTGATTTCATCGTTAACTGATTTCATCTTCATTTAACTGATTTCATCGTTAACTGATTTCATCTTCATTTAACTGATTTCATCTTCATTTAACTGATTTCATCGTTAACTGATTTCATCTTTAACTGATTTCATCGTTAACTGATTTCATCGTTAACTGATTTCATCTTCATTTAACTGATTTCATCTTCATTTAACTGATTTCATCGTTAACTGATTTCATCTTTAACTGATTTCATCGTTAACTGATTTCATCGTTAACTGATTTCATCTTCATTTAACTGATTTCATCGTTAACTGATTTCATCGTTAACTGATTCCATCGTTACCTGATTTCATCGTTAACTGATTTCATCTTCATTTAACTGATTTCATCGTTAACTGATTTCATCTTCATTTAACTGATTTCATCTTCATTTAACTGATTTCATCGTTAACTGATTTCATCTTTAACTGATTTCATCTTTAACTGATTTCATCGTTAACTGATTTCATCTTCATTTAACTGATTTCATCTTCATTTAACTGATTTCATCGTTAACTGATTCCATCGTTAACTGATTTCATCGTTAACTGATTTCATCTTCATTTAACTGATTTCATCGTTAAGTGATTTCATCGTTAACTGATTTCATCGTTAACTGATTTCATCGTTAACTGATTTCATCTTCATTTAACTGATTTCATCGTTAACTGATTTCATCTTCATTTAATTGATTTCATCGTTAACTGATTTCATTGTTAACTGATTTCATCGTTAACTGATTTCATCGTTAACTGATTTCATCTTCATTTAACTGATTTCATCGTTAACTGATTTCATCGTTAACTGATTCCATCGTTAACTGATTTCATCGTTAACTGATTTCATCGTTAACTGATTTCATCTTCATTTAACTGATTTCATCGTTAACTGATTTCATCGTTAACTGATTCCATCGTTAACTGATTTCATCGTTAACTGATTTCATCTTCATTTAACTGATTTCATCGTTAACTGATTTCATCTTCATTTAACTGATTTCATCTTCATTTAACTGATTTCATCGTTAACTGATTTCATCGTTAACTGATTTCATCGTTAACTGATTTCATCGTTAACTGATTTCATCTTCATTTAACTGATTTCATCGTTAACTGATTCCATCGTTAACTGATTTCATCGTTAACTGATTTCATCTTCATTTAACTGATTTCATCGTTAACTGATTTCATCTTCATTTAACTGATTTCATCTTCATTTAACTGATTTCATCGTTAACTGATTTCATCTTTAACTGATTTCATCGTTAACTGATTTCATCGTTAACTGATTTCATCTTCATTTAACTGATTTCATCTTCATTTAACTGATTTCATCGTTAACTGATTTCATCTTTAACTGATTTCATCGTTAACTGATTTCATCGTTAACTGATTTCATCTTCATTTAACTGATTTCATCGTTAACTGATTTCATCGTTAACTGATTCCATCGTTACCTGATTTCATCGTTAACTGATTTCATCTTCATTTAACTGATTTCATCGTTAACTGATTTCATCTTCATTTAACTGATTTCATCTTCATTTAACTGATTTCATCGTTAACTGATTTCATCTTTAACTGATTTCATCTTTAACTGATTTCATCGTTAACTGATTTCATCTTCATTTAACTGATTTCATCTTCATTTAACTGATTTCATCGTTAACTGATTCCATCGTTAACTGATTTCATCGTTAACTGATTTCATCTTCATTTAACTGATTTCATCGTTAAGTGATTTCATCGTTAACTGATTTCATCGTTAACTGATTTCATCGTTAACTGATTTCATCTTCATTTAACTGATTTCATCGTTAACTGATTTCATCTTCATTTAATTGATTTCATCGTTAACTGATTTCATTGTTAACTGATTTCATCGTTAACTGATTTCATCGTTAACTGATTTCATCTTCATTTAACTGATTTCATCGTTAACTGATTTCATCGTTAACTGATTCCATCGTTAACTGATTTCATCGTTAACTGATTTCATCTTCATTTAACTGATTTCATCGTTAACTGATTTCATCTTCATTTAACTGATTTCATCTTCATTTAACTGATTTCATCGTTAACTGATTTCATCTTTAACTGATTTCATCGTTAACTGATTTCATCGTTAACTGATTTCATCTTCATTTAACTGATTTCATCTTCATTTAACTGATTTCATCGTTAACTGATTTCATCGTTAACTGATTTCATCGTTAACTGATTTCATCGTTAACTGATTTCATCTTCATTTAACTGATTTCATCGTTAACTGATTTCATCGTTAACTGATTCCATCGTTAACTGATTTCATCGTTAACTGATTTCATCTTCATTTAACTGATTTCATCGTTAACTGATTTCATCTTCATTTAACTGATTTCATCTTCATTTAACTGATTTCATCGTTAACTGATTTCATCGTTAACTGATTTCATCGTTAACTGATTTCATCGTTAACTGATTTCATCTTCATTTAACTGATTTCATCTTCATTTAACTGATTTCATCGTTAACTGATTCCATCGTTAACTGATTTCATCGTTAACTGATTTCATCTTCATTTAACTGATTTCATCGTTAACTGATTTCATCGTTAACTGATTTCATCTTCATTTAACTGATTTCATCGTTAACTGATTTCATCGTTAACTGATTCCATCGTTAACTGATTTCATCGTTAACTGATTTCATCGTTAACTGATTTCATCTTCATTTAACTGATTTCATCGTTAACTGATTTCATCTTCATTTAACTGATTTCATCTTCATTTAACTGATTTCATCGTTAACTGATTTCATCGTTAACTGATTTCATCGTTAACTGATTTCATCTTCATTTAACTGATTTCATCGTTAACTGATTTCATCGTTAACTGATTCCATCGTTAACTGATTTCATCGTTAACTGATTTCATCTTCATTTAACTGATTTCATCGTTAACTGATTTCATCTTCATTTAACTGATTTCATCTTCATTTAACTGATTTCATCGTTAACTGATTTCATCGTTAACTGATTTCATCGTTAACTGATTTCATCGTTAACTGATTTCATCTTCATTTAACTGATTTCATCTTCATTTAACTGATTTCATCGTTAACTGATTTCATCTTTAACTGATTTCATCGTTAACTGATTTCATCTTCATTTAACTGATTTCATCGTTAACTGATTTCATCGTTAACTGATTCCATCGTTAACTGATTTCATCGTTAACTGATTTCATCTTCATTTAACTGATTTCATCGTTAACTGATTTCATCTTCATTTAACTGATTTCATCTTCATTTAACTGATTTCATCGTTAACTGATTTCATCTTTAACTGATTTCATCGTTAACTGATTTCATCGTTAACTGATTTCATCTTCATTTAACTGATTTCATCTTCATTTAACTGATTTCATCGTTAACTGATTCCATCGTTAACTGATTTCATCGTTAACTGATTTCATCTTCATTTAACTGATTTCATCGTTAAGTGATTTCATCGTTAACTGATTTCATCGTTAACTGATTTCATCGTTAACTGATTTCATCTTCATTTAACTGATTTCATCGTTAACTGATTTCATCGTTAACTGATTTCATCGTTAACTGATTTCATCTTCATTTAACTGATTCCATCGTTAACTGATTTCATCGTTAACTGATTTCATCGTTAACTGATTTCATCTTCATTTAACTGATTTCATCGTTAACTGATTTCATCTTCATTTAACTGATTTCATCGTTAACTGATTTCATCGTTAACTGATTTCATCTTCATTTAACTGATTCCATCGTTAACTGATTTCATCGTTAACTGATTTCATCTTCATTTAACTGATTCCATCGTTAACTGATTTCATCGTTAACTGATTTCATCTTTAACTGATTTCATCGTTAACTGATTTCATCTTCATTTAACTGATTCCATCGTTAACTGATTTCATCGTTAACTGATTTCATCTTCATTTAACTGATTTCATCGTTAACTGATTTCATCGTTAACTGATTTCATCTTCATTTAACTGATTTCATCTTCATTTAACTGATTTCATCGTTAACTGATTTCATCTTCATTTAACTGATTTCATCGTTAACTGATTTCATCGTTAACTGATTTCATCGTTAACTGATTTCATCTTCATTTAACTGATTCCATCGTTAACTGATTTCATCGTTAACTGATTTCATCTTCATTTAACTGATTTCATCTTCATTTAACTGATTTCATCGTTAACTGATTTCATCGTTAACTGATTTCATCGTTAACTGATTTCATCTTCATTTAACTGATTTCATCGTTAACTGATTTCATCTTCATTTAACTGATTTCATCGTTAACTGATTTCATCGTTAACTGATTTCATCGTTAACTGATTTCATCTTCATTTAACTGATTTCATCGTTAACTGATTTCATCTTCATTTAACTGATTCCATCGTTAACTGATTCCATCGTTAACTGATTTCATCGTTAACTGATTTCATCTTCATTTAACTGATTTCATTTTCTTTCTTCATTTAACTGATTTCATCGTTAACTGATTTCATCGTTAACTGATTTCATCGTTAACTGATTTCATCTTCATTTAACTGATTCCATCGTTAACTGATTTCATCGTTAACTGATTTCATCTTCATTTAACTGATTTCATCTTCATTTAACTGATTTCATCGTTAACTGATTTCATCGTTAACTGATTTCATCGTTAACTGATTTCATCTTCATTTAACTGATTCCATCGTTAACTGATTTCATCGTTAACTGATTTCATCGTTAACTGATTTCATCTTCATTTAACTGATTTCATCGTTAACTGATTTCATCGTTAACTGATTCCATCGTTAACTGATTTCATCGTTAACTGATTTCATCGTTAACTGATTTCATCTTCATTTAACTGATTTCATCGTTAACTGATTTCATCGTTAACTGATTTCATCTTCATTTAACTGATTCCATCGTTAACTGATTTCATCGTTAACTGATTTCATCGTTAACTGATTTCATCGTTAACTGATTTCATCTTCATTTAACTGATTTCATCGTTAACTGATTTCATCGTTAACTGATTTCATCTTCATTTAACTGATTTCATCGTTAACTGATTTCATCGTTAACTGATTCCATCGTTAACTGATTTCATCATTAACTGATTTCATCTTCATTTAACTGATTTCATTTTCATTCTTCATTTAACTGATTTCATCGTTAACTGATTTCATCTTCATTTAACTGATTTCATCGTTAACTGATTTCATCGTTAACTGATTTCATCTTCATTTAACTGATTTCATCTTCATTTAACTGATTCCATCGTTAACTGATTTCATCGTTAACTGATTTCATCGTTAACTGATTTCATCTTCATTTAACTGATTTCATCTTCATTTAACTGATTTCATCGTTAACTGATTTCATCTTCATTTAACTGATTTCATCGTTAACTGATTTCATCGTTAACTGATTCCATCGTTAACTGATTTCATCGTTAACTGATTTCATCTTCATTTAACTGATTTCATCGTTAACTGATTTCATCTTCATTTAACTGATTTCATCTTCATTTAACTGATTTCATCGTTAACTGATTTCATCTTTAACTGATTTCATCGTTAACTGATTTCATCGTTAACTGATTTCATCTTCATTTAACTGATTTCATCTTCATTTAACTGATTTCATCGTTAACTGATTTCATCTTTAACTGATTTCATCGTTAACTGATTTCATCGTTAACTGATTTCATCTTCATTTAACTGATTTCATCGTTAACTGATTTCATCGTTAACTGATTCCATCGTTAACTGATTTCATCGTTAACTGATTTCATCTTCATTTAACTGATTTCATCGTTAACTGATTTCATCTTCATTTAACTGATTTCATCTTCATTTAACTGATTTCATCGTTAACTGATTTCATCTTTAACTGATTTCATCGTTAACTGATTTCATCGTTAACTGATTTCATCTTCATTTAACTGATTTCATCTTCATTTAACTGATTTCATCGTTAACTGATTCCATCGTTAACTGATTTCATCGTTAACTGATTTCATCTTCATTTAACTGATTTCATCGTTAAGTGATTTCATCGTTAACTGATTTCATCGTTAACTGATTTCATCGTTAACTGATTTCATCTTCATTTAACTGATTTCATCGTTAACTGATTTCATCGTTAACTGATTTCATCGTTAACTGATTTCATCTTCATTTAACTGATTCCATCGTTAACTGATTTCATCGTTAACTGATTTCATCGTTAACTGATTTCATCTTCATTTAACTGATTTCATCGTTAACTGATTTCATCTTCATTTAACTGATTTCATCGTTAACTGATTTCATCGTTAACTGATTTCATCTTCATTTAACTGATTCCATCGTTAACTGATTTCATCGTTAACTGATTTCATCTTCATTTAACTGATTCCATCGTTAACTGATTTCATCGTTAACTGATTTCATCTTTAACTGATTTCATCGTTAACTGATTTCATCTTCATTTAACTGATTCCATCGTTAACTGATTTCATCGTTAACTGATTTCATCGTTAACTGATTTCATCTTCATTTAACTGATTTCATCGTTAACTGATTTCATCGTTAACTGATTTCATCTTCATTTAACTGATTTCATCGTTAACTGATTTCATCGTTAACTGATTTCATCTTCATTTAACTGATTTCATCTTCATTTAACTGATTTCATCGTTAACTGATTTCATCTTCATTTAACTGATTTCATCGTTAACTGATTTCATCGTTAACTGATTTCATCGTTAACTGATTTCATCTTCATTTAACTGATTCCATCGTTAACTGATTTCATCGTTAACTGATTTCATCGTTAACTGATTTCATCTTCATTTAACTGATTTCATCGTTAACTTATTTAATCGTTAACTGATTTCATCGTTAACTGATTTCATCTTCATTTAACTGATTCCATCGTTAACTGATTTCATCGTTAACTGATTTCATCGTTAACTGATTTCATCTTCATTTAACTGATTTCATCTTCATTTAACTGATTTCATCGTTAACTGATTTCATCGTTAACTGATTTCATCTTCATTTAACTGATTTCATCGTTAACTGATTTCATCTTCATTTAACTGATTTCATCGTTAACTGATTTCATCGTTAACTGATTTCATCGTTAACTGATTTCATCTTCATTTAACTGATTTCATCGTTAACTGATTTCATCTTCATTTAACTGATTCCATCGTTAACTGATTCCATCGTTAACTGATTTCATCGTTAACTGATTTCATCTTCATTTAACTGATTTCATTTTCTTTCTTCATTTAACTGATTTCATCGTTAACTGATTTCATCGTTAACTGATTTCATCGTTAACTGATTTCATCTTCATTTAACTGATTCCATCGTTAACTGATTTCATCGTTAACTGATTTCATCTTCATTTAACTGATTTCATCGTTAACTGATTTCATCGTTAACTGATTTCATCTTCATTTAACTGATTCCATCGTTAACTGATTTCATCGTTAACTGATTTCATCGTTAACTGATTTCATCTTCATTTAACTGATTTCATCGTTAACTGATTTCATCGTTAACTGATTCCATCGTTAACTGATTTCATCGTTAACTGATTTCATCGTTAACTGATTTCATCTTCATTTAACTGATTTCATCGTTAACTGATTTCATCGTTAACTGATTTCATCTTCATTTAACTGATTCCATCGTTAACTGATTTCATCGTTAACTGATTTCATCGTTAACTGATTTCATCGTTAACTGATTTCATCTTCATTTAACTGATTTCATCGTTAACTGATTTCATCGTTAACTGATTTCATCTTCATTTAACTGATTTCATCGTTAACTGATTTCATCGTTAACTGATTCCATCGTTAACTGATTTCATCATTAACTGATTTCATCTTCATTTAACTGATTTCATTTTCATTCTTCATTTAACTGATTTCATCGTTAACTGATTTCATCTTCATTTAACTGATTTCATCGTTAACTGATTTCATCGTTAACTGATTTCATCTTCATTTAACTGATTTCATCTTCATTTAACTGATTCCATCGTTAACTGATTTCATCGTTAACTGATTTCATCGTTAACTGATTTCATCTTCATTTAACTGATTTCATCTTCATTTAACTGATTTCATCGTTAACTGATTTCATCTTCATTTAACTGATTTCATCGTTAACTGATTTCATCGTTAACTGATTTCATCTTCATTTAACTGATTTCATCGTTAACTGATTTCATCGTTAACTGATTTCATCGTTAACTGATTTCATCTTCATTTAACTGATTTCATCGTTAACTGATTTCATCGTTAACTGATTTCATCTTCATTTAACTGATTTCATCTTCATTTAACTGATTCCATCGTTAACTGATTTCATCGTTAACTGATTTCATCTTCATTTAACTGATTTCATCTTCATTTAACTGATTTCATCGTTAACTGATTTCATCTTCATTTAACTGATTTCATCGTTAACTGATTTCATCGTTAACTGATTTCATCTTCATTTAACTGATTTCATCGTTAACTGATTTCATCGTTAACTGATTTCATCGTTAACTGATTTCATCTTCATTTAACTGATTTCATCGTTAACTGATTTCATCTTCATTTAACTGATTCCATCGTTAACTGATTCCATCGTTAACTGATTTCATCGTTAACTGATTTCATCTTCATTTAACTGATTTCATTTTCTTTCTTCATTTAACTGATTTCATCGTTAACTGATTTCATCTTCATTTAACTGATTTCATTTTCATTCTTCATTTAACTGATTTCATCGTTAACTGATTTCATCTTTAACTGATTTCATCGTTAACTAATTTCATCTTCATTTAACTGATTTCATCGTTAACTGATTTCATCTTCATTTAACTGATTTCATCGTTAACTGATTTCATCCTTAACTGATTTCATCTTCATTTAACTGATTCCATCGTTAACTGATTTCATCGTTAACTGATTTCATCGTTAACTGATTTCATCTTCATTTAACTGATTTCATCGTTAACTGATTTCATCGTTAACTGATTCCATCGTTAACTGATTTCATCGTTAACTGATTTCATCGTTAACTGATTTCATCTTCATTTAACTGATTTCATCGTTAACTGATTTCATCGTTAACTGATTTCATCTTCATTTAACTGATTCCATCGTTAACTGATTTCATCGTTAACTGATTTCATCGTTAACTGATTTCATCTTCATTTAACTGATTTCATCGTTAACTAATTTCATCGTTAACTGATTTCATCTTCATTTAACTGATTTCATCGTTAACTGATTTCATCGTTAACTGATTCCATCGTTAACTGATTTCATCATTAACTGATTTCATCTTCATTTAACTGATTTCATTTTCATTCTTCATTTAACTGATTTCATCGTTAACTGATTTCATCTTCATTTAACTGATTTCATCTTTAACTGATTTCATCGTTAACTGATTTCATCTTCATTTAACTGATTTCATCGTTAACTGATTTCATCGTTAACTGATTTCATCGTTAACTGATTTCATCTTCATTTAACTGATTTCATCGTTAACTGATTTCATCGTTAACTGATTTCATCGTTAACTGATTTCATCTTTAACTGATTTCATCTTCATTTAACTGATTTCATCGTTAACTGATTTCATCTTCATTTAACTGATTTCATCGTTAACTGATTTCATCGTTAACTGATTTCATCGTTAACTGATTTCATCTTTAACTGATTTCATCTTCATTTAACTGATTTCATCGTTAACTGATTTCATCTTCATTTAACTGATTTCATCGTTAACTGATTTCATCTTCATTTAACTGATTTCATCGTTAACTGATTTCATCGTTAACTGATTTCATCGTTAACTGATTTCATCTTCATTTAACTGATTTCATCGTTAACTGATTTCATCGTTAACTGATTTCATCGTTAACTGATTTCATCTTTAACTGATTTCATCTTCATTTAACTGATTTCATCGTTAACTGATTTCATCTTCATTTAACTGATTTCATCGTTAACTGATTTCATCTTCATTTAACTGATTTCATCGTTAACTGATTTCATCGTTAACTGATTTCATCTTTAACTGATTTCATCGTTAACTGATTTCATCTTCATTTAACTGATTTCATCGTTAACTGATTTCATCGTTAACTGATTTCATCGTTAACTGATTTCATCTTCATTTAACTGATTTCATCGTTAACTGATTTCATCGTTAACTGATTTCATCGTTAACTGATTTCATCTTTAACTGATTTCATCTTCATTTAACTGATTTCATCGTTAACTGATTTCATCTTCATTTAACTGATTTCATCTTTAACTGATTTCATCTTCATTTAACTGATTTCATCGTTAACTGATTTCATCTTCATTTAACTGATTTCATCGTTAACTGATTTCATCGTTAACTGATTTCATCTTCATTTAACTGATTTCATCGTTAACTGATTTCATCGTTAACTGATTCCATCGTTAACTGATTTCATCGTTAACTGATTTCATCTTCATTTAACTGATTTCATCTTCATTTAACTGATTTCATCGTTAACTGATTTCATCGTTAACTGATTCCATCGTTAACTGATTTCATCGTTAACTGATTTCATCGTTAACTGATTTCATCTTTAACTGATTTCATCTTCATTTAACTGATTTCATCGTTAACTGATTTCATCTTCATTTAACTGATTTCATCGTTAACTGATTTCATCTTCATTTAACTGATTTCATCGTTAACTGATTTCATCGTTAACTGATTTCATCTTCATTTAACTGATTTCATCGTTAACTGATTTCATCTTCATTTAACTGATTTCATCGTTAACTGATTTCATCGTTAACTGATTTCATCTTCATTTAACTGATTTCATCGTTAACTGATTTCATCTTCATTTAACTGATTTCATCGTTAACTGATTTCATCTTCATTTAACTGATTTCATCGTTAACTGATTTCATCGTTAACTGATTTCATCTTTAACTGATTTCATCTTCATTTAACTGATTTCATCGTTAACTGATTTCATCTTCATTTAACTGATTTCATCGTTAACTGATTTCATCGTTAACTGATTTCATCTTCATTTAACTGATTTCATCGTTAACTGATTTCATCGTTAACTGATTTCATCTTCATTTAACTGATTTCATCTTCATTTAACTGATTTCATCGTTAACTGATTTCATCGTTAACTGATTCCATCGTTAACTGATTTCATCGTTAACTGATTTAATCTTCATTTAACTGATTTCATCGTTAACTGATTTCATCGTTAACTGATTTCATCGTTAACTGATTTCATTTTCATTCTTCATTTAACTGATTTCATCGTTAACTGATTTCATCGTTAACTGATTTCATTTTCATTCTTCATTTAACTGATTTCATCGTTAACTGATTTCATCTTCATGTAACTGATTTCATCGTTAACTGATTTCATCTTCATTTAACTGATTTCATCGTTAAATGATTTCATCTTCATTTAACTGATTTCATCGTTAACTGATTTCATCTTCATTTAACTGATTTCATCGTTAACTGATTTCATCGTTAACTGATTTCATCTTCATTTAACTGATTTCATCGTTAACTGATTCCATCGTTAACTGATTTCATCTTTAACTGATTTCATCGTTAACTGATTTCATCTTCATTTAACTGATTCCATCGTTAACTGATTTCATCGTTAACTGATTTCATCTTCATTTAACTGATTTCATCGTTAAATGATTTCATCTTCATTTAACTGATTCCATCGTTAACTGATTTCATCGTTAACTGATTTCATCTTCATTTAACTGATTTCATCGTTAAATGATTTCATCTTCATTTAACTGATTTCATCGTTAACTGATTTCATCTTCATTTAACTGATTTCATCGTTAACTGATTTCATCGTTAACTGATTTCATCTTCATTTAACTGATTTCATCGTTAACTGATTTCATCGTTAACTGATTCCATCGTTAACTGATTTCATCTTTAACTGATTTCATCGTTAACTGATTTCATCTTCATTTAACTGATTCCATCGTTAACTGATTTCATCGTTAACTGATTTCATCTTCATTTAACTGATTTCATCGTTAACTGATTTCATCTTCATTTAACTGATTCCATCGTTAACTGATTTCATCGTTAACTGATTTCATCTTCATTTAACTGATTTCATCGTTAACTGATTTCATCGTTAACTGATTTCATCTTCATTTAACTGATTCCATCGTTAACTGATTTCATCGTTAACTGATTTCATCGTTAACTGATTTCATTTTCATTCTTCATTTAACTGATTTCATCGTTAACTGATTTCATTTTCATTCTTCATTTAACTGATTTCATCGTTAACTGATTTCATCTTCATGTAACTGATTTCATCTGTAACTGATTTCATCTAACTGATTTCATCGTTAACTGATTTCATCTTCATGTAACTGATTTCATCTGTAACTGATTTCATCTTTAACTGATTTCATCGTTAACTGATTTCATCTTCATTTAACTGATTTCATCGTTAACTGATTTCATCGTTAACTGATTTCATCGTTAACTGATTTCATCTTCATTTAACTGATTTCATCGTTAACTGATTTCATCGTTAACTGATTTCATCTTTAACTGATTTCATCGTTAAATGATTTCATCGTTAACTGATTTCATCTTTAACTGATTTCATCGTTAACTGATTTCATCTTCATTTAACTGATTTCATCGTTAACTGATTTCATCTTCATTTAACTGATTTCATCGTTAACTGATTTCATCGTTAACTGATTTCATCGTTAACTGATTTCATCTTCATTTAACTGATTTCATCGTTAACTGATTTCATCTTCATTTAACTGATTTCATCGTTAACTGATTTCATCGTTAACTGATTTCATCTTCATTTAACTGATTTCATCGTTAACTGATTTCATCGTTAACTGATTCCATCTTCATTTAACTGATTCCATCGTTAACTGATTTCATCTTTAACTGATTTCATCGTTAACTGATTTCATCTTCATTTAACTGATTTCATCGTTAACTGATTTCATCGTTAACTGATTTCATCTTCATTTAACTGATTTCATCGTTAACTGATTTCATCGTTAACTGATTTCATCTTCATTTAACTGATTTCATCGTTAACTGATTTCATCGTTAACTGATTCCATCTTCATTTAACTGATTCCATCGTTAACTGATTTCATCTTTAACTGATTTCATCGTTAACTGATTTCATCTTCATTTAACTGATTTCATCGTTAACTGATTTCATCTTCATTTAACTGATTTCATTTTCATTCTTCATTTAACTGATTTCATCGTTAACTGATTTCATCTTCATTTAACTGATTTCATCGTTAACTGATTCCATCGTTAACTGATTTCATCGTTAACTGATTTCATCGTTAACTGATTTCATCTTCATTTAACTGATTTCATCGTTAACTGATTTCATCTTTAACTGATTTCATCGTTAACTGATTTCATCTTCATTTAACTGATTTCATCGCTAACTGATTTCATCGTTAACTGATTTCATCTTTAACTGATTTCATCGTTAACTGATTTCATCTTCATTTAACTGATTTCATCGTTAACTGATTTCATCTTCATTTAACTGATTTCATCGTTAACTGATTTCATCTTCATTTAACTGATTTCATCGTTAACTGATTTCATCGTTAACTGATTTCATCTTTAACTGATTTCATCGTTAACTGATTTCATCTTCATTTAACTGATTTCATCGTTAACTGATTTCATCTTCATTTAACTGATTTCATCGTTAACTGATTTCATCGTTAACTGATTTCATCGTTAACTGATTTCATCTTCATTTAACTGATTTCATTTTCATTCTTCATTTAACTGATTTCATCGTTAACTGATTTCATCTTCATTTAACTGATTTCATCGTTAACTGATTCCATCGTTAACTGATTTCATCGTTAACTGATTCCATCGTTAACTGATTTCATCGTTAACTGATTTCATCGTTAACTGATTTCATCTTCATTTAACTGATTTCATCGTTAACTGATTTCATCTTTAACTGATTTCATCGTTAACTGATTTCATCTTCATTTAACTGATTTCATCGTTAACTGATTTCATCTTCATTTAACTGATTTCATCGTTAACTGATTTCATCTTTAACTGATTTCATCGTTAACTGATTTCATCTTCATTTAACTGATTTCATCGTTAACTGATTTCATCGTTAACTGATTTCATCTTCATTTAACTGATTTCATCGTTAACTGATTTCATCTTCATTTAACTGATTTCATCGTTAACTGATTTCATCGTTAACTGATTTCATCTTCATTGAAATGATTTCATCGTTAACTGATTTCATCGTTAACTGATTTCATCTTTAACTGATTTCATCGTTAACTGATTTCATCTTCATTTAACTGATTTCATCGTTAACTGATTTCATCTTCATTTAACTGATTTCATCGTTAACTGATTTCATCGTTAACTGATTTCATCTTCATTTAACTGATTCCATCGTTAACTGATTCCATCGTTAACTGATTTCATCGTTAACTGATTTCATCTTCATTAAACTGATTCCATCGTTAACTGATTTCATCTTTAACTGATTTCATCGTTAACTGATTTCATCTTCATGTAATTGATTTCATCGTTAACTGATTTCATCGTTAACTGATTTCATCGTTAACTGATTTCATCTTCATTTAACTGATTTCATCGTTAACTGATTTCATCTTCATTTAACTGATTCCATCGTTAACTGATTTCATCGTTAACTGATTTCATCTTCATTTAACTGATTCCATCGTTAACTGATTTCATCTTCATTTAACTGATTTCATCGTTAACTGATTCCATCGTTAACTGATTTCATCTTTAACTGATTTCATCGTTAACTGATTTCATCTTCATGTAATTGATTTCATCGTTAACTGATTTCATCGTTAACTGATTTCATCTTCATTTAACTGATTTCATCGTTAACTGATTTCATCTTCATTTAACTGATTCCATCGTTAACTGATTCCATCGTTAACTGATTTCATCGTTAACTGATTTCATCTTCATGTAATTGATTTCATCGTTAACTGATTTCATCGTTAACTGATTTCATCGTTAACTGATTTCATCTTCATTTAACTGATTTCATCGTTAACTGATTTCATCTTCATTTAACTGATTCCATCGTTAACTGATTTCATCGTTAACTGATTTCATCTTCATTTAACTGATTCCATCGTTAACTGATTTCATCTTCATTTAACTGATTTCATCGTTAACTGATTTCATCGTTAACTGATTTAATCTTTAACTGATTTTATCGTTTACTGATTTCATCTTCATTTAACTGATTTCATCGTTAACTGATTTCATCTTCATTTAACTGATTTCATCGTTAACTGATTTCATCGTTAACTGATTTCATCTTCATTTAACTGATTCCATCGTTAACTGATTCCATCGTTAACTGATTTCATCGTTAACTGATTTCATCTTCATTTAACTGATTCCATCGTTAACTGATTTCATCTTTAACTGATTTCATCGTTAACTGATTTCATCTTCATGTAATTGATTTCATCGTTAACTGATTTCATCGTTAACTGATTTCATCGTTAACTGATTTCATCTTCATTTAACTGATTTCATCGTTAACTGATTTCATCTTCATTTAACTGATTCCATCGTTAACTGATTCCATCGTTAACTGATTTCATCGTTAACTGATTTCATCTTCATTTAACTGATTCCATCGTTAACTGATTTCATCTTTAACTGATTTCATCGTTAACTGATTTCATCTTCATTTAACTGATTTCATCGTTAACTGATTTCATCGTTAACTGATTTAATCTTTAACTGATTTTATCGTTTACTGATTTCATCTTCATTTAACTGATTTCATCGTTAACTGATTTCATCGTTAACTGATTTCATCTTCATTTAACTGATTTCATCGTTAACTGATTTCATCTTCATTTAACTGATTCCATCGTTAACTGATTCCATCGTTAACTGATTTCATCGTTAACTGATTTCATCTTCATTTAACTGATTCCATCGTTAACTGATTTCATCTTTAACTGATTTCATCGTTAACTGATTTCATCTTCATGTAATTGATTTCATCGTTAACTGATTCCATCGTTAACTGATTTCATCGTTAACTGATTTCATCTTCATTTAACTGATTTCATTTTCATTCTTCATTTAACTGATTTCATCGTTAACTGATTTCATCGTTAACTGATTTCATCTTTAACTGATTTCATCTTCATTTAACTGATTTCATCGTTAACTGATTTCATCGTTAACTGATTTCATCTTCATTTAACTGATTTCATCGTTAACTGATTTCATCGTTAACTGATTTCATCTTCATTTAACTGATTCCATCGTTAACTGATTTCATCGTTAACTGATTTCATCTTCATTTAACTGATTTCATCGTTAACTGATTTCATCGTTAACTGATTTCATCTTCATTTAACTGATTCCATCGTTAACTGATTTCATCGTTAACTGATTTCATCGTTAACTGATTTCATTTTCATTCTTCATTTAACTGATTTCATCGTTAACTGATTTCATTTTCATTCTTCATTTAACTGATTTCATCGTTAACTGATTTCATCTTCATGTAACTGATTTCATCTGTAACTGATTTCATCTAACTGATTTCATCGTTAACTGATTTCATCTTCATGTAACTGATTTCATCTGTAACTGATTTCATCTTTAACTGATTTCATCGTTAACTGATTTCATCTTCATTTAACTGATTTCATCGTTAACTGATTTCATCGTTAACTGATTTCATCGTTAACTGATTTCATCTTCATTTAACTGATTTCATCGTTAACTGATTTCATCGTTAACTGATTTCATCTTTAACTGATTTCATCGTTAAATGATTTCATCGTTAACTGATTTCATCTTTAACTGATTTCATCGTTAACTGATTTCATCTTCATTTAACTGATTTCATCGTTAACTGATTTCATCTTCATTTAACTGATTTCATCGTTAACTGATTTCATCGTTAACTGATTTCATCTTTAACTGATTTCATCGTTAACTGATTTCATCGTTAACTGATTTCATCTTCATTTAACTGATTTCATTTTCATTCTTCATTTAACTGATTTCATCGTTAACTGATTTCATCTTCATTTAACTGATTTCATCGTTAACTGATTTCATCGTTAACTGATTTCATCGTTAACTGATTTCATCTTTAACTGATTTCATCGTTAACTGATTTCATCTTCATTTAACTGATTTCATCGTTAACTGATTTCATCTTCATTTAATTGATTTCATCGTTAACTGATTTCATCGTTAACTGATTTCATCGTTAACTGATTTCATCTTCATTTAACTGATTTCATCGTTAACTGATTTCATCGTTAACTGATTTCATCGTTAACTGATTTCATCTTCATTTAACTGATTTCATCGTTAACTGATTTCATCGTTAACTGATTTCATCTTCATTTAACTGATTTCATCGTTAACTGATTTCATCGTTAACTGATTTCATCTTTAACTGATTTCATCGTTAACTGATTTCATCTTCATTTAACTGATTTCATCGTTAACTGATTTCATCTTCATTTAACTGATTTCATCGTTAACTGATTTCATCGTTAACTGATTTCATCTTCATTTAACTGATTTCATTTTCATTCTTCATTTAACTGATTTCATCGTTAACTGATTTCATCGTTAACTGATTTCATCTTTAACTGATTTCATCTTCATTTAACTGATTTCATCGTTAACTGATTTCATCGTTAACTGATTTCATCTTCATTTAACTGATTTCATCGTTAACTGATTTCATCTTCATTTAACTGATTCCATCGTTAACTGATTTCATCGTTAACTGATTTCATCGTTAACTGATTTCATCTTCATTTAACTGATTTCATCGTTAAGTGATTTCATCGTTAACTGATTTCATCGTTAACTGATTTCATCGTTAACTGATTTCATCGTTAACTGATTTCATCTTCATTTAACTGATTTCATTGTTAACTGATTTCATCGTTAACTGATTTCATCTTCATTTAACTGATTTCATCGTTAACTGATTTCATCGTTAACTGATTACATCGTTAACTGATTTCATCGTTAACTGATTTCATCGTTAACTGATTTCATCTTCATTTAACTGATTTCATTTTCATTCTTCATTTAACTGATTTCATCGTTAACTGATTTCATCTTCATTTAACTGATTTCATCGTTAACTGATTTCATCGTTAACTGATTTCATCGTTAACTGATTTCATCTTCATTTAACTGATTTCATCGTTAACTGATTTCATCTTCATTTAACTGATTTCATCGTTAACTGATTCCATCGTTAACTGATTTCATCGTTAACTGATTTCATCTTCATTTAACTGATTTCATCGTTAACTGATTTCATCTTCATTTAACTGATTTCATCGTTAACTGATTCCATCGTTAACTGATTTCATCGTTAACTGATTTCATCGTTAACTGATTTCATCTTCATTTAACTGATTTCATCGTTAAGTGATTTCATCGTTAACTGATTTCATCGTTAACTGATTTCATCGTTAACTGATTTCATCGTTAACTGATTTCATCTTCATTTAACTGATTTCATCGTTAACTGATTTCATCGTTAACTGATTTCATCTTCATTTAACTGATTTCATCGTTAACTGATTTCATCGTTAACTGATTCCATCGTTAACTGATTTCATCTTTAACTGATTTCATCGTTAACTGATTTCATCTTCATTTAACTGATTCCATCGTTAACTGATTTCATCGTTAACTGATTTCATCTTCATTTAACTGATTTCATCGTTAACTGATTTCATCGTTAACTGATTTCATCTTCATTTAACTGATTCCATCGTTAACTGATTTCATCGTTAACTGATTTCATCTTCATTTAACTGATTTCATCGTTAACTGATTTCATCGTTAACTGATTTCATCTTCATTTAACTGATTCCATCGTTAACTGATTTCATCGTTAACTGATTTCATCGTTAACTGATTTCATTTTCATTCTTCATTTAACTGATTTCATCGTTAACTGATTTCATTTTCATTCTTCATTTAACTGATTTCATCGTTAACTGATTTCATCTTCATGTAACTGATTTCATCTGTAACTGATTTCATCTAACTGATTTCATCGTTAACTGATTTCATCTTCATGTAACTGATTTCATCTGTAACTGATTTCATCTTTAACTGATTTCATCGTTAACTGATTTCATCTTCATTTAACTGATTTCATCGTTAACTGATTTCATCGTTAACTGATTTCATCGTTAACTGATTTCATCTTCATTTAACTGATTTCATCGTTAACTGATTTCATCGTTAACTGATTTCATCTTTAACTGATTTCATCGTTAAATGATTTCATCGTTAACTGATTTCATCTTTAACTGATTTCATCGTTAACTGATTTCATCTTCATTTAACTGATTTCATCGTTAACTGATTTCATCTTCATTTAACTGATTTCATCGTTAACTGATTTCATCGTTAACTGATTTCATCTTTAACTGATTTCATCGTTAACTGATTTCATCGTTAACTGATTTCATCGTTAACTGATTTCATCTTCATTTAACTGATTTCATTTTCATTCTTCATTTAACTGATTTCATCGTTAACTGATTTCATCTTCATTTAACTGATTTCATCGTTAACTGATTTCATCGTTAACTGATTTCATCGTTAACTGATTTCATCTTTAACTGATTTCATCGTTAACTGATTTCATCTTCATTTAACTGATTTCATCGTTAACTGATTTCATCTTCATTTAATTGATTTCATCGTTAACTGATTTCATCGTTAACTGATTTCATCGTTAACTGATTTCATCTTCATTTAACTGATTTCATCGTTAACTGATTTCATCGTTAACTGATTTCATCGTTAACTGATTTCATCTTCATTTAACTGATTTCATCGTTAACTGATTTCATCGTTAACTGATTTCATCTTCATTTAACTGATTTCATCGTTAACTGATTTCATCGTTAACTGATTTCATCTTTAACTGATTTCATCGTTAACTGATTTCATCTTCATTTAACTGATTTCATCGTTAACTGATTTCATCTTCATTTAACTGATTTCATCGTTAACTGATTTCATCGTTAACTGATTTCATCTTCATTTAACTGATTTCATTTTCATTCTTCATTTAACTGATTTCATCGTTAACTGATTTCATCGTTAACTGATTTCATCTTTAACTGATTTCATCTTCATTTAACTGATTTCATCGTTAACTGATTTCATCGTTAACTGATTTCATCTTCATTTAACTGATTTCATCGTTAACTGATTTCATCTTCATTTAACTGATTTCATCGTTAACTGATTTCATCTTCATTTAACTGATTTCATCGTTAACTGATTCCATCGTTAACTGATTTCATCTTTAACTGATTTCATCGTTAACTGATTTCATCTTCATTTAACTGATTTCATCGTTAACTGATTTCATCTTCATTTAACTGATTTCATCGTTAACTGATTTCATCGTTAACTGATTTCATCGTTAACTGATTTCATCTTTAACTGATTTCATCGTTAACTGATTTCATCTTCATTTAACTGATTTCATCGTTAACTGATTTCATCTTCATTTAACTGATTTCATCGTTAACTGATTCCATCGTTAACTGATTTCATCGTTAACTGATTTCATCGTTAACTGATTTCATCTTCATTTAACTGATTTCATCGTTAAGTGATTTCATCGTTAACTGATTTCATCGTTAACTGATTTCATCGTTAACTGATTTCATCGTTAACTGATTTCATCTTCATTTAACTGATTTCATTGTTAACTGATTTCATCGTTAACTGATTTCATCTTCATTTAACTGATTTCATCGTTAACTGATTTCATCTTCATTTAACTGATTTCATCGTTAAGTGATTTCATCGTTAACTGATTTCATCGTTAACTGATTTCATCGTTAACTGATTTCATCGTTAACTGATTTCATCTTCATTTAACTGATTTCATTGTTAACTGATTTCATCGTTAACTGATTTCATCTTCATTTAACTGATTTCATCGTTAACTGATTTCATCGTTAACTGATTACATCGTTAACTGATTTCATCGTTAACTGATTTCATCGTTAACTGATTTCATCTTCATTTAACTGATTTCATTTTCATTCTTCATTTAACTGATTTCATCGTTAACTGATTTCATCTTCATTTAACTGATTTCATCGTTAACTGATTTCATCTTCATTTAACTGATTTCATCGTTAACTGATTCCATCGTTAACTGATTTCATCGTTAACTGATTTCATCTTCATTTAACTGATTTCATCGTTAACTGATTTCATCTTCATTTAACTGATTTCATCGTTAACTGATTCCATCGTTAACTGATTTCATCGTTAACTGATTTCATCGTTAACTGATTTCATCTTCATTTAACTGATTTCATCGTTAAGTGATTTCATCGTTAACTGATTTCATCGTTAACTGATTTCATCGTTAACTGATTTCATCGTTAACTGATTTCATCTTCATTTAACTGATTTCATTGTTAACTGATTTCATCGTTAACTGATTTCATCTTCATTTAACTGATTTCATCGTTAACTGATTTCATCGTTAACTGATTACATCGTTAACTGATTTCATCGTTAACTGATTTCATCGTTAACTGATTTCATCTTCATTTAACTGATTTCATTTTCATTCTTCATTTAACTGATTTCATCGTTAACTGATTTCATCTTCATTTAACTGATTTCATCGTTAACTGATTTCATCGTTAACTGATTTCATCTTTAACTGATTTCATCGTTAACTGATTTCATCTTCATTTAACTGATTTCATCGTTAACTGATTTCATCTTCATTTAATTGATTTCATCGTTAACTGATTTCATCGTTAACTGATTTCATCGTTAACTGATTTCATCTTCATTTAACTGATTTCATCGTTAACTGATTTCATCGTTAACTGATTTCATCGTTAACTGATTTCATCTTCATTTAACTGATTTCATCGTTAACTGATTTCATCTTCATTTAACTGATTTCATCTTTAACTGATTTCATCGTTAACTGATTTCATCTTCATTTAACTGATTTCATCGTTAACTGATTTCATCTTCATTTAACTGATTTCATCGTTAACTGATTTCATCGTTAACTGATTTCATCTTCATTTAACTGATTTCATCGTTAACTGATTTCATCGTTAACTGATTTCATCTTTAACTGATTTCATCGTTAACTGATTTCATCTTCATTTAACTGATTTCATCGTTAACTGATTTCATCGTTAACTGATTTCATCTTCATTTAACTGATTTCATCGTTAACTGATTTCATCTTCATTTAACTGATTTCATTGTTAACTGATTTCATCGTTAACTGATTTCATCTTCATTTAACTGATTTCATCGTTAACTGATTTCATCGTTAACTGATTCCATCGTTAACTGATTTCATCGTTAACTGATTTCATCGTTAACTGATTTCATCTTCATTTAACTGATTTCATCGTTAACTGATTTCATCTTTAACTGATTTCATCGTTAACTGATTTCATCGTTAACTGATTTCATCGTTAACTGATTTCATCTTTAACTGATTTCATCGTTAACTGATTTCATCTTCATTTAACTGATTTCATCGTTAACTGATTTCATCGTTAACTGATTTCATCTTCATTTAACTGATTTCATCGTTAACTGATTTCATCGTTAACTGATTCCATCGTTAACTGATTTCATCGTTAACTGATTTCATCTTCATTTAACTGATTTCATCGTTAACTGATTTCATCGTTAACTGATTTCATCTTCATTTAACTGATTTCATCGTTAACTGATTTCATCGTTAACTGATTTCATCTTCATTTAACTGATTTCATCGTTAACTGATTTCATCGTTAACTGATTTCATCTTCATTTAACTGATTTCATCGTTAACTGATTTCATCGTTAACTGATTTCATCGTTAACTGATTTCATCTTCATTTAACTGATTTCATTGTTAACTGATTTCATCGTTAACTGATTTCATCTTCATTTAACTGATTTCATCGTTAACTGATTTCATCGTTAACTGATTCCATCGTTAACTGATTTCATCGTTAACTGATTCCATCGTTAACTGATTTCATCGTTAACTGATTTCATCTTCATTTAACTGATTTCATCGTTAACTGATTTCATCTTCATTTAACTGATTTCATTTTCATTCTTCATTTAACTGATTTCATCGTTAACTGATTTCATCTTCATTTAACTGATTTCATCGTTAACTGATTTCATCGTTAACTGATTTCATCTTCTTTTAACTGATTTCATCGTTAACTGATTTCATCTTCATTTAATTGATTTCATCGTTAACTGATTTCATCGTTAACTGATTTCATCTTCATTTAACTGATTTCATCGTTAACTGATTTCATCGTTAACTGATTTCATCTTCATTTAACTGATTTCATCGTTAACTGATTTCATCGTTAACTGATTTCATCTTCATTTAACTGATTTCATCGTTAACTGATTTCATCGTTAACTGATTTCATCTTCATTTAACTGATTTCATCGTTAACTGATTTCATCTTCATTTAACTGATTTCATCGTTAACTGATTTCATCGTTAACTGATTTCATCTTCATTTAACTGATTCATCGTTAACTGATTTCATCGTTAACTGATTTCATCGTTAACTGATTTCATCGTTAACTGATTTCATCGTTAACTGATTTCATCTTCATTTAACTGATTTCATCGTTAACTGATTTCATCGTTAACTGATTTCATCTTACATTTAACTGATTTCATTTTCATTCTTCATTTAACTGATTTCATCGTTAACTGATTTCATCTTCATTTAACTGATTTCATCGTTAACTGATTTCATCGTTAACTGATTTCATCGTTAACTGATTTCATCTTCATTTAACTGATTTCATCGTTAACTGATTTCATCGTTAACTGATTTCATCTCATTAACTGATTTCATCGTTAACTGATTTCATCGTTAACTGATTTCATCTTTAACTGATTTCATCGTTAACTGATTTCATCTCATTTAACTGATTTCATCGTTAACTGATTTCATCGTTAACTGATTTCATCGTTAACTGATTTCATCGTTAACTGATTTCATCTTCATTTAACTGATTTCATTTCATCTTCTTAACTGATTTCATCGTTAACTGATTTCATCTTCATTTAACTGATTTCATCGTTAACTGATTTCATCGTTAACTGATTTCATCTTTAACTGATTTCATCGTTAACTGATTTCATCTTCATTTAACTGATTTCATCGTTAACTGATTTCATCTTCATTTAACTGATTTCATCGTTAACTGATTTCATCGTTAACTGATTTCATCGTTAACTGATTTCATCTTCATTTAACTGATTTCATCGTTAACTGATTTCATCGTTAACTGATTTCATCTTCATTTAACTGATTTCATCGTTAACTGATTTCATCGTTAACTGATTTCATCTTTAACTGATTTCATCGTTAACTGATTTCATCTTCATTTAACTGATTTCATCGTCTTAACTGATTTCATCGTTAACTGATTTCATCTTCATTTAACTGATTTCATCGTTAACTGATTCATCGTTAACTGATTTCATCTTCATTTAAACTGATTTCATCGTTAACTGATTTCATCTTCATTTAACTGATTTCATCGTTAACTGATTTCATCGTTAACTGATTTCATCTTCATTTAACTGATTTCATCGTTAACTGATTTCATCGTTAACTGATTTCATCTTCATTTAACTGATTTCATCGTTAACTGATTTCATCTTCATTTAACTGATTTCATCGTTAACTGATTTCATCGTTAACTGATTTCATCTTCATTTAACTGATTCATCGTTAACTGATTTCATCGTTAACTGATTTCATCGTTAACTGATTTCATCTTTAACTGATTTCATCGTTAACTGATTTCATCTTCATTTAACTGATTTCATCGTTAACTGATTTCATCGTTAACTGATTTCATCTTCATTTAACTGATTTCATTTTCATTCTTCATTTAACTGATTTCATCGTTAACTGATTTCATCTTCATTTAACTGATTTCATCGTTAACTGATTTCATCGTTAACTGATTTCATCGTTAACTGATTTCATCTTCATTTAACTGATTTCCATCGTTAACTGATTTCATCGTTAACTGATTTCATCTTCATTTAACTGATTTCATCGTTAACTGATTTCATCGTTAACTGATTTCATCTATTTAACTGATTTCATCGTTAACTGATTTCATCTTCATTAACTGATTTCATCGTTAACTGATTTCATCGTTAACTGATTTCATCGTTAACTGATTTCATCTTCATTTAACTGATTCATTTCATTCTTCATTTAACTGATTTCATCGTTAACTGATTTCATCTTCATTTAACTGATTTCATCGTTAACTGATTTCATTTCATTTAACTGATTCATCGTTAACTGATTCATCTTCATTTAACTGATTTCATCGTTACTGATTCATCTCATTTAACTGATTTCATCGTTAACTGATTTCATCGTTAACTGATTTCATCGTTAACTGATTTCATCTCTTTAACTGATTTCATCGTTAACTGATTTCATCGTTAACTGATTTCATCTTCATTTAACTGATTTCATCGTTAACTGATTTCATCGTTAACTGATTTCATCTTTAACTGATTTCATCGTTAACTGATTTCATCTTCATTTAACTGATTTCATCGTTAACTGATTTCATCGTTAACTGATTTCATCTTTAACTGATTTCATCGTTAACTGATTTCATCTTCATTTAACTGATTTCATCGTTAACTGATTTCATCTTCATTAACTGATTCATCGTTAACTGATTTCATCGTTAACTGATTTCATCGTTAACTGATTTCATCTTCATTTAACTGATTTCATCGTTAACTGATTTCATCGTTAACTGATTTCATCGTTAACTGATTTCATCGTTAACTGATTTCATCTTCATTTAACTGATTTCATCGTTAACTGATTTCATCGTTAACTGATTTCATCTTCATTTAACTGATTTCATCGTTAACTGATTTCATCGTTAACTGATTTCATCGTTAACTGATTTCATCTTCATTTAACTGATTTCATCGTTAACTGATTTCATCGTTAACTGATTTCATCTTCATTAACTGATTTCATCGTTAACTGATTTCATCGTTAACTGATTCATCGTTAACTGATTTCATCGTTAACTGATTTCATCGTTAACTGATTTCATCTTTAACTGATTCATCGTTAACTGATTTCATCTTCATTTAACTGATTTCATCGTTAACTGATTTCATCGTTAACTGATTTCATCGTTAACTGATTTCATCGTTAACTGATTTCATCTTTAACTGATTTCATCGTTAACTGATTTCATCTTCATTTAACTGATTTCATCGTTAACTGATTTCATCGTTAACTGATTTCATCGTTAACTGATTTCATCGTTTAACTGATTTCATCGTTAACTGATTTCATCGTTAAACTGATTTCATCTTCATTTAACTGATTTCATCGTTAACTGATTTCATCGTTAACTGATTTCATCGTTAACTGATTTCATCTTCATTTAACTGATTTCATCGTTAACTGATTTCAATCGTTAACTGATTTCATCTTCATTTAACTGATTTCATCGTTAACTGATTTCATCGTTAACTGATTTCATCGTTAACTGATTTCATCGTTAACTGATTTCATCTTCATTTACTGATTTCATCGTTAACTGATTCATCGTTAACTGATTTCATCTCATTTAACTGATTTCATCGTTAACTGATTTCATCGTTAACTGATTTCATCGTTAACTGATTTCATCGTTAACTGATTTCATCTTCATTTAACTGATTTCATCGTTAACTGATTTCATCTTCTTTTAACTGATTTCATCGTTAACTGATTTCATCGTTAACTGATTTCATCTTCATTTAACTGATTTCATCGTTAACTGATTTCATCGTTAACTGATTTCATCGTCATTTAACTGATTTCATCGTTAACTGATTTCATCGTTAACTGATTTCATCGTTAACTGATTTCATCGTTAACTGATTTCATCGTTAACTGATTTCATCTTCATTTAACTGATTTCATCGTTAACTGATTTCATCGTTAACTGATTTCATCTCATTTAACTGATTTCATCGTTAACTGATTTCATCGTTAACTGATTTCATCTTTAACTGATTTCATCGTTAACTGATTTCATCTTCATTTAACTGATTTCATCGTTAACTGATTTCATCGTTAACTGATTTCATCTTCATTTAACTGATTTCATCGTTAACTGATTTCATCGTTAACTGATTTCATCGTTAACTGATTTCATCGTTAACTGATTTCATCTTCATTTAACTGATTTCATCGTTAACTGATTTCATCGTTTAACTGATTTCATCGTTAACTGATTTCATCGTTAACTGATTTCATCTTCATTTAACTGATTTCATCGTTAACTGATTTCATCGTTTAACTGATTTCATCGTTAACTGATTTCATCGTTAACTGATTTCATCGTTAACTGATTTCATCTTCATTTAACTGATTCCATCGTTAACTGATTTCATCGTTTAACTGATTTCATCGTTAACTGATTTCATCTTCATTTAACTGATTTCATCGTTAACTGATTTCATCTTTAACTGATTTCATCGTTAACTGATTTCATCTTCATTAAACTGATTCATCGTTAACTGATTTCATCGTTAACTGATTTCATCGTTAACTGATTTCATCTTCATTTAACTGATTTCATCGTTAACTGATTTCATCGTTAACTGATTCATCGTTAACTGATTTCATCGTTAACTGATTTCATCGTTAACTGATTTCATCGTTAACTGATTTCATCTTCATTTAACTGATTTCATCGTTAACTGATTTCATCGTTAACTGATTTCATCTTCATTTAATCGATTCATTTCATTCATCATTTAACTGATTTCATCGTTAACTGATTTCATCTTCATTTAACTGATTTCATCGTTAACTGATTTCATCGTTAACTGATTTCATCGTTAACTGATTTCATCTTCATTTAACTGATTTCATCGTTTAACTGATTTCATCGTTAACTGATTTCATCTTCATTTAACTGATTTCATCGTTAACTGATTTCATCGTTAACTGATTTCATCTTCTTTAACTGATTTCATCGTTAACTGATTTCATCGATTAACTGATTTCATCTTTAACTGATTTCATCGTTAACTGATTTCAATCTTCAGTTAACTGATTTCATCGTTAACTGATTTCATCGTTAACTGATTCATCGTTAACTGATTTCATCGTTAACTGATTTCATCTTCATTTAACTGATTTCATCGTTAACTGATTTCATCTTCATTTAACTGATTTCATCGTTAACTGATTTCATCGTTAACTGATTTCATCGTTAACTGATTTCATCTTCATTTAACTGATTTCATCGTTAACTGATTTCATCGTTAACTGATTTCATCGTTAACTGATTTCATCTTTAACTGATTTCATCGTTAAACTGATTTCATCTTCATTTAACTGATTTCATCGTTAACTGGATTTCATCTTCATTTAACTGATTTCATCGTTAACTGATTTCATCGTTAACTGATTCATCTTCATTTAACTGATTTCATCGTTAACTGATTTCATCGTTAACTGATTTCATCGTTAACTGATTTCATCTTCATTTAACTGATTTCATCGTTAACTGATTTCATCGTTAACTGATTTCATCTTCATTTAACTGATTTCATCGTTAACTGATTTCATCGTTAACTGATTTCATCTTTCATTTAACTGATTTCATCGTTAACTGATTTCATCGTTAACTGATTTCATCGTTAACTGATTTCATCTTCATTTAAACTGATTTCATCGTTAACTGATTTCATCGTTAACTGATTTCATCTTTAACTGATTTCATCGTTAACTGATTTCATCTTCATTTAACTGATTTCATCGTTAACTGATTTCATCTTCATTTAACTGATTTCATCGTTAACTGATTTCATCGTTAACTGATTTCATCGTTAACTGATTTCATCTTCATTTAACTGATTCATCGTTAACTGATTTCATCGTTAACTGATTTCATCGTTAACTGATTTCATCTTCATTTAACTGATTTCATCGTTAACTGATTTCATCGTTAACTGATTCATCTTAACTGATTTCATCGTTAACTGATTTCATCTTCATTTAACTGATTTCATCGTTAACTGATTTCATCGTTAACTGATTTCATCGTTAACTGATTTCATCTTCATTTAACTGATTTCATCGTTAACTGATTTCATCTGTTAACTGATTTCATCGTTAACTGATTTCATCTTCATTTAACTGATTCATCGTAACTGATTTCATCGTTAACTGATTTCATCTTCATTTAACTGATTTCATCGTTAACTGATTTCATCGTTAACTGATTTCATCGTAACTGATTTCATCGTTAACTGATTTCATCTTCATTTAACTGATTTCATCGTTAACTGATTTCATCTTCATTAACTGATTTCATCGTTAACTGATTTCATCGTTAACTGATTTCATCTTCATTTAACTGATTTCATCGTTAACTGATTTCATCGTTAACTGATTTCATCTTCATTTAACTGATTTCATCGTTAAGCTGATTTCATCGTTAACTGATTTCATCTTCATTTAACTGATTTCATCGTTAACTGATTTCATCGTTAACTGATTTCATCTTCATTTAACTGATTTCATCGTTAACTGATTTCATCGTTAACTGATTTCATCGTTAACTGATTTCATCGTTAACTGATTTCATCGTTAACTGATTTCATCGTTAACTGATTTCATTCATTTAACTGATTTCATCGTTAACTGATTTCATCTTCATTTAACTGATTCATTTCATTCTATTAACTGATTTCATCGTTAACTGATTTCATCTTCATTTAACTGATTTCATCGTTAACTGATTTCATCGTTATACTGATTTCATCGTTAACTGATTTCATCGTTTAACTGATTTCATCGTTAACTGATTTCATCTTCATTTAACTGATTTCATCGTTAACTGATTTCATCGTTAACTGATTTCATCTTCATTTAACTGATTTCATCGTTAACTGATTTCATCGTTAACTGATTTCATCTTCATTTAACTGATTTCATCGTTAACTGATTTCATCGTTAACTGATTTCATCTTCATTTAAACTGATTCCATCGTTAACTGATTTCATCGTTAACTGATTTCATCGTTAACTGATTTCATCTTTAACTGATTTCATCGTTAACTGATTTCATCTTCATTTAACTGATTTCATCGTTAACTGATTTCATCGTTAACTGATTTCATCTCATTTAACTGATTTCATCGTTCTATTCATTAACTGATTTCATCGTTAACTGATTTCATCTTCATTTAACTGATTTCATCGTTAACTGATTTCATCGTTAACTGATTTCATCGTTAACTGATTTCATCTTCTTTTAACTGATTTCATCGTTAACTGATTTCATCTTCATTTAACTGATTTCATCGTTAACTGATTTCATCGTTAACTGATTTCATCTTCATTTAACTGATTTCATCGTTAACTGATTTCATCGTTAACTGATTTCATCGTTAACTGATTTCATCTTCATTTAACTGATTTCATCGTTAACTGATTTCATCGTTAACTGATTTCATCTTCATTTAACTGATTTCATCGTTAACTGATTTCATCGTTAACTGATTTCATCTTCATTTAACTGATTCCATCGTTAACTGATTTCATCGTTAACTGATTTCATCGTTAACTGATTTCATCTTTAACTGATTTCATCGTTAACTGATTTCATCTTCATTTAACTGATTTCATCGTTAACTGATTTCATCGTTAACTGATTTCATCTTCATTTAACTGATTTCATTTATCTTTCATTTAACTGATTTCATGTTAACTGATTTCATCTTCTTTAACTGATTTCATCGTTAACTGATTTCATCGTTAACTGATTTCATCGTTAACTGATTTCATCTTCATTTAACTGATTTCATCGTTAACTGATTTCATCTTCATTTAACTGATTTCATCGTTAACTGATTTCATCGTTAACTGATTTCATTCTTTAACTGATTTCATCGTTAACTGATTTCATCAGTTAACTGATTTCATCTTCATTTAACTGATTTCATCGTTAACTGATTTCATCTTCATTTAATGATTTCAGTTAACTGATTTCATCGTTAACTGATTTCATCTTCATTTAACTGATTTCATCGTTAACTGATTTCATCGTTAACTGATTCATCGTTAACTGATTTCATCTTTTAACTGATTTCATCGTTAACTGATTTCATCTTCATTAACTGATTTCATCGTTAACTGATTTCATCGTTAACTGATTTCATCTTCATTTAACTGATTTCATCGTTAACTGATTTCATCGTTAACTGATTTCATCTTCATTTAACTGATTTCATCGTTAACTGATTTCATCGTTAAACTGATTTCATCGTTAACTGATTTCATCTTCATTTAACTGATTTCATCGTTAACTGATTTCATCGTTAACTGATTTCATCGTTAACTGATTTCATCTTCATTAACTGATCTTCATCTTCATTTAACTGATTTCATCGTTAACTGATTTCATCTTCATTTAACTGATTTCATCGTTAACTGATTTCATCGTTAACTGATTTCATCGTTAACTGATTTCATCTTCTTTTAACTGATTTCATCGTTAACTGATTTCATCTTCATTTAACTGATTTCATCGTTAACTGATTTCATCGTTAACTGATTTCATCTTCATTTAACTGATTTCATCGTTAACTGATTTCATCTTCATTTAACTGATTTCATCGTTAACTGATTTCATCGTTAACTGATTTCATCGTTAACTGATTTCATCTTTCTTTTAACTGATTTCATCGTTAACTGATTTCATCTTCATTTAATCTGATTTCATCGTTAACTGATTTCATCGTTAACTGATTTCATTCTGTCATTTTAACTGATTTCATCGTTAACTGATTTCATCGTTAACTGATTTCATCTTCATTTAACTGATTTCATCGTTAACTGATTTCATATTTCATCGTTAACTGATTTCATCTTCATTTAACTGATTTCATCGTTAACTGATTTCATCGTTAACTGATTTCATCTTCATTTAACTGATTCCATCGTTAACTGATTTCATCGTTAACTGATTTCATCGTTAACTGATTTCATCTTTAACTGATTTCATCGTTAACTGATTTCATCTTCATTTAACTGATTTCATCGTTAACTGATTTCATCGTTAACTGATTTCATCTTCATTTAACTGATTTCATTTTCATTCTTCATTTAACTGATTTCATCGTTAACTGATTTCATCTTCATTTAACTGATTTCATCGTTAACTGATTTCATCGTTAACTGATTTCATCTTCTTTTAACTGATTTCATCGTTAACTGATTTCATCTTCATTTAATTGATTTCATCGTTAACTGATTTCATAGTTAACTGATTTCATCTTCATTTAACTGATTTCATCGTTAACTGATTTCATCGTTAACTGATTTCATCTTCATTTAACTGATTTCATCGTTAACTGATTTCATCTTCATTTAACTGATTTCATCGTTAACTGATTTCATCGTTAACTGATTTCATCTTCATTTAACTGATTTCATCGTTAACTGATTTCATCGTTAACTGATTTCATCTTTAACTGATTTCATCGTTAACTGATTTCATCTTCATTTAACTGATTTCATCGTTAACTGATTTCATATTCATTTAACTGATTTCATTTTCATTCTTCATTTAACTGATTTCATCGTTAACTGATTTCATCTTCATTTAACTGATTCCATCGTTAACTGATTTCATCGTTAACTGATTTCATCTTCATTTAACTGATTTCATTGTTAACTGATTCCATCGTTAACTGATTTCATCGTTAACTGATTTCATCGTTAACTGATTTCATCTTCATTTAACTGATTTCATCGTTAACTGATTTCATCTTCATTTAACTGATTTCATCGTTAACTGATTTCATCGTTAACTGATTTCATCTTCATTTAACTGATTTCATTTTCATTCTTCATTTAACTGATTTCATCGTTAACTGATTTCATCTTCATTTAACTGATTTCATCGTTAACTGATTTCATCGTTAACTGATTTCATCTTTAACTGATTTCATCGTTAACTGATTTCATCTTCATTTAACTGATTTCATCGTTAACTGATTTCATCTTCATTTAATTGATTTCATCGTTAACTGATTTCATCGTTAACTGATTTCATCGTTAACTGATTTCATCTTCATTTAACTGATTTCATCGTTAACTGATTTCATCGTTAACTGATTCCATCGTTAACTGATTTCATCGTTAACTGATTTCATCGTTAACTGATTTCATCTTTAACTGATTTCATCGTTAACTGATTTCATCTTTAACTGATTTCATCGTTAACTGATTTCATCGTTAACTGATTTCATCTTTAACTGATTTCATCGTTAACTGATTTCATCTTCATTTAACTGATTTCATCGTTAACTGATTTCATCGTTAACTGATTTAATCTTCATTTAACTGATTTCATCGTTAACTGATTTCATCGTTAACTGATTCCATCGTTAACTGATTTCATCTTTAACTGATTTCATCGTTAACTGATTTCATCTTCATTTAACTGATTTCATCGTTAACTGATTTCATCGTTAACTGATTTCATCTTCATTTAACTGATTTCATCGTTAACTGATTTCATCGTTAACTGATTCCATCGTTAACTGATTTCATCGTTAACTGATTTCATCGTTAACTGATTTCATCTTCATTTAACTGATTTCATCGTTAACTGATTTCATCTTCATTTAACTGATTTCATTTTCATTCTTCATTTAACTGATTTCATCGTTAACTGATTTCATCTTCATTTAACTGATTTCATCGTTAACTGATTTCATCGTTAACTGATTTCATCTTCATTTAACTGATTTCATCGTTAACTGATTTCATCTTCATTTAATTGATTTCATCGTTAACTGATTTCATCGTTAACTGATTTCATCGTTAACTGATTTCATCTTCATTTAACTGATTTCATCGTTAACTGATTTCATCTTCATTTAACTGATTTCATCGTTAACTGATTTCATCGTTAACTGATTTCATCTTCAGTTAACTGATTTCATCGTTAACTGATTTCATCGTTAACTGATTTCATCGTTAACTGATTTCATCTTCATTTAACTGATTTCATCGTTAACTGATTTCATCGTTAACTGATTCCATCGTTAACTGATTTCATCGTTAACTGATTTCATCTTCATTTAACTGATTTCATCGTTAACTGATTTCATCTTCATTTAACTGATTTCATCTTCTTTTAACTGATTTCATCGTTAACTGATTTCATCTTCATTTAACTGATTTCATCGTTAACTGATTTCATCGTTAACTGATTTCATCGTTAACTGATTCCATCGTTAACTGATTTCATCGTTAACTGATTTCATCGTTAACTGATTTCATCTTCATTTAACTGATTTCATCGTTAACTGATTTCATCTTCATTTAACTGATTTCATTTTCATTCTTCATTTAACTGATTTCATCGTTAACTGATTTCATCTTCATTTAACTGATTTCATCGTTAACTGATTTCATCGTTAACTGATTTCATCGTTAACTGATTTCATCTTCTTTTAACTGATTTCATCGTTAACTGATTTCATCTTCATTTAATTGATTTCATCGTTAACTGATTTCATCGTTAACTGATTCCATCGTTAACTGATTTCATCTTTAACTGATTTCATCGTTAACTGATTTCATCTTCATTTAACTGATTTCATCGTTAACTGATTTCATCTTCATTTAACTGATTTCATCGTTAACTGATTTCATCTTCATTTAATTGATTTCATCGTTAACTGATTTCATCGTTAACTGATTTCATCGTTAACTGATTTCATCTTCATTTAACTGATTTCATCGTTAACTGATTTCATCTTCATTTAACTGATTTCATCGTTAACTGATTTCATCGTTAACTGATTTCATCTTCAGTTAACTGATTTCATCGTTAACTGATTTCATCGTTAACTGATTTCATCGTTAACTGATTTCATCGTTAACTGATTTCATCTTCATTTAACTGATTTCATCGTTAACTGATTTCATCGTTAACTGATTTCATCTTCATTTAACTGATTTCATCGTTAACTGATTTCATCTTCATTTAACTGATTTCATCGTTAACTGATTTCATCGTTAACTGATTTCATCGTTAACTGATTTCATCGTTAACTGATTTCATCTTCATTTAACTGATTCCATCGTTAACTGATTTCATCGTTAACTGATTTCATCGTTAACTGATTTCATCTTCATTTAACTGATTTCATCGTTAACTGATTTCATCTTTAACTGATTTCATCGTTAACTGATTTCATCTTCATTTAACTGATTTCATCGTTAACTGATTTCATCGTTAACTGATTTCATCGTTAACTGATTTCATCTTCATTTAACTGATTTCATCGTTAACTGATTTCATCGTTAACTGATTCCATCGTTAACTGATTTCATCGTTAACTGATTTCATCTTCATTTAACTGATTTCATCGTTAACTGATTTCATCTTCATTTAACTGATTTCATCGTTAACTGATTTCATCGTTAACTGATTTCATCGTTAACTGATTTCATCTTCATTTAACTGATTTCATTTTCATTCTTCATTTAACTGATTTCATCGTTAACTGATTTCATCGTTAACTGATTTCATCTTCATTTAACTGATTCCATCGTTAACTGATTTCATCGTTAACTGATTTCATCGTTAACTGATTTCATCTTCATTTAACTGATTTCATCGTTAACTGATTTAATCGTTAACTGATTTCATCTTTAACTGATTTCATCGTTAACTGATTTCATCTTCATTTAACTGATTTCATCGTTAACTGATTTCATCGTTTACTGATTTCATCGTTAACTGATTTCATCTTCATTTAACTGATTTCATCGTTAACTGATTTCATCGTTAACTGATTTCATCGTTAACTGATTTCATCGTTAACTGATTTCATCTTCATTTAACTGATTTCATCGTTAACTGATTTCATCTTCATTTAACTGATTTCATCGTTAACTGATTTCATCGTTAACTGATTTCATCGTTAACTGATTTCATCTTCATTTAACTGATTTCATTTTCATTCTTCATTTAACTGATTTCATCGTTAACTGATTTCATCGTTAACTGATTTCATCGTTAACTGATTTCATCTTCATTTAACTGATTTCATCGTTAACTGATTTCATCGTTAACTGATTTCATCTTCATTTAACTGATTTCATCGTTAACTGATTTCATCGTTAACTGATTCCATCGTTAACTGATTTCATCTTTAACTGATTTCATCGTTAACTGATTTCATCTTCATTTAACTGATTTCATCGTTAAGTGATTTCATCGTTAACTGATTTCATCTTCATTTAACTGATTTCATTGTTAACTGATTTCATCGTTAACTGATTTCATCTTCATTTAACTGATTTCATCGTTAACTGATTTCATCGTTAACTGATTTCATCGTTAACTGATTCCATCGTTAACTGATTTCATCGTTAACTGATTTCATCGTTAACTGATTTCATCTTCATTTAACTGATTTCATCGTTAACTGATTCCATCGTTAACTGATTTCATCGTTAACTGATTTCATCGTTAACTGATTTCATCTTCATTTAACTGATTTCATCGTTAACTGATTTCATCTTCATTTAACTGATTTCATTTTCATTCTTCATTTAACTGATTTCATCGTTAACTGATTTCATCTTCATTTAACTGATTTCATCGTTAACTGATTTCATCGTTAACTGATTTCATCGTTAACTGATTTCATCTTCTTTTAACTGATTTCATCGTTAACTGATTTCATCTTCATTTAATTGATTTCATCGTTAACTGATTTCATCGTTAACTGATTTCATCTTCATTTAACTGATTTCATCGTTAACTGATTTCATCGTTAACTGATTTCATCTTCATTTAACTGATTTCATCGTTAACTGATTTCATCTTCATTTAACTGATTTCATCGTTAACTGATTTCATCGTTAACTGATTTCATCTTCATTTAACTGATTTCATCGTTAACTGATTTCATCGTTAACTGATTCCATCGTTAACTGATTTCATCTTTAACTGATTTCATCGTTAACTGATTTCATCTTCATTTAACTGATTTCATCGTTAAGTGATTTCATCGTTAACTGATTTCATCTTCATTTAACTGATTTCATTGTTAACTGATTTCATCGTTAACTGATTTCATCTTCATTTAACTGATTTCATCGTTATCTGATTTCATCGTTAACTGATTTCATCGTTAACTGATTTCATCTTCATTTAACTGATTTCATCGTTAACTGATTTCATCTTCATTTAACTGATTTCATTTTCATTCTTCATTTAACTGATTTCATCGTTAACTGATTTCATCTTCATTTAACTGATTTCATCGTTAACTGATTTCATCGTTAACTGATTTCATCGTTAACTGATTTCATCTTCTTTTAACTGATTTCATCGTTAACTGATTTCATCTTCATTTAATTGATTTCATCGTTAACTGATTTCATCGTTAACTGATTTCATCTTCATTTAACTGATTTCATCGTTAACTGATTTCATCGTTAACTGATTTCATCTTCATTTAACTGATTTCATCGTTAACTGATTTCATCTTCATTTAACTGATTTCATCGTTAACTGATTTCATCGTTAACTGATTTCATCTTCATTTAACTGATTCCATCGTTAACTGATTTCATCGTTAACTGATTTCATCGTTAACTGATTTCATCTTTAACTGATTTCATCGTTAACTGATTTCATCTTCATTTAACTGATTTCATCGTTAACTGATTTCATCGTTAACTGATTTCATCTTCATTTAACTGATTTCATTTTCATTCTTCATTTAACTGATTTCATCGTTAACTGATTTCATCTTCATTTAACTGATTTCATCGTTAACTGATTTCATCGTTAACTGATTTCATCTTCTTTTAACTGATTTCATCGTTAACTGATTTCATCTTCATTTAATTGATTTCATCGTTAACTGATTTCATAGTTAACTGATTTCATCTTCATTTAACTGATTTCATCGTTAACTGATTTCATCGTTAACTGATTTCATCTTCATTTAACTGATTTCATCGTTAACTGATTTCATCTTCATTTAACTGATTTCATCGTTAACTGATTTCATCGTTAACTGATTTCATCTTCATTTAACTGATTCCATCGTTAACTGATTTCATCGTTAACTGATTTCATCGTTAACTGATTTCATCTTTAACTGATTTCATCGTTAACTGATTTCATCTTCATTTAACTGATTTCATCGTTAACTGATTTCATCTTCATTTAACTGATTTCATTTTCATTCTTCATTTAACTGATTTCATCGTTAACTGATTTCATCTTCATTTAACTGATTTCATCGTTAACTGATTTCATCTTCATTTAACTGATTTCATCGTTAACTGATTTCATCGTTAACTGATTTCATCTTCATTTAACTGATTCCATCGTTAACTGATTTCATCGTTAACTGATTTCATCGTTAACTGATTTCATCTTTAACTGATTTCATCGTTAACTGATTTCATCTTCATTTAACTGATTTCATCGTTAACTGATTTCATCTTCATTTAACTGATTTCATTTTCATTCTTCATTTAACTGATTTCATCGTTAACTGATTTCATCTTCATTTAACTGATTTCATCGTTAACTGATTTCATCGTTAACTGATTTCATCGTTAACTGATTTCATCTTCATTTAACTGATTCCATCGTTAACTGATTTCATCGTTAACTGATTTCATCTTCATTTAACTGATTTCATCGTTAACTGATTCCATCGTTAACTGATTTCATCGTTAACTGATTTCATCGTTAACTGATTTCATCTTCATTTAACTGATTTCATCGTTAACTGATTTCATCTTCATTTAACTGATTTCATCGTTAACTGATTTCATCGTTAACTGATTTCATCTTCATTTAACTGATTTCATTTTCATTCTTCATTTAACTGATTTCATCGTTAACTGATTTCATCTTCATTTAACTGATTTCATCGTTAACTGATTTCATCGTTAACTGATTTCATCTTTAACTGATTTCATCGTTAACTGATTTCATCTTCATTTAACTGATTTCATCGTTAACTGATTTCATCTTCATTTAATTGATTTCATCGTTAACTGATTTCATCGTTAACTGATTTCATCGTTAACTGATTTCATCTTCATTTAACTGATTTCATCGTTAACTGATTTCATCGTTAACTGATTCCATCGTTAACTGATTTCATCGTTAACTGATTTCATCTTCATTTAACTGATTTCATCGTTAACTGATTTCATCGTTAACTGATTTCATCGTTAACTGATTTCATCGTTAACTGATTTCATCGTTAACTGATTTCATCTTTAACTGATTTCATCGTTAACTGATTTCATCTTCATTTAACTGATTTCATCGTTAACTGATTTCATCGTTAACTGATTTCATCTTCATTTAACTGATTTCATCGTTAACTGATTTCATCGTTAACTGATTCCATCGTTAACTGATTTCATCTTTAACTGATTTCATCGTTAACTGATTTCATCTTCATTTAACTGATTTCATCGTTAACTGATTTCATCGTTAACTGATTTCATCGTTAACTGATTTCATCTTCATTTAACTGATTTCATCGTTAACTGATTTCATCTTCATTTAACTGATTTCATCGTTAACTGATTTCATCGTTAACTGATTTCATCTTCATTTAACTGATTCCATCGTTAACTGATTTCATCGTTAACTGATTTCATCGTTAACTGATTTCATCGTTAACTGATTTCATCTTCATTTAACTAATTTCATCGTTAACTGATTTCATCGTTAACTGATTTCATCTTCATTTAACTGATTTCATTTTCATTCTTCATTTAACTGATTTCATCGTTAACTGATTTCATCTTCATTTAACTGATTTCATCGTTAACTGATTTCATCGTTAACTGATTTCATCTTCTTTTAACTGATTTCATCGTTAACTGATTTCATCTTCATTTAATTGATTTCATCGTTAACTGATTTCATAGTTAACTGATTTCATCTTCATTTAACTGATTTCATCGTTAACTGATTTCATCGTTAACTGATTTCATCTTCATTTAACTGATTTCATCGTTAACTGATTTCATCTTCATTTAACTGATTTCATCGTTAACTGATTTCATCTTCATTTAACTGATTTCATTTTCATTCTTCATTTAACTGATTTCATCGTTAACTGATTTCATCTTCATTTAACTGATTTCATCGTTAACTGATTTCATCGTTAACTGATTTCATCTTCATTTAACTGATTCCATCGTTAACTGATTTCATCGTTAACTGATTTCATCTTCATTTAACTGATTTCATCGTTAACTGATTCCATCGTTAACTGATTTCATCGTTAACTGATTTCATCGTTAACTGATTTCATCTTCATTTAACTGATTTCATCGTTAACTGATTTCATCTTCATTTAACTGATTTCATCGTTAACTGATTTCATCGTTAACTGATTTCATCTTCATTTAACTGATTTCATTTTCATTCTTCATTTAACTGATTTCATCGTTAACTGATTTCATCTTCATTTAACTGATTTCATCGTTAACTGATTTCATCGTTAACTGATTTCATCTTTAACTGATTTCATCGTTAACTGATTTCATCTTCATTTAACTGATTTCATCTTCATTTAACTGATTTCATCGTTAACTGATTTCATCGTTAACTGATTTCATCTTTAACTGATTTCATCGTTAACTGATTTCATCTTCATTTAACTGATTTCATCGTTAACTGATTTCATCTTCATTTAATTGATTTCATCGTTAACTGATTTCATCGTTAACTGATTTCATCGTTAACTGATTTCATCTTCATTTAACTGATTTCATCGTTAACTGATTCCATCGTTAACTGATTTCATCGTTAACTGATTTCATCTTCATTTAACTGATTTCATCGTTAACTGATTTCATCGTTAACTGATTTCATCTTTAACTGATTTCATCGTTAACTGATTTCATCGTTAACTGATTTCATCTTTAACTGATTTCATCGTTAACTGATTTCATCTTCATTTAACTGATTTCATCGTTAACTGATTTCATCGTTAACTGATTTCATCTTCATTTAACTGATTTCATCGTTAACTGATTTCATCGTTAACTGATTCCATCGTTAACTGATTTCATCTTTAACTGATTTCATCGTTAACTGATTTCATCTTCATTTAACTGATTTCATCGTTAACTGATTTCATCGTTAACTGATTTCATCTTCATTTAACTGATTTCATCGTTAACTGATTTCATCGTTAACTGATTCCATCGTTAACTGATTTCATCGTTAACTGATTTCATCGTTAACTGATTTCATCTTCATTTAACTGATTTCATCGTTAACTGATTTCATCTTCATTTAACTGATTTCATTTTCATTCTTCATTTAACTGATTTCATCGTTAACTGATTTCATCTTCATTTAACTGATTTCATCGTTAACTGATTTCATCGTTAACTGATTTCATCTTCATTTAACTGATTTCATCGTTAACTGATTTCATCTTCATTTAATTGATTTCATCGTTAACTGATTTCATCGTTAACTGATTTCATCGTTAACTGATTTCATCTTCATTTAACTGATTTCATCGTTAACTGATTTCATCTTCATTTAACTGATTTCATCTTCATTTAACTGATTTCATTTTCATTCTTCATTTAACTGATTTCATCGTTAACTGATTTCATCTTCATTTAACTGATTTCATCGTTAACTGATTTCATCGTTAACTGATTTCATCTTTAACTGATTTCATCGTTAACTGATTTCATCTTCATTTAACTGATTTCATCGTTAACTGATTTCATCTTCATTTAATTGATTTCATCGTTAACTGATTTCATCGTTAACTGATTTCATCGTTAACTGATTTCATCTTCATTTAACTGATTTCATCGTTAACTGATTTCATCGTTAACTGATTCCATCGTTAACTGATTTCATCGTTAACTGATTTCATCTTCATTTAACTGATTTCATCGTTAACTGATTTCATCGTTAACTGATTTCATCTTTAACTGATTTCATCGTTAACTGATTTCATCGTTAACTGATTTCATCTTTAACTGATTTCATCGTTAACTGATTTCATCTTCATTTAACTGATTTCATCGTTAACTGATTTCATCGTTAACTGATTTCATCTTCATTTAACTGATTTCATCGTTAACTGATTTCATCGTTAACTGATTCCATCGTTAACTGATTTCATCTTTAACTGATTTCATCGTTAACTGATTTCATCTTCATTTAACTGATTTCATCGTTAACTGATTTCATCGTTAACTGATTTCATCGTTAACTGATTTCATCTTCATTTAACTGATTTCATCGTTAACTGATTTCATCTTCATTTAACTGATTTCATCGTTAACTGATTTCATCGTTAACTGATTTCATCTTCATTTAACTGATTCCATCGTTAACTGATTTCATCGTTAACTGATTTCATCGTTAACTGATTTCATCGTTAACTGATTTCATCTTCATTTAACTAATTTCATCGTTAACTGATTTCATCGTTAACTGATTTCATCTTCATTTAACTGATTTCATTTTCATTCTTCATTTAACTGATTTCATCGTTAACTGATTTCATCTTCATTTAACTGATTTCATCGTTAACTGATTTCATCGTTAACTGATTTCATCTTCTTTTAACTGATTTCATCGTTAACTGATTTCATCTTCATTTAATTGATTTCATCGTTAACTGATTTCATAGTTAACTGATTTCATCTTCATTTAACTGATTTCATCGTTAACTGATTTCATCGTTAACTGATTTCATCTTCATTTAACTGATTTCATCGTTAACTGATTTCATCTTCATTTAACTGATTTCATCGTTAACTGATTTCATCTTCATTTAACTGATTCCATCGTTAACTGATTTCATCGTTAACTGATTTCATCGTTAACTGATTTCATCTTTAACTGATTTCATCGTTAACTGATTTCATCTTCATTTAACTGATTTCATCGTTAACTGATTTCATCTTCATTTAACTGATTTCATTTTCATTCTTCATTTAACTGATTTCATCGTTAACTGATTTCATCTTCATTTAACTGATTTCATCGTTAACTGATTTCATCGTTAACTGATTTCATCGTTAACTGATTTCATCTTCATTTAACTGATTCCATCGTTAACTGATTTCATCGTTAACTGATTTCATCTTCATTTAACTGATTTCATCGTTAACTGATTCCATCGTTAACTGATTTCATCGTTAACTGATTTCATCGTTAACTGATTTCATCTTCATTTAACTGATTTCATCGTTAACTGATTTCATCGTTAACTGATTTCATCTTCATTTAACTGATTTCATTTTCATTCTTCATTTAACTGATTTCATCGTTAACTGATTTCATCTTCATTTAACTGATTTCATCGTTAACTGATTTCATCGTTAACTGATTTCATCTTTAACTGATTTCATCGTTAACTGATTTCATCTTCATTTAACTGATTTCATCGTTAACTGATTTCATCTTCATTTAATTGATTTCATCGTTAACTGATTTCATCGTTAACTGATTTCATCGTTAACTGATTTCATCTTCATTTAACTGATTTCATCGTTAACTGATTCCATCGTTAACTGATTTCATCGTTAACTGATTTCATCTTCATTTAACTGATTTCATCGTTAACTGATTTCATCGTTAACTGATTTCATCTTTAACTGATTTCATCGTTAACTGATTTCATCGTTAACTGATTTCATCTTTAACTGATTTCATCGTTAACTGATTTCATCTTCATTTAACTGATTTCATCGTTAACTGATTTCATCGTTAACTGATTTCATCTTCATTTAACTGATTTCATCGTTAACTGATTTCATCGTTAACTGATTCCATCGTTAACTGATTTCATCTTTAACTGATTTCATCGTTAACTGATTTCATCTTCATTTAACTGATTTCATCGTTAACTGATTTCATCGTTAACTGATTTCATCTTCATTTAACTGATTTCATCGTTAACTGATTTCATCGTTAACTGATTCCATCGTTAACTGATTTCATCGTTAACTGATTTCATCGTTAACTGATTTCATCTTCATTTAACTGATTTCATCGTTAACTGATTTCATCTTCATTTAACTGATTTCATTTTCATTCTTCATTTAACTGATTTCATCGTTAACTGATTTCATCTTCATTTAACTGATTTCATCGTTAACTGATTTCATCGTTAACTGATTTCATCTTCATTTAACTGATTTCATCGTTAACTGATTTCATCTTCATTTAATTGATTTCATCGTTAACTGATTTCATCGTTAACTGATTTCATCGTTAACTGATTTCATCTTCATTTAACTGATTTCATCGTTAACTGATTTCATCTTCATTTAACTGATTTCATCGTTAACTGATTTCATCGTTAACTGATTTCATCTTCATTTAACTGATTTCATCGTTAACTGATTTCATCGTTAACTGATTTCATCTTTAACTGATTTCATCGTTAACTGATTTCATCTTCATTTAACTGATTTCATCGTTAACTGATTTCATCGTTAACTGATTTCATCGTTAACTGATTTCATCTTCATTTAACTGATTTCATCGTTAACTGATTTCATCTTCATTTAACTGATTTCATCGTTAACTGATTTCATCGTTAACTGATTTCATCTTCATTTAACTGATTCCATCGTTAACTGATTTCATCGTTAACTGATTTCATCGTTAACTGATTTCATCTTCATTTAACTGATTTCATCGTTAACTGATTTCATCGTTAACTGATTTCATCTTTAACTGATTTCATCGTTAACTGATTTCATCTTCATTTAACTGATTTCATCGTTAACTGATTTCATCGTTAACTGATTCCATCGTTAACTGATTTCATCGTTAACTGATTTCATCTTCATTTAACTGATTTCATCGTTAACTGATTTCATCTTCATTTAACTGATTTCATCGTTAACTGATTTCATCGTTAACTGATTTCATCGTTAACTGATTTCATCTTCATTTAACTGATTTCATTTTCATTCTTCATTTAACTGATTTCATCGTTAACTGATTTCATCTTCATTTAACTGATTTCATCGTTAACTGATTTCATCTTCATTTAACTGATTTCATCGTTAACTGATTTCATCTTCATTTAATTGATTTCATCGTTAACTGATTTCATCGTTAACTGATTTCATCGTTAACTGATTTCATCTTCATTTAACTGATTTCATCGTTAACTGATTTCATCGTTAACTGATTCCATCGTTAACTGATTTCATCGTTAACTGATTTCATCTTCATTTAACTGATTTCATCGTTAACTGATTTCATCGTTAACTGATTTCATCTTCATTTAACTGATTTCATCGTTAACTGATTTCATCTTTAACTGATTTCATCGTTAACTCATTTCATCGTTAACTGATTTCATCGTTAACTGATTTCATCTTCATTTAACTGATTTCATCGTTAACTGATTTCATCGTTAACTGATTTCATCGTTAACTGATTTCATCTTCATTTAACTGATTTCATCGTTAACTGATTTCATCTTCATTTAACTGATTTCATCGTTAACTGATTTCGTCTTCATTTAACTGATTTCATCGTTAACTGATTTCGTCTTCATTTAACTGATTTCATCGTTAACTGATTTCATCTTTAACTGATTTCATCGTTAACTGATTTCATCGTTAACTGATTTCATCGTTAACTGATTTCATCTTCATTTAACTGATTTCATCGTTAACTGATTTCATCGTTAACTGATTTCATCGTTAACTGATTCCATCGTTAACTGATTTCATCTTTAACTGATTTCATCGTTAACTGATTTCATCTTCATTTAACTGATTTCATCGTTAACTGATTTAATCGTTAACTGATTTCATCTTTAACTGATTTCATCGTTAACTGATTTCATCTTCATTTAACTGATTTCATCGTTAACTGATTTCATCGTTTACTGATTTCATCGTTAACTGATTTCATCTTCATTTAACTGATTTCATCGTTAACTGATTTCATCGTTAACTGATTCCATCGTTAACTGATTTCATCGTTAACTGATTTCATCTTCATTTAACTGATTTCATCTTCATTTAACTGATTTCATCGTTAACTGATTTCATCTTCATTTAACTGATTTCATTTTCATTCTTCATTTAACTGATTTCATCGTTAACTGATTTCATCTTCATTTAACTGATTTCATCGTTAACTGATTTCATCGTTAACTGATTTCATCGTTAACTGATTTCATCTTCATTTAACTGATTCCATCGTTAACTGATTTCATCGTTAACTGATTTCATCTTCATTTAACTGATTTCATCGTTAACTGATTCCATCGTTAACTGATTTCATCGTTAACTGATTTCATCGTTAACTGATTTCATCTTCATTTAACTGATTTCATCGTTAACTGATTTCATCTTCATTTAACTGATTTCATCTTCATTTAACTGATTTCATCGTTAACTGATTTCATCGTTAACTGATTTCATCTTCATTTAACTGATTTCATCGTTAACTGATTTCATCGTTAACTGATTTCATCGTTAACTGATTTCATCTTCATTTAACTGATTTCATTTTCATTCTTCATTTAACTGATTTCATCGTTAACTGATTTCATCTTCATTTAATTGATTTCATCGTTAACTGATTTCATCGTTAACTGATTTCATCGTTAACTGATTTCATCGTTAACTGATTTCATCTTCATTTAACTGATTTCATCGTTAACTGATTTCATCGTTAACTGATTTCATCGTTAACTGATTTCATCTTCATTTAACTGATTTCATCTTTAACTGATTTCATCGTTAACTGATTTCATCTTTAACTGATTTCATCGTTAACTGATTTCATCTTCATTTAACTGATTTCATCGTTAACTGATTTCATCGTTAACTGACTTCATCTTTAACTGATTTCATCGTTAACTGATTTCATCGTTAACTGATTTCATCTTCATTTAACTGATTCCATCGTTAACTGATTTCATCGTTAACTGATTTCATCTTCATTTAACTGATTTCATCGTTAACTGATTTCATCGTTAACTGATTTCATCTTTAACTGATTTCATCGTTAACTGATTTCATCTTCATTTAACTGATTTCATCGTTAACTGATTTCATCGTTTACTGATTTCATCGTTAACTGATTTCATCTTCATTTAACTGATTTCATCGTTAACTGATTTCATCGTTAACTGATTTCATCGTTAACTGATTCCATCGTTAACTGATTTCATCGTTAACTGATTTCATCTTCATTTAACTGATTTCATCGTTAACTGATTTCATCGTTAACTGATTCCATCTTTAACTGATTTCATCGTTAACTGATTTCATCTTCATTTAACTGATTTCATCGTTAACTGATTTCATCGTTAACTGATTTCATCGTTAACTGATTTCATCTTCATTTAACTGATTTCATTTTCATTCTTCATTTAACTGATTTCATCGTTAACTGATTTCATCTTCATTTAACTGATTTCATCGTTAACTGATTTCATCGTTAACTGATTTCATCTTTAACTGATTTCATCGTTAACTGATTTCATCTTCATTTAACTGATTTCATCGTTAACTGATTTCATCTTCATTTAATTGATTTCATCGTTAACTGATTTCATCGTTAACTGATTTCATCGTTAACTGATTTCATCTTCATTTAACTGATTTCATCGTTAACTGATTCCATCGTTAACTGATTTCATCTTCATTTAACTGATTTCATCGTTAACTGATTTCATCGTTAACTGATTTCATCTTCATTTAACTGATTTCATCGTTAACTGATTTCATCGTTAACTGATTTCATCGTTAACTGATTTCATCGTTAACTGATTTCATCGTTAACTGATTTCATCTTCATTTAACTGATTTCATCGTTAACTGATTTCATCGTTAACTGATTTCATCTTCATTTAAATGATTTCATCGTTAACTGATTTCATCGTTAACTGATTCCATCGTTAACTGATTTCATCTTTAACTGATTTCATCTTCATTTAACTGATTTCATTGTTAACTGATTTCATCGTTAACTGATTTCATCTTCATTTAACTGATTTCATCGTTAACTGATTTCATCGTTAACTGATTCCATCGTTAACTGATTTCATCGTTAACTGATTTCATCGTTAACTGATTTCATCTTCATTTAACTGATTTCATCGTTAACTGATTTCATCTTCATTTAACTGATTTCATTTTCATTCTTCATTTAACTGATTTCATCGTTAACTGATTTCATCTTCATTTAACTGATTTCATCGTTAACTGATTTAATCGTTAACTGATTTCATCTTCATTTAACTGATTTCATCGTTAACTGATTTCATCGTTAACTGATTTCATCTTCATTTAACTGATTTCATCGTTAACTGATTTCATCGTTAACTGATTCCATCGTTAACTGATTTCATCTTTAACTGATTTCATCGTTAACTGATTTCATCTTCATTTAACTGATTTCATCGTTAAGTGATTTCATCGTTAACTGATTTCATCTTCATTTAACTGATTTCATTGTTAACTGATTTCATCGTTAACTGATTTCATCTTCATTTAACTGATTTCATCGTTAACTGATTTCATCGTTAACTGATTTCATCGTTAACTGATTTCATCTTCATTTAACTGATTTCATCGTTAACTGATTTCATCGTTAACTGATTTCATCGTTAACTGATTTCATCTTCATTTAACTGATTTCATCGTTAACTGATTTCATCTTCATTTAACTGATTTCATCGTTAACTGATTTCATCGTTAACTGATTTCATCGTTAACTGATTTCATCTTCATTTAACTGATTTCATTTTCATTCTTCATTTAACTGATTTCATCGTTAACTGATTTCATCTTCATTTAATTGATTTCATCGTTAACTGATTTCATCGTTAACTGATTTCATCGTTAACTGATTTCATCTTCATTTAACTGATTTCATCGTTAACTGATTTCATCGTTAACTGATTTCATCTTCATTTAACTGATTTCATCGTTAACTGATTTCATCGTTAACTGATTTCATCGTTAACTGATTTCATCTTCATTTAACTGATTTCATCGTTAACTGATTTCATCGTTAACTGATTTCATCGTTAACTGATTTCATCTTCATTTAACTGATTTCATCGTTAACTGATTTCATCGTTAACTGATTTCATCTTTAACTGATTTCATCGTTAACTGATTTCATCTTCATTTAACTGATTTCATCGTTAACTGATTTCATCTTCATTTAACTGATTTCATCGTTAACTGATTTCATCGTTAACTGATTTCATCGTTAACTGATTTCATCTTCATTTAACTGATTCCATCGTTAACTGATTTCATCTTCATTTAACTGATTTCATCGTTAACTGATTTCATCTTCATTTAACTGATTTCATCGTTAACTGATTTCATCGTTAACTGATTTCATCTTTAACTGATTTCATCGTTAACTGATTTCATCTTCATTTAACTGATTTCATCGTTAACTGATTTCATCGTTAACTGATTTCATCTTCATTTAACTGATTTCATCGTTAACTGATTTCATCGTTAACTGATTCCATCGTTAACTGATTTCATCGTTAACTGATTTCATCGTTAACTGATTTCATCTTCATTTAACTGATTTCATCGTTAACTGATTTCATCTTCATTTAACTGATTTCATTTTCATTCTTCATTTAACTGATTTCATCGTTAACTGATTTCATCTTCATTTAACTGATTTCATCGTTAACTGATTTCATCGTTAACTGATTTCATCTTCATTTAACTGATTTCATCGTTAACTGATTTCATTTTCATTTAATTGATTTCATCGTTAACTGATTTCATCGTTAACTGATTTCATCGTTAACTGATTTCATCTTCATTTAACTGATTTCATCGTTAACTGATTTCATCTTCATTTAACTGATTTCATCTTCATTTAACTGATTTCATTTTCATTCTTCATTTAACTGATTTCATCGTTAACTGATTTCATCTTCATTTAACTGATTTCATCGTTAACTGATTTCATCGTTAACTGATTTCATCTTTAACTGATTTCATCGTTAACTGATTTCATCTTCATTTAACTGATTTCATCGTTAACTGATTTCATCTTCATTTAATTGATTTCATCGTTAACTGATTTCATCGTTAACTGATTTCATCGTTAACTGATTTCATCTTCATTTAACTGATTTCATCGTTAACTGATTTCATCGTTAACTGATTCCATCGTTAACTGATTTCATCGTTAACTGATTTCATCTTCATTTAACTGATTTCATCGTTAACTGATTTCATCGTTAACTGATTTCATCTTTAACTGATTTCATCGTTAACTGATTTCATCGTTAACTGATTTCATCTTTAACTGATTTCATCGTTAACTGATTTCATCTTCATTTAACTGATTTCATCGTTAACTGATTTCATCGTTAACTGATTTCATCTTCATTTAACTGATTTCATCGTTAACTGATTTCATCGTTAACTGATTCCATCGTTAACTGATTTCATCTTTAACTGATTTCATCGTTAACTGATTTCATCTTCATTTAACTGATTTCATCGTTAACTGATTTCATCGTTAACTGATTTCATCGTTAACTGATTTCATCTTCATTTAACTGATTTCATCGTTAACTGATTTCATCTTCATTTAACTGATTTCATCGTTAACTGATTTCATCGTTAACTGATTTCATCTTCATTTAACTGATTCCATCGTTAACTGATTTCATCGTTAACTGATTTCATCGTTAACTGATTTCATCGTTAACTGATTTCATCTTCATTTAACTAATTTCATCGTTAACTGATTTCATCGTTAACTGATTTCATCTTCATTTAACTGATTTCATTTTCATTCTTCATTTAACTGATTTCATCGTTAACTGATTTCATCTTCATTTAACTGATTTCATCGTTAACTGATTTCATCGTTAACTGATTTCATCTTCTTTTAACTGATTTCATCGTTAACTGATTTCATCTTCATTTAATTGATTTCATCGTTAACTGATTTCATAGTTAACTGATTTCATCTTCATTTAACTGATTTCATCGTTAACTGATTTCATCGTTAACTGATTTCATCTTCATTTAACTGATTTCATCGTTAACTGATTTCATCTTCATTTAACTGATTTCATCGTTAACTGATTTCATCGTTAACTGATTTCATCTTCATTTAACTGATTTCATTTTCATTCTTCATTTAACTGATTTCATCGTTAACTGATTTCATCTTCATTTAACTGATTTCATCGTTAACTGATTTCATCGTTAACTGATTTCATCTTCTTTTAACTGATTTCATCGTTAACTGATTTCATCTTCATTTAATTGATTTCATCGTTAACTGATTTCATAGTTAACTGATTTCATCTTCATTTAACTGATTTCATCGTTAACTGATTTCATCGTTAACTGATTTCATCTTCATTTAACTGATTTCATCGTTAACTGATTTCATCGTTAACTGATTTCATCTTCATTTAACTGATTCCATCGTTAACTGATTTCATCGTTAACTGATTTCATCGTTAACTGATTTCATATTTAACTGATTTCATCGTTAACTGATTTCATCTTCATTTAACTGATTTCATCGTTAACTGATTTCATCTTCATTTAACTGATTTCATTTTCATTCTTCATTTAACTGATTTCATCGTTAACTGATTTCATCTTCATTTAACTGATTTCATCGTTAACTGATTTCATCGTTAACTGATTTCATCGTTAACTGATTTCATCTTCATTTAACTGATTCCATCGTTAACTGATTTCATCGTTAACTGATTTCATCTTCATTTAACTGATTTCATCGTTAACTGATTCCATCGTTAACTGATTTCATCGTTAACTGATTTCATCGTTAACTGATTTCATCTTCATTTAACTGATTTCATCGTTAACTGATTTCATCTTCATTTAACTGATTTCATCGTTAACTGATTTCATCGTTAACTGATTTCATCTTCATTTAACTGATTTCATTTTCATTCTTCATTTAACTGATTTCATCGTTAACTGATTTCATCTTCATTTAACTGATTTCATCGTTAACTGATTTCATCTTCATTTAACTGATTTCATCGTTAACTGATTTCATCTTCATTTAATTGATTTCATCGTTAACTGATTTCATCGTTAACTGATTTCATCGTTAACTGATTTCATCTTCATTTAACTGATTTCATCGTTAACTGATTCCATCGTTAACTGATTTCATCGTTAACTGATTTCATCTTCATTTAACTGATTTCATCGTTAACTGATTTCATCGTTAACTGATTTCATCTTTAACTGATTTCATCGTTAACTGATTTCATCGTTAACTGATTTCATCTTTAACTGATTTCATCGTTAACTGATTTCATCTTCATTTAACTGATTTCATCGTTAACTGATTTCATCGTTAACTGATTTCATCTTCATTTAACTGATTTCATCGTTAACTGATTTCATCGTTAACTGATTCCATCGTTAACTGATTTCATCGTTAACTGATTTCATCGTTAACTGATTTCATCGTTAACTGATTTCATCTTTAACTGATTTCATCGTTAACTGATTTCATCGTTAACTGATTTCATCTTTAACTGATTTCATCGTTAACTGATTTCATCTTCATTTAACTGATTTCATCGTTAACTGATTTCATCGTTAACTGATTTCATCTTCATTTAACTGATTTCATCGTTAACTGATTTCATCGTTAACTGATTCCATCGTTAACTGATTTCATCGTTAACTGATTTCATCGTTAACTGATTTCATCTTCATTTAACTGATTTCATCGTTAACTGATTTCATCTTCATTTAACTGATTTCATTTTCATTCTTCATTTAACTGATTTCATCGTTAACTGATTTCATCTTCATTTAACTGATTTCATCGTTAACTGATTTCATCGTTAACTGATTTCATCTTCATTTAACTGATTTCATCGTTAACTGATTTCATCTTCATTTAATTGATTTCATCGTTAACTGATTTCATCGTTAACTGATTTCATCGTTAACTGATTTCATCTTCATTTAACTGATTTCATCGTTAACTGATTTCATCTTCATTTAACTGATTTCATCGTTAACTGATTTCATCGTTAACTGATTTCATCTTCATTTAACTGATTTCATCGTTAACTGATTTCATCGTTAACTGATTTCATCTTTAACTGATTTCATCGTTAACTGATTTCATCTTCATTTAACTGATTTCATCGTTAACTGATTTCATCGTTAACTGATTTCATCGTTAACTGATTTCATCTTCATTTAACTGATTTCATCGTTAACTGATTTCATCTTCATTTAACTGATTTCATCGTTAACTGATTTCATCGTTAACTGATTTCATCTTCATTTAACTGATTCCATCGTTAACTGATTTCATCGTTAACTGATTTCATCGTTAACTGATTTCATCTTCATTTAACTGATTTCATCGTTAACTGATTTCATCGTTAACTGATTTCATCGTTAACTGATTTCATCTTCATTTAACTGATTTCATCGTTAACTGATTTCATCGTTAACTGATTCCATCGTTAACTGATTTCATCGTTAACTGATTTCATCTTCATTTAACTGATTTCATCGTTAACTGATTTCATCTTCATTTAACTGATTTCATCGTTAACTGATTTCATCGTTAACTGATTTCATCGTTAACTGATTTCATCTTCATTTAACTGATTTCATTTTCATTCTTCATTTAACTGATTTCATCGTTAACTGATTTCATCTTCATTTAACTGATTTCATCGTTAACTGATTTCATCTTCATTTAACTGATTTCATCGTTAACTGATTTCATCTTCATTTAATTGATTTCATCGTTAACTGATTTCATCGTTAACTGATTTCATCGTTAACTGATTTCATCTTCATTTAACTGATTTCATCGTTAACTGATTTCATCGTTAACTGATTCCATCGTTAACTGATTTCATCGTTAACTGATTTCATCTTCATTTAACTGATTTCATCGTTAACTGATTTCATCGTTAACTGATTTCATCTTCATTTAACTGATTTCATCGTTAACTGATTTCATCTTTAACTGATTTCATCGTTAACTCATTTCATCGTTAACTGATTTCATCGTTAACTGATTTCATCTTCATTTAACTGATTTCATCGTTAACTGATTTCATCGTTAACTGATTTCATCTTCATTTAACTGATTTCATCGTTAACTGATTTCATCTTCATTTAACTGATTTCATCGTTAACTGATTTCGTCTTCATTTAACTGATTTCATCGTTAACTGATTTCGTCTTCATTTAACTGATTTCATCGTTAACTGATTTCATCTTTAACTGATTTCATCGTTAACTGATTTCATCGTTAACTGATTTCATCGTTAACTGATTTCATCTTCATTTAACTGATTTCATCGTTAACTGATTTCATCGTTAACTGATTTCATCGTTAACTGATTCCATCGTTAACTGATTTCATCTTTAACTGATTTCATCGTTAACTGATTTCATCTTCATTTAACTGATTTCATCGTTAACTGATTTAATCGTTAACTGATTTCATCTTTAACTGATTTCATCGTTAACTGATTTCATCTTCATTTAACTGATTTCATCGTTAACTGATTTCATCGTTTACTGATTTCATCGTTAACTGATTTCATCTTCATTTAACTGATTTCATCGTTAACTGATTTCATCGTTAACTGATTCCATCGTTAACTGATTTCATCGTTAACTGATTTCATCTTCATTTAACTGATTTCATCGTTAACTGATTTCATCTTCATTTAACTGATTTCATCGTTAACTGATTTCATCGTTAACTGATTTCATCGTTAACTGATTTCATCGTTAACTGATTTCATCTTCATTTAACTGATTTCATTTTCATTCTTCATTTAACTGATTTCATCGTTAACTGATTTCATCTTCATTTAACTGATTTCATCGTTAACTGATTTCATCGTTAACTGATTTCATCTTCATTTAACTGATTTCATCGTTAACTGATTTCATCGTTAACTGATTTCATCTTCATTTAACTGATTTCATCGTTAACTGATTTCATCGTTAACTGATTCCATCGTTAACTGATTTCATCTTCATTTAACTGATTTCATCGTTAACTGATTTCATCTTCATTTAACTGATTTCATCGTTAACTGATTTCATCGTTAACTGATTTCATCGTTAACTGATTTCATCTTCATTTAACTGATTTCATTTTCATTCTTCATTTAACTGATTTCATCGTTAACTGATTTCATCTTCATTTAACTGATTTCATCGTTAACTGATTTCATCGTTAACTGATTTCATCTTCATTTAACTGATTTCATTGTTACCTGATTTCATCGTTAACTGATTTCATCTTCATTTAACTGATTTCATCGTTAACTGATTTCATCGTTAACTGATTCCATCGTTAACTGATTTCATCTTTAACTGATTTCATCGTTAACTGATTTCATCTTCATTTAACTGATTTCATCGTTAAGTGATTTCATCGTTAATTGATTTCATCTTCATTTAACTGATTTCATTGTTAACTGATTTCATCGTTAACTGATTTCATCTTCATTTAACTGATTTCATCGTTAACTGATTTCATCGTTAACTGATTCCATCGTTAACTGATTTCATCGTTAACTGATTTCATCTTCATTTAACTGATTTCATCGTTAACTGATTTCATCTTCATTTAACTGATTTCATTTTCATTCTTCATTTAACTGATTTCATCGTTAACTGATTTCATCTTCATTTAACTGATTTCATCGTTAACTGATTTCAGCGTTAACTGATTTCATCGTTAACTGATTTCATCTTCTTTTAACTGATTTCATCGTTAACTGATTTCATCTTCATTTAATTGATTTCATCGTTAACTGATTTCATCGTTAACTGATTTCATCTTCATTTAACTGATTTCATCGTTAACTGATTTCATCGTTAACTGATTTCATCTTCATTTAATTGATTTCATCGTTAACTGATTTCATCGTTAACTGATTTCATCTTCATTTAACTGATTTCATCGTTAACTGATTTCATCGTTAACTGATTTCATCTTCATTTAACTGATTTCATCGTTAACTGATTTCATCTTCATTTAACTGATTTCATCGTTAACTGATTTCATCGTTAACTGATTTCATCTTCATTTATCTGATTCCATCGTTAACTGATTTCATCGTTAACTGATTTCATCGTTAACTGATTTCATCTTTAACTGATTTCATCGTTAACTGATTTCATCTTCATTTAACTGATTTCATCGTTAACTGATTTCATCTTCATTTAACTGATTTCATTTTCATTCTTCATTTAACTGATTTCATCGTTAACTGATTTCATCTTCATTTAACTGATTTCATCGTTAACTGATTTCATCGTTAACTGATTTCATCGTTAACTGATTTCATCTTCATTTAACTGATTCCATCGTTAACTGATTTCATCGTTAACTGATTTCATCTTCATTTAACTGATTTCATCGTTAACTGATTCCATCGTTAACTGATTTCATCGTTAACTGATTTCATCGTTAACTGATTTCATCTTCATTTAACTGATTTCATCGTTAACTGATTTCATCTTCATTTAACTGATTTCATCTTCATTTAACTGATTTCATCGTTAACTGATTTCATCGTTAACTGATTTCATCTTCATTTAACTGATTTCATCGTTAACTGATTTCATCGTTAACTGATTTCATCGTTAACTGATTTCATCGTTAACTGATTTCATCTTCATTTAACTGATTTCATTTTCATTCTTCATTTAACTGATTTCATCGTTAACTGATTTCATCTTCATTTAATTGATTTCATCGTTAACTGATTTCATCGTTAACTGATTTCATCGTTAACTGATTTCATCGTTAACTGATTTCATCTTCATTTAACTGATTTCATCGTTAACTGATTTCATCGTTAACTGATTTCATCGTTAACTGATTTCATCTTCATTTAACTGATTTCATCTTTAACTGATTTCATCGTTAACTGACTTCATCTTTAACTGATTTCATCGTTAACTGATTTCATCGTTAACTGATTTCATCTTCATTTAACTGATTCCATCGTTAACTGATTTCATCGTTAACTGATTTCATCTTCATTTAACTGATTTCATCGTTAACTGATTTCATCGTTAACTGATTTCATCTTTAACTGATTTCATCGTTAACTGATTTCATCTTCATTTAACTGATTTCATCGTTAACTGATTTCATCGTTTACTGATTTCATCGTTAACTGATTTCATCTTCATTTAACTGATTTCATCGTTAACTGATTTCATCGTTAACTGATTTCATCGTTAACTGATTTCATCTTCATTTAACTGATTTCATTTTCATTCTTCATTTAACTGATTTCATCGTTAACTGATTTCATCTTCATTTAACTGATTTCATCGTTAACTGATTTCATCGTTAACTGATTTCATCTTTAACTGATTTCATCGTTAACTGATTTCATCTTCATTTAACTGATTTCATCGTTAACTGATTTCATCTTCATTTAATTGATTTCATCGTTAACTGATTTCATCGTTAACTGATTTCATCGTTAACTGATTTCATCTTCATTTAACTGATTTCATCGTTAACTGATTCCATCGTTAACTGATTTCATCTTCATTTAACTGATTTCATCGTTAACTGATTTCATCGTTAACTGATTTCATCTTCATTTAACTGATTTCATCGTTAACTGATTTCATCGTTAACTGATTTCATCGTTAACTGATTTCATCTTCATTTAACTGATTTCATCGTTAACTGATTTCATCGTTAACTGATTTCATCTTCATTTAAATGATTTCATCGTTAACTGATTTCATCGTTAACTGATTCCATCGTTAACTGATTTCATCTTTAACTGATTTCATCTTCATTTAACTGATTTCATTGTTAACTGATTTCATCGTTAACTGATTTCATCTTCATTTAACTGATTTCATCGTTAACTGATTTCATCGTTAACTGATTCCATCGTTAACTGATTTCATCGTTAACTGATTTCATCGTTAACTGATTTCATCTTCATTTAACTGATTTCATCGTTAACTGATTTCATCTTCATTTAACTGATTTCATTTTCATTCTTCATTTAACTGATTTCATCGTTAACTGATTTCATCTTCATTTAACTGATTTCATCGTTAACTGATTTAATCGTTAACTGATTTCATCTTCATTTAACTGATTTCATCGTTAACTGATTTCATCGTTAACTGATTTCATCTTCATTTAACTGATTTCATCGTTAACTGATTTCATCGTTAACTGATTCCATCGTTAACTGATTTCATCTTTAACTGATTTCATCGTTAACTGATTTCATCTTCATTTAACTGATTTCATCGTTAAGTGATTTCATCGTTAACTGATTTCATCTTCATTTAACTGATTTCATTGTTAACTGATTTCATCGTTAACTGATTTCATCTTCATTTAACTGATTTCATCGTTAACTGATTTCATCGTTAACTGATTTCATCGTTAACTGATTTCATCTTCATTTAACTGATTTCATCGTTAACTGATTTCATCGTTAACTGATTTCATCGTTAACTGATTTCATCGTTAACTGATTTCATCTTCATTTAACTGATTTCATCGTTAACTGATTTCATCTTCATTTAACTGATTTCATCGTTAACTGATTTCATCGTTAACTGATTTCATCGTTAACTGATTTCATCTTCATTTAACTGATTTCATTTTCATTCTTCATTTAACTGATTTCATCGTTAACTGATTTCATCTTCATTTAATTGATTTCATCGTTAACTGATTTCATCGTTAACTGATTTCATCGTTAACTGATTTCATCTTCATTTAACTGATTTCATCGTTAACTGATTTCATCGTTAACTGATTTCATCTTCATTTAACTGATTTCATCGTTAACTGATTTCATCGTTAACTGATTTCATCGTTAACTGATTTCATCTTCATTTAACTGATTTCATCGTTAACTGATTTCATCGTTAACTGATTTCATCTTTAACTGATTTCATCGTTAACTGATTTCATCTTCATTTAACTGATTTCATCGTTAACTGATTTCATCGTTAACTGATTTCATCTTTAACTGATTTCATCGTTAACTGATTTCATCTTCATTTAACTGATTTCATCGTTAACTGATTTCATCTTCATTTAACTGATTTCATCGTTAACTGATTTCATCGTTAACTGATTTCATCGTTAACTGATTTCATCTTCATTTAACTGATTCCATCGTTAACTGATTTCATCTTCATTTAACTGATTTCATCGTTAACTGATTTCATCTTCATTTAACTGATTTCATCGTTAACTGATTTCATCGTTAACTGATTTCATCTTTAACTGATTTCATCGTTAACTGATTTCATCTTCATTTAACTGATTTCATCGTTAACTGATTTCATCGTTAACTGATTTCATCGTTAACTGATTTCATCTTCATTTAACTGATTTCATCGTTAACTGATTTCATCGTTAACTGATTTCATCTTCATTTAACTGATTTCATCGTTAACTGATTTCATCTTCATTTAACTGATTTCATTTTCATTCTTCATTTAACTGATTTCATCGTTAACTGATTTCATCTTCATTTAACTGATTTCATCGTTAACTGATTTAATCGTTAACTGATTTCATCTTCATTTAACTGATTTCATCGTTAACTGATTTCATCGTTAACTGATTTCATCTTCATTTAACTGATTTCATCGTTAACTGATTTCATCGTTAACTGATTTCATCGTTAACTGATTCCATCGTTAACTGATTTCATCTTTAACTGATTTCATCGTTAACTGATTTCATCTTCATTTAACTGATTTCATCGTTAAGTGATTTCATCGTTAACTGATTTCATCTTCATTTAACTGATTTCATTGTTAACTGATTTCATCGTTAACTGATTTCATCTTCATTTAACTGATTTCATCGTTAACTGATTTCATCGTTAACTGATTTCATCGTTAACTGATTTCATCGTTAACTGATTTCATCTTCATTTAACTGATTTCATCGTTAACTGATTTCATCGTTAACTGATTCCATCGTTAACTGATTTCATCGTTAACTGATTTCATCGTTAACTGATTTCATCTTCATTTAACTGATTTCATCGTTAACTGATTTCATCTTCATTTAACTGATTTCATCGTTAACTGATTTCATCGTTAACTGATTTCATCGTTAACTGATTTCATCTTCATTTAACTGATTTCATTTTCATTCTTCATTTAACTGATTTCATCGTTAACTGATTTCATCTTCATTTAATTGATTTCATCGTTAACTGATTTCATCGTTAACTGATTTCATCGTTAACTGATTTCATCTTCATTTAACTGATTTCATCGTTAACTGATTTCATCGTTAACTGATTTCATCTTCATTTAACTGATTTCATCGTTAACTGATTTCATCGTTAACTGATTTCATCGTTAACTGATTTCATCTTCATTTAACTGATTTCATCGTTAACTGATTTCATCTTTAACTGATTTCATCGTTAACTGATTTCATCTTCATTTAACTGATTTCATCGTTAACTGATTTCATCGTTAACTGATTTCATCGTTAACTGATTTCATCGTTAACTGATTCCATCGTTAACTGATTTCATCGTTAACTGATTTCATCGTTAACTGATTTCATCTTCATTTAACTGATTTCATCGTTAACTGATTTCATCTTCATTTAACTGATTTCATCGTTAACTGATTTCATCGTTAACTGATTTCATCGTTAACTGATTTCATCTTCATTTAACTGATTTCATCGTTAACTGATTTCATCGTTAACTGATTTCATCGTTAACTGATTTCATCTTCATTTAACTGATTTCATCGTTAACTGATTTCATCTTCATTTAACTGATTTCATCGTTAACTGATTTCATCGTTAACTGATTTCATCGTTAACTGATTTCATCTTCATTTAACTGATTTCATTTTCATTCTTCATTTAACTGATTTCATCGTTAACTGATTTCATCTTCATTTAATTGATTTCATCGTTAACTGATTTCATCGTTAACTGATTTCATCGTTAACTGATTTCATCTTCATTTAACTGATTTCATCGTTAACTGATTTCATCGTTAACTGATTTCATCTTCATTTAACTGATTTCATCGTTAACTGATTTCATCGTTAACTGATTTCATCGTTAACTGATTTCATCTTCATTTAACTGATTTCATCGTTAACTGATTTCATCGTTAACTGATTTCATCTTTAACTGATTTCATCGTTAACTGATTTCATCTTCATTTAACTGATTTCATCGTTAACTGATTTCATCGTTAACTGATTTCATCTTTAACTGATTTCATCGTTAACTGATTTCATCTTCATTTAACTGATTTCATCGTTAACTGATTTCATCTTCATTTAACTGATTTCATCGTTAACTGATTTCATCTTCATTTAACTGATTCCATCGTTAACTGATTTCATCTTCATTTAACTGATTTCATCGTTAACTGATTTCATCTTCATTTAACTGATTTCATCGTTAACTGATTTCATCGTTAACTGATTTCATCGTTAACTGATTTCATCGTTAACTGATTTCATCTTCATTTAACTGATTTCATCGTTAACTGATTTCATCGTTAACTGATTTCATCGTTAACTGATTTCATCTTCATTTAACTGATTTCATCGTTAACTGATTTCATCGTTAACTGATTTCATCGTTAACTGATTTCATCTTCATTTAACTGATTTCATCGTTAACTGATTTCATCTTCATTTAACTGATTTCATTTTCATTCTTCATTTAACTGATTTCATCGTTAACTGATTTCATCTTCATTTAACTGATTTCATCGTTAACTGATTTAATCGTTAACTGATTTCATCTTCATTTAACTGATTTCATCGTTAACTGATTTCATCGTTAACTGATTTCATCTTCATTTAACTGATTTCATCGTTAACTGATTTCATCGTTAACTGATTTCATCGTTAACTGATTCCATCGTTAACTGATTTCATCTTTAACTGATTTCATCGTTAACTGATTTCATCTTCATTTAACTGATTTCATCGTTAAGTGATTTCATCGTTAACTGATTTCATCTTCATTTAACTGATTTCATTGTTAACTGATTTCATCGTTAACTGATTTCATCTTCATTTAACTGATTTCATCGTTAACTGATTTCATCGTTAACTGATTTCATCGTTAACTGATTTCATCGTTAACTGATTTCATCGTTAACTGATTTCATCTTCATTTAACTGATTTCATCGTTAACTGATTTCATCGTTAACTGATTCCATCGTTAACTGATTTCATCGTTAACTGATTTCATCGTTAACTGATTTCATCTTCATTTAACTGATTTCATCGTTAACTGATTTCATCTTCATTTAACTGATTTCATCGTTAACTGATTTCATCGTTAACTGATTTCATCGTTAACTGATTTCATCTTCATTTAACTGATTTCATTTTCATTCTTCATTTAACTGATTTCATCGTTAACTGATTTCATCTTCATTTAATTGATTTCATCGTTAACTGATTTCATCGTTAACTGATTTCATCGTTAACTGATTTCATCTTCATTTAACTGATTTCATCGTTAACTGATTTCATCGTTAACTGATTTCATCTTCATTTAACTGATTTCATCGTTAACTGATTTCATCGTTAACTGATTTCATCGTTAACTGATTTCATCTTCATTTAACTGATTTCATCGTTAACTGATTTCATCTTTAACTGATTTCATCGTTAACTGATTTCATCTTCATTTAACTGATTTCATCGTTAACTGATTTCATCGTTAACTGATTTCATCTTTAACTGATTTCATCGTTAACTGATTTCATCGTTAACTGATTCCATCGTTAACTGATTTCATCGTTAACTGATTTCATCGTTAACTGATTTCATCTTCATTTAACTGATTTCATCGTTAACTGATTTCATCTTCATTTAACTGATTTCATCGTTAACTGATTTCATCGTTAACTGATTTCATCGTTAACTGATTTCATCTTCATTTAACTGATTTCATTTTCATTCTTCATTTAACTGATTTCATCGTTAACTGATTTCATCTTCATTTAATTGATTTCATCGTTAACTGATTTCATCGTTAACTGATTTCATCGTTAACTGATTTCATCTTCATTTAACTGATTTCATCGTTAACTGATTTCATCGTTAACTGATTTCATCTTCATTTAACTGATTTCATCGTTAACTGATTTCATCGTTAACTGATTTCATCGTTAACTGATTTCATCTTCATTTAACTGATTTCATCGTTAACTGATTTCATCTTTAACTGATTTCATCGTTAACTGATTTCATCTTCATTTAACTGATTTCATCGTTAACTGATTTCATCGTTAACTGATTTCATCTTTAACTGATTTCATCGTTAACTGATTTCATCTTCATTTAACTGATTTCATCGTTAACTGATTTCATCTTCATTTAACTGATTTCATCGTTAACTGATTTCATCGTTAACTGATTTCATCGTTAACTGATTTCATCTTCATTTAACTGATTCCATCGTTAACTGATTTCATCTTCATTTAACTGATTTCATCGTTAACTGATTTCATCTTCATTTAACTGATTTCATCGTTAACTGATTTCATCGTTAACTGATTTCATCTTTAACTGATTTCATCGTTAACTGATTTCATCTTCATTTAACTGATTTCATTTTCATTCTTCATTTAACTGATTTCATCGTTAACTGATTTCATCTTCATTTAATTGATTTCATCGTTAACTGATTTCATCGTTAACTGATTTCATCGTTAACTGATTTCATCTTCATTTAACTGATTTCATCGTTAACTGATTTCATCGTTAACTGATTTCATCTTCATTTAACTGATTTCATCGTTAACTGATTTCATCGTTAACTGATTTCATCGTTAACTGATTTCATCTTCATTTAACTGATTTCATCGTTAACTGATTTCATCGTTAACTGATTTCATCTTTAACTGATTTCATCGTTAACTGATTTCATCTTCATTTAACTGATTTCATCGTTAACTGATTTCATCGTTAACTGATTTCATCTTTAACTGATTTCATCGTTAACTGATTTCATCTTCATTTAACTGATTTCATCGTTAACTGATTTCATCTTCATTTAACTGATTTCATCGTTAACTGATTTCATCGTTAACTGATTTCATCGTTAACTGATTTCATCTTCATTTAACTGATTCCATCGTTAACTGATTTCATCTTCATTTAACTGATTTCATCGTTAACTGATTTCATCTTCATTTAACTGATTTCATCGTTAACTGATTTCATCGTTAACTGATTTCATCTTTAACTGATTTCATCGTTAACTGATTTCATCTTCATTTAACTGATTTCATCGTTAACTGATTTCATCGTTAACTGATTTCATCGTTAACTGATTTCATCTTCATTTAACTGATTTCATCGTTAACTGATTTCATCGTTAACTGATTTCATCTTCATTTAACTGATTTCATCGTTAACTGATTTCATCTTCATTTAACTGATTTCATTTTCATTCTTCATTTAACTGATTTCATCGTTAACTGATTTCATCTTCATTTAACTGATTTCATCGTTAACTGATTTAATCGTTAACTGATTTCATCTTCATTTAACTGATTTCATCGTTAACTGATTTCATCGTTAACTGATTTCATCTTCATTTAACTGATTTCATCGTTAACTGATTTCATCGTTAACTGATTTCATCGTTAACTGATTCCATCGTTAACTGATTTCATCTTTAACTGATTTCATCGTTAACTGATTTCATCTTCATTTAACTGATTTCATCGTTAAGTGATTTCATCGTTAACTGATTTCATCTTCATTTAACTGATTTCATTGTTAACTGATTTCATCGTTAACTGATTTCATCTTCATTTAACTGATTTCATCGTTAACTGATTTCATCGTTAACTGATTTCATCGTTAACTGATTTCATCTTCATTTAACTGATTTCATCGTTAACTGATTTCATCGTTAACTGATTCCATCGTTAACTGATTTCATCGTTAACTGATTTCATCGTTAACTGATTTCATCTTCATTTAACTGATTTCATCGTTAACTGATTTCATCTTCATTTAACTGATTTCATCGTTAACTGATTTCATCTTCATTTAACTGATTTCATCGTTAACTGATTTCATCGTTAACTGATTTCATCGTTAACTGATTTCATCTTCATTTAACTGATTTCATTTTCATTCTTCATTTAACTGATTTCATCGTTAACTGATTTCATCTTCATTTAATTGATTTCATCGTTAACTGATTTCATCGTTAACTGATTTCATCGTTAACTGATTTCATCTTCATTTAACTGATTTCATCGTTAACTGATTTCATCGTTAACTGATTTCATCTTCATTTAACTGATTTCATCGTTAACTGATTTCATCGTTAACTGATTTCATCGTTAACTGATTTCATCTTCATTTAACTGATTTCATCGTTAACTGATTTCATCTTTAACTGATTTCATCGTTAACTGATTTCATCTTCATTTAACTGATTTCATCGTTAACTGATTTCATCTTTAACTGATTTCATCGTTAACTGATTTCATCGTTAACTGATTCCATCGTTAACTGATTTCATCGTTAACTGATTTCATCGTTAACTGATTTCATCTTCATTTAACTGATTTCATCGTTAACTGATTTCATCTTCATTTAACTGATTTCATCGTTAACTGATTTCATCGTTAACTGATTTCATCGTTAACTGATTTCATCTTCATTTAACTGATTTCATTTTCATTCTTCATTTAACTGATTTCATCGTTAACTGATTTCATCTTCATTTAATTGATTTCATCGTTAACTGATTTCATCGTTAACTGATTTCATCGTTAACTGATTTCATCTTCATTTAACTGATTTCATCGTTAACTGATTTCATCGTTAACTGATTTCATCTTCATTTAACTGATTTCATCGTTAACTGATTTCATCGTTAACTGATTTCATCTTCATTTAACTGATTTCATCGTTAACTGATTTCATCGTTAACTGATTCCATCGTTAACTGATTTCATCTTTAACTGATTTCATCGTTAACTGATTTCATCTTCATTTAACTGATTTCATCGTTAAGTGATTTCATCGTTAACTGATTTCATCTTCATTTAACTGATTTCATTGTTAACTGATTTCATCGTTAACTGATTTCATCTTCATTTAACTGATTTCATCGTTAACTGATTTCATCGTTAACTGATTTCATCGTTAACTGATTTCATCTTCATTTAACTGATTTCATCGTTAACTGATTTCATCGTTAACTGATTCCATCGTTAACTGATTCCATCGTTAACTGATTTCATCGTTAACTGATTTCATCTTCATTTAACTGATTTCATCGTTAACTGATTTCATCTTCATTTAACTGATTTCATCGTTAACTGATTTCATCGTTAACTGATTTCATCGTTAACTGATTTCATCTTCATTTAACTGATTTCATTTTCATTCTTCATTTAACTGATTTCATCGTTAACTGATTTCATCTTCATTTAATTGATTTCATCGTTAACTGATTTCATCGTTAACTGATTTCATCGTTAACTGATTTCATCTTCATTTAACTGATTTCATCGTTAACTGATTTCATCGTTAACTGATTTCATCTTCATTTAACTGATTTCATCGTTAACTGATTTCATCGTTAACTGATTTCATCGTTAACTGATTTCATCTTCATTTAACTGATTTCATCGTTAACTGATTTCATCGTTAACTGATTTCATCTTTAACTGATTTCATCGTTAACTGATTTCATCTTCATTTAACTGATTTCATCGTTAACTGATTTCATCGTTAACTGATTTCATCTTTAACTGATTTCATCGTTAACTGATTTCATCTTCATTTAACTGATTTCATCGTTAACTGATTTCATCTTCATTTAACTGATTTCATCGTTAACTGATTTCATCGTTAACTGATTTCATCGTTAACTGATTTCATCTTCATTTAACTGATTTCATCGTTAACTGATTTCATCGTTAACTGATTTCATCTTTAACTGATTTCATCGTTAACTGATTTCATCTTCATTTAACTGATTTCATCGTTAACTGATTTCATCGTTAACTGATTTCATCTTTAACTGATTTCATCGTTAACTGATTTCATCTTCATTTAACTGATTTCATCGTTAACTGATTTCATCTTCATTTAACTGATTTCATCGTTAACTGATTTCATCGTTAACTGATTTCATCGTTAACTGATTTCATCTTCATTTAACTGATTCCATCGTTAACTGATTTCATCTTCATTTAACTGATTTCATCGTTAACTGATTTCATCTTCATTTAACTGATTTCATCGTTAACTGATTTCATCGTTAACTGATTTCATCTTTAACTGATTTCATCGTTAACTGATTTCATCTTCATTTAACTGATTTCATCGTTAACTGATTTCATCGTTAACTGATTTCATCGTTAACTGATTTCATCTTCATTTAACTGATTTCATCTTCATTTAACTGATTTCATCGTTAACTGATTTCATCGTTAACTGATTTCATCGTTAACTGATTTCATCTTCATTTAACTGATTTCATCGTTAACTGATTTCATCTTCATTTAACTGATTTCATTTTCATTCTTCATTTAACTGATTTCATCGTTAACTGATTTCATCTTCATTTAACTGATTTCATCGTTAACTGATTTAATCGTTAACTGATTTCATCTTCATTTAACTGATTTCATCGTTAACTGATTTCATCGTTAACTGATTTCATCTTCATTTAACTGATTTCATCGTTAACTGATTTCATCGTTAACTGATTCCATCGTTAACTGATTTCATCTTTAACTGATTTCATCGTTAACTGATTTCATCTTCATTTAACTGATTTCATCGTTAAGTGATTTCATCGTTAACTGATTTCATCTTCATTTAACTGATTTCATTGTTAACTGATTTCATCGTTAACTGATTTCATCTTCATTTAACTGATTTCATCGTTAACTGATTTCATCGTTAACTGATTTCATCGTTAACTGATTTCATCTTCATTTAACTGATTTCATCGTTAACTGATTTCATCGTTAACTGATTCCATCGTTAACTGATTTAATCGTTAACTGATTTCATCGTTAACTGATTTCATCTTCATTTAACTGATTTCATCGTTAACTGATTTCATCTTCATTTAACTGATTTCATCGTTAACTGATTTCATCGTTAACTGATTTCATCGTTAACTGATTTCATCTTCATTTAACTGATTTCATTTTCATTCTTCATTTAACTGATTTCATCGTTAACTGATTTCATCTTCATTTAATTGATTTCATCGTTAACTGATTTCATCGTTAACTGATTTCATCGTTAACTGATTTCATCTTCATTTAACTGATTTCATCGTTAACTGATTTCATCGTTAACTGATTTCATCGTTAACTGATTTCATCTTCATTTAACTGATTTCATCGTTAACTGATTTCATCGTTAACTGATTTCATCTTTAACTGATTTCATCGTTAACTGATTTCATCTTCATTTAACTGATTTCATCGTTAACTGATTTCATCGTTAACTGATTTCATCTTTAACTGATTTCATCGTTAACTGATTTCATCTTCATTTAACTGATTTCATCGTTAACTGATTTCATCTTCATTTAACTGATTTCATCGTTAACTGATTTCATCGTTAACTGATTTCATCGTTAACTGATTTCATCTTCATTTAACTGATTCCATCGTTAACTGATTTCATCTTCATTTAACTGATTTCATCGTTAACTGATTTCATCTTCATTTAACTGATTTCATCGTTAACTGATTTCATCGTTAACTGATTTCATCTTTAACTGATTTCATCGTTAACTGATTTCATCTTCATTTAACTGATTTCATCGTTAACTGATTTCATCGTTAACTGATTTCATCGTTAACTGATTTCATCTTCATTTAACTGATTTCATCGTTAACTGATTTCATCGTTAACTGATTTCATCGTTAACTGATTTCATCTTCATTTAACTGATTTCATCGTTAACTGATTTCATCTTCATTTAACTGATTTCATCGTTAACTGATTTCATCGTTAACTGATTTCATCGTTAACTGATTTCATCTTCATTTAACTGATTTCATTTTCATTCTTCATTTAACTGATTTCATCGTTAACTGATTTCATCGTTAACTGATTTCATCGTTAACTGATTTCATCTTTAACTGATTTCATCGTTAACTGATTTCATCGTTAACTGATTTCATCTTCATTTAATTGATTTCATCGTTAACTGATTTCATCGTTAACTGATTTCATCGTTAACTGATTTCATCTTCATTTAACTGATTTCATCGTTAACTGATTCCATCGTTAACTGATTTCATCTTCATTTAACTGATTTCATCGTTAACTGATTTCATCGTTAACTGATTTCATCTTCATTTAACTGATTTCATCGTTAACTGATTTCATCGTTAACTGATTTCATCGTTAACTGATTTCATCTTCATTTAACTGATTTCATCGTTAACTGATTTCATCGTTAACTGATTTCATCTTCATTTAACTGATTTCATCGTTAACTGATTTCATCGTTAACTGATTCCATCGTTAACTGATTTCATCTTTAACTGATTTCATCGTTAACTGATTTCATCTTCATTTAACTGATTTCATCGTTAAGTGATTTCATCGTTAACTGATTTCATCTTCATTTAACTGATTTCATTGTTAACTGATTTCATCGTTAACTGATTTCATCTTCATTTAACTGATTTCATCGTTAACTGATTTCATCGTTAACTGATTCCATCGTTAACTGATTTAATCGTTAACTGATTTCATCTTCATTTAACTGATTTCATCGTTAACTGATTTCATCTTCATTTAACTGATTTCATTTTCATTCTTCATTTAACTGATTTCATCGTTAACTGATTTCATCTTCATTTAACTGATTTCATCGTTAACTGATTTCATCGTTAACTGATTTCATCTTCATTTAACTGATTTCATCGTTAACTGATTTCATCGTTAACTGATTTCATCTTCATTTAACTGATTTCATCGTTAACTGATTTCATCGTTAACTGATTCCATCGTTAACTGATTTCATCTTTAACTGATTTCATCGTTAACTGATTTCATCTTCATTTAACTGATTTCATCGTTAAGTGATTTCATCGTTAACTGATTTCATCTTCATTTAACTGATTTCATTGTTAACTGATTTCATCGTTAACTGATTTCATCTTCATTTAACTGATTTCATCGTTAACTGATTTCATCGTTAACTGATTCCATCGTTAACTGATTTCATCGTTAACTGATTTCATCGTTAACTGATTTCATCTTCATTTAACTGATTTCATCGTTAACTGATTTCATCGTTAACTGATTTCATCGTTAACTGATTTCATCTTCATTTAACTGATTTCATCGTTAAATGATTCCATCGTTAACTGATTTCATCGTTAACTGATTTCATCGTTAACTGATTTCATCTTCATTTAACTGATTTCATCGTTAACTGATTTCATCTTCATTTAACTGATTTCATCGTTAACTGATTTCATCGTTAACTGATTTCATCTTCATTTAACTGATTTCATTTTCATTCTTCATTTAACTGATTTCATCGTTAACTGATTTCATCTTCATTTAATTGATTTCATCGTTAACTGATTTCATCGTTAACTGATTTCATCGTTAACTGATTTCATCTTCATTTAACTGATTTCATCGTTAACTGATTTCATCGTTAACTGATTTCATCTTCATTTAACTGATTTCATCGTTAACTGATTTCATCGTTAACTGATTTCATCGTTAACTGATTTCATCTTCATTTAACTGATTTCATCGTTAACTGATTTCATCGTTAACTGATTTCATCTTTAACTGATTTCATCGTTAACTGATTTCATCTTCATTTAACTGATTTCATCGTTAACTGATTTCATCGTTAACTGATTTCATCGTTAACTGATTTCATCGTTAACTGATTTCATCTTCATTTAACTGATTCCATCGTTAACTGATTTCATCGTTAACTGATTTCATCGTTAACTGATTTCATCTTCATTTAACTGATTTCATCGTTAACTGATTTCATCGTTAACTGATTTCATCGTTAACTGATTTCATCTTCATTTAACTGATTTCATCGTTAACTGATTTCATCGTTAACTGATTTCATCGTTAACTGATTTCATCTTCATTTAACTGATTTCATCGTTAACTGATTTCATCGTTAACTGATTTCATCTTTAACTGATTTCATCTTCATTTAACTGATTTCATTGTTAACTGATTTCATCGTTAACTGATTTCATCTTCATTTAACTGATTTCATCGTTAACTGATTTCATCGTTAACTGATTCCATCGTTAACTGATTTCATCGTTAACTGATTTCATCGTTAACTGATTTCATCTTCATTTAACTGATTTCATCGTTAACTGATTTCATCTTCATTTAACTGATTTCATTTTCATTCTTCATTTAACTGATTTCATCGTTAACTGATTTCATCTTCATTTAACTGATTTCATCGTTAACTGATTTAATCGTTAACTGATTTCATCTTCATTTAACTGATTTCATCGTTAACTGATTTCATCGTTAACTGATTTCATCTTCATTTAACTGATTTCATCGTTAACTGATTTCATCGTTAACTGATTCCATCGTTAACTGATTTCATCGTTAACTGATTTCATCGTTAACTGATTTCATCTTCATTTAACTGATTTCATCGTTAAGTGATTTCATCGTTAACTGATTTCATCTTCATTTAACTGATTTCATTGTTAACTGATTTCATCGTTAACTGATTTCATCTTCATTTAACTGATTTCATCGTTAACTGATTTCATCGTTAACTGATTTCATCGTTAACTGATTTCATCTTCATTTAACTGATTTCATCGTTAACTGATTTCATCGTTAACTGATTCCATCGTTAACTGATTTCATCGTTAACTGATTTCATCGTTAACTGATTTCATCTTCATTTAACTGATTTCATCGTTAACTGATTTCATCTTCATTTAACTGATTTCATCGTTAACTGATTTCATCTTCATTTAACTGATTTCATTTTCATTCTTCATTTAACTGATTTCATCGTTAACTGATTTCATCTTCATTTAATTGATTTCATCGTTAACTGATTTCATCGTTAACTGATTTCATCGTTAACTGATTTCATCTTCATTTAACTGATTTCATCGTTAACTGATTTCATCGTTAACTGATTTCATCTTCATTTAACTGATTTCATCGTTAACTGATTTCATCGTTAACTGATTTCATCGTTAACTGATTTCATCTTCATTTAACTGATTCCATCGTTAACTGATTTCATCGTTAACTGATTTCATCGTTAACTGATTTCATCTTCATTTAACTGATTTCATCGTTAACTGATTTCATCGTTAACTGATTTCATCTTTAACTGATTTCATCGTTAACTGATTTCATCTTCATTTAACTGATTTCATCGTTAACTGATTTCATCGTTAACTGATTTCATCGTTAACTGATTTCATCTTCATTTAACTGATTTCATCGTTAACTGATTTCATCGTTAACTGATTTCATCGTTAACTGATTTCATCTTCATTTAACTGATTTCATCGTTAACTGATTTCATCTTCATTTAACTGATTTCATCGTTAACTGATTTCATCGTTAACTGATTTCATCGTTAACTGATTTCATCTTCATTTAACTGATTTCATTTTCATTCTTCATTTAACTGATTTCATCGTTAACTGATTTCATCTTCATTTAACTGATTTCATCGTTAACTGATTTCATCGTTAACTGATTTCATCGTTAACTGATTTCATCTTTAACTGATTTCATCGTTAACTGATTTCATCTTCATTTAACTGATTTCATCGTTAACTGATTTCATCTTCATTTAATTGATTTCATCGTTAACTGATTTCATCGTTAACTGATTTCATCGTTAACTGATTTCATCTTCATTTAACTGATTTCATCGTTAACTGATTCCATCGTTAACTGATTTCATCTTCATTTAACTGATTTCATCGTTAACTGATTTCATCGTTAACTGATTTCATCTTCATTTAACTGATTTCATCGTTAACTGATTTCATCGTTAACTGATTTCATCTTCATTTAACTGATTTCATCGTTAACTGATTTCATCGTTAACTGATTTCATCTTCATTTAACTGATTTCATCGTTAACTGATTTCATCGTTAACTGATTCCATCGTTAACTGATTTCATCTTTAACTGATTTCATCGTTAACTGATTTCATCTTCATTTAACTGATTTCATCGTTAAGTGATTTCATCGTTAACTGATTTCATCTTCATTTAACTGATTTCATCGTTAAGTGATTTCATCGTTAACTGATTTCATCTTCATTTAACTGATTTCATTGTTAACTGATTTCATCGTTAACTGATTTCATCTTCATTTAACTGATTTCATCGTTAACTGATTTCATCGTTAACTGATTCCATCGTTAACTGATTTCATCTTTAACTGATTTCATCGTTAACTGATTTCATCTTCATTTAACTGATTTCATCGTTAAGTGATTTCATCGTTAACTGATTTCATCTTCATTTAACTGATTTCATTGTTAACTGATTTCATCGTTAACTGATTTCATCTTCATTTAACTGATTTCATCGTTAACTGATTTCATCGTTAACTGATTTCATCGTTAACTGATTCCATCGTTAACTGATTTCATCGTTAACTGATTTCATCTTCATTTAACTGATTTCATCGTTAACTGATTTCATCGTTAACTGATTTCATCGTTAACTGATTTCATCTTCATTTAACTGATTTCATCGTTAACTGATTCCATCGTTAACTGATTCCATCGTTAACTGATTTCATCGTTAACTGATTTCATCGTTAACTGATTTCATCTTCATTTAACTGATTTCATCGTTAACTGATTTCATCTTCATTTAACTGATTTCATCGTTAACTGATTTCATCGTTAACTGATTTCATCGTTAACTGATTTCATCTTCATTTAACTGATTTCATTTTCATTCTTCATTTAACTGATTTCATCGTTAACTGATTTCATCGTTAACTGATTTCATCGTTAACTGATTTCATCTTCATTTAACTGATTTCATCGTTAACTGATTTCATCGTTAACTGATTTCATCTTTAACTGATTTCATCGTTAACTGATTTCATCTTCATTTAACTGATTTCATCGTTAACTGATTTCATCGTTAACTGATTTCATCGTTAACTGATTTCATCGTTAACTGATTTCATCTTCATTTAACTGATTCCATCGTTAACTGATTTCATCGTTAACTGATTTCATCGTTAACTGATTTCATCTTCATTTAACTGATTTCATCGTTAACTGATTTCATCGTTAACTGATTTCATCTTTAACTGATTTCATCGTTAACTGATTTCATCTTCATTTAACTGATTTCATCGTTAACTGATTTCATCGTTTACTGATTTCATCGTTAACTGATTTCATCTTCATTTAACTGATTTCATCGTTAACTGATTTCATCGTTAACTGATTTCATCGTTAACTGATTTCATCTTCATTTAACTGATTTCATCGTTAACTGATTTCATCTTCATTTAACTGATTTCATCGTTAACTGATTTCATCTTCATTCAATTGATTTCATCGTTAACTGATTTCATCGTTAACTGATTTCATCGTTAACTGATTTCATCTTCATTTAACTGATTTCATCGTTAACTGATTTCATCGTTAACTGATTTCATCTTCATTTAACTGATTTCATTTTCATTCTTCATTTAACTGATTTCATCGTTAACTGATTTCATCTTCATTTAATTGATTTCATCGTTAACTGATTTCATCGTTAACTGATTTCATCGTTAACTGATTTCATCTTCATTTAACTGATTTCATCGTTAACTGATTTCATCTTCATTTAACTGATTTCATCGTTAACTGATTTCATCGTTAACTGATTTCATCGTTAACTGATTTCATCTTCATTTAACTGATTTCATCGTTAACTGATTTCATCGTTAACTGATTTCATCTTCATTTAACTGATTTCATCTTCATTTAACTGATTTCATCGTTAACTGATTTCATCGTTAATTGATTTCATCGTTAACTGATTTCATTTTCATTCTTCATTTAACTGATTTCATCGTTAACTGATTTCATCGTTAACTGATTTCATCTTCATTTAACTGATTTCATCGTTAACTGATTTCATCGTTAATTGATTTCATCGTTAACTGATTTCATCTTCATTCTTCATTTAACTGATTTCATCGTTAACTGATTTCATCTTCATTTAACTGATTTCATCGTTAACTGATTTCATCGTTAACTGATTTCATCTTCATTTAACTGATTTCATCGTTAACTGATTTCATCTTCATTCTTCATTTAACTGATTTCATCTTTAACTGATTTCATCGTTAACTGATTTCATCTTCATTTAACTGATTTCATCGTTAATTGATTTCATCGTTAACTGATTTCATCGTTAACTGATTTCATCGTTAACTGATTTCATCTTCATTTAACTGATTTCATCGTTAATTGATTTCATCGTTAACTGATTTCATCGTTAATTGATTTCATCGTTAACTGATTTCATCTTCATTTAACTGATTTCATCGTTAACTGATTTCATCTTCATTCTTCATTTAACTGATTTCATCTTTAACTGATTTCATCGTTAACTGATTTCATCTTCATTTAACTGATTTCATCGTTAATTGATTTCATCGTTAACTGATTTCATCGTTAATTGATTTCATCGTTAACTGATTTCATCTTCATTTAACTGATTTCATCGTTAACTGATTTCATCTTCATTCTTCATTTAACTGATTTCATCTTTAACTGATTTCATCGTTAACTGATTTCATCTTCATTTAACTGATTTCATCGTTAACTGATTTCATCGTTAACTGATTTCATCTTCATTTAATTGATTTCATCGTTAACTGATTTCATCGTTAACTGATTTCATCGTTAACTGATTTCATCTTCATTTAACTGATTTCATCGTTAACTGATTTCATCGTTAACTGATTTCATCTTCATTTAACTGATTTCATCGTTAACTGATTTCATCGTTAACTGATTTCATCTTCATTTAACTGATTTCATCGTTAACTGATTTCATCGTTAATTGATTTCATCGTTAACTGATTTCATTTTCATTCTTCATTTAACTGATTTCATCGTTAACTGATTTCATCGTTAACTGATTTCATCTTCATTTAACTGATTTCATCGTTAACTGATTTCATCGTTAATTGATTTCATCGTTAACTGATTTCATCTTCATTCTTCATTTAACTGATTTCATCGTTAACTGATTTCATCTTCATTTAACTGATTTCATCGTTAACTGATTTCATCGTTAACTGATTTCATCGTTAACTGATTTCATCTTCATTTAACTGATTTCATCGTTAACTGATTTCATCTTCATTCTTCATTTAACTGATTTCATCTTTAACTGATTTCATCGTTAACTGATTTCATCTTCATTTAACTGATTTCATCGTTAATTGATTTCATCGTTAACTGATTTCATCGTTAACTGATTTCATCTTCATTTAACTGATTTCATCGTTAACTGATTTCATCGTTAACTGATTTCATCTTTAACTGATTTCATCTTCATTTAACTGATTTCATCGTTAACTGATTTCATCGTTAACTGATTTCATCGTTAACTGATTTCATCGTTAACTGATTTCATCTTCATTTAACTGATTTCATTGTTAACTGATTTCATCGTTAACTGATTTCATCTTCATTTAACTGATTTCATCGTTAACTGATTTCATCGTTAACTGATTTCATCGTTAACTGATTTCATCTTCATTTAACTGATTTCATTTTCATTCTTCATTTAACTGATTTCATCGTTAACTGATTTCATCTTCATTTAACTGATTTCATCGTTAACTGATTTCATCGTTAACTGATTTCATCGTTAACTGATTTCATCTTTAACTGATTTCATCGTTAACTGATTTCATCTTCATTTAACTGATTTCATCGTTAACTGATTTCATCTTCATTTAATTGATTTCATCGTTAACTGATTTCATCGTTAACTGATTTCATCTTCATTTAACTGATTTCATCGTTAACTGATTTCATCGTTAACTGATTTCATCGTTAACTGATTTCATCGTTAACTGATTTCATCTTCATTTAACTGATTTCATCGTTTACTGATTTCATCGTTAACTGATTTCATCTTCATTTAACTGATTTCATCGTTAACTGATTTCATCGTTAACTGATTCCATCGTTAACTGATTTCATCGTTAACTGATTTCATCTTCATTTAACTGATTTCATCGTTAACTGATTTCATCTTCATTTAACTGATTTCATCGTTAACTGATTTCATCGTTAACTGATTTCATCGTTAACTGATTTCATCTTCATTTAACTGATTTCATTTTCATTCTTCATTTAACTGATTTCATCGTTAACTGATTTCATCTTCATTTAACTGATTTCATCGTTAACTGATTTCATCGTTAACTGATTTCATCTTTAACTGATTTCATCGTTAACTGATTTCATCTTCATTTAACTGATTTCATCGTTAACTGATTTCATCTTCATTTAATTGATTTCATCGTTAACTGATTTCATCGTTAACTGATTTCATCGTTAACTGATTTCATCTTCATTTAACTGATTTCATCGTTAACTGATTCCATCGTTAACTGATTTCATCTTCATTTAACTGATTTCATCGTTAACTGATTTCATCGTTAACTGATTTCATCTTCATTTAACTGATTTCATCGTTAACTGATTTCATCGTTAACTGATTTCATCGTTAACTGATTTCATCTTCATTTAACTGATTTCATCGTTAACTGATTTCATCTTCATTTAACTGATTTCATCGTTAACTGATTTCATCGTTAACTGATTCCATCGTTAACTGATTTCATCTTTAACTGATTTCATCGTTAACTGATTTCATCTTCATTTAACTGATTTCATCGTTAAGTGATTTCATCGTTAACTGATTTCATCTTCATTTAACTGATTTCATTGTTAACTGATTTCATCGTTAACTGATTTCATCTTCATTTAACTGATTTCATCGTTAACTGATTTCATCGTTAACTGATTCCATCGTTAACTGATTTCATCGTTAACTGATTTCATCGTTAACTGATTTCATCTTCATTTAACTGATTTCATCGTTAACTGATTTCATCTTCATTTAACTGATTTCATTTTCATTCTTCATTTAACTGATTTCATCGTTAACTGATTTCATCTTCATTTAACTGATTTCATCGTTAACTGATTTCATCGTTAACTGATTTCATCTTTAACTGATTTCATCGTTAACTGATTTCATCTTCATTTAACTGATTTCATCGTTAACTGATTTCATCTTCATTTAATTGATTTCATCGTTAACTGATTTCATCGTTAATTGATTCCATCGTTAACTGATTTCATCGTTAACTGATTTCATCGTTAACTGATTTCATCTTCATTTAACTGATTTCATCGTTAACTGATTTCATCGTTAACTGATTTCATCGTTAACTGATTTCATCTTCATTTAACTGATTCCATCGTTAACTGATTTCATCGTTAACTGATTTCATCGTTAACTGATTTCATCTTCATTTAACTGATTTCATCGTTAACTGATTTCATCGTTAACTGATTTCATCGTTAACTGATTTCATCTTCATTTAACTGATTTCATCGTTCACTGATTTCATCGTTAACTGATTTCATCTTCATTTAACTGATTTCATCGTTAACTGATTTCATCGTTAACTGATTTCATCTTCATTTAACTGATTTCATCGTTAACTGATTTCATCTTCATTTAACTGATTTCATCGTTAACTGATTTCGTCTTCATTTAACTGATTTCATCGTTAACTGATTTCATCGTTAACTGATTCCATCGTTAACTGATTTCATCTTTAACTGATTTCATCGTTAACTGATTTCATCTTCATTTAACTGATTTCATCGTTAACTGATTTCATCTTCATTTAATTGATTTCATCGTTAACTGATTTCATCCTTAACTGATTTCATCTTCATTTAACTGATTTCATCGTTAACTGATTTCATCGTTAACTGATTTCATCTTCATTTAATTGATTTCATCGTTAACTGATTTCATCGTTAACTGATTTCATCTTCATTTAACTGATTTCATCGTTAACTGATTTCATCGTTAACTGATTTCATCTTCATTTAACTGATTTCATCGTTAACTGATTTCATCGTTAACTGATTTCATCTTCATTTAACTGATTTCATCGTTAACTGATTTCATCGTTAACTGATTTCATCTTCATTTAACTGATTCCATCGTTAACTGATTTCATCGTTAACTGATTTCATCGTTAACTGATTTCATCGTTAACTGATTTCATCTTTAACTGATTTCATCGTTAACTGATTTCATCTTCATTTAACTGATTTCATCGTTAACTGATTTCATCGTTAACTGATTTCATCTTTAACTGATTTCATCGTTAACTGATTTCATCTTCATTTAATTATTCCATCGTTAACTGATTTCATCTTTAACTGATTTCATCGTTAACTGATTTCATCTTCATTTAACTGATTTCATCGTTAACTGATTTCATCTTCATTTAACTGATTTCATCGTTAACTGATTTCATCGTTAACTGATTTCATCGTTAACTGATTTCATCTTCATTTAACTGATTTCATCGTTAACTGATTTCATCTTCATTTAACTGATTCCATCGTTAACTGATTTCATCGTTAACTGATTTCATCGTTAACTGATTTCATCGTTAACTGATTTCATCTTCATTTAACTGATTTCATCGTTAACTGATTTCATCGTTAACTGATTTCATCTTCATTTAACTGATTTCATCGTTAACTGATTTCATCGTTAACTGATTTCATCTTCATTTAACTGATTTCATCGTTAACTGATTTCATCGTTAACTGATTTCATCTTCATTTAACTGATTCCATCGTTAACTGATTTCATCGTTAACTGATTTCATCGTTAACTGATTTCATCTTTAACTGATTTCATCGTTAACTGATTTCATCTTCATTTAACTGATTTCATCGTTAGATGATTTCATCGTTATATGATTTCATCGTTAACTGATTTCATCTTCATTTAACTGATTTCATCGTTAACTGATTTCATCTTCATTTAACTGATTCCATCGTTAACTGATTTCATCGTTAACTGATTTCATCGTTAACTGATTTCATCTTCATTTAACTGATTTCATCGTTAACTGATTTCATCGTTAACTGATTTCATCTTCATTTAACTGATTCCATCGTTAACTGATTTCATCGTTAACTGATTTCATCGTTAACTGATTTCATCTTTAACTGATTTCATCGTTAACTGATTTCATCTTTAACTGATTTTATCGTTAACTGATTTCATCGTTAACTGATTTCATCTTCATTGAACTGATTTCATCGTTAACTGATTTCATCGTTAACTGATTTCATCTTCATTTAACTGATTTCATCTTCATTTAACTGATTTCATCATTAACTGATTTCATCGTTAACTGATTTCATCTTCATTTAACTGATTCCATCGTTAACTGATTTCATCGTTAACTGATTTCATCTTCATTTAACTGATTTCATCGTTAACTGATTTCATCGTTAACTGATTTCATCTTCATTTAACTGATTTCATCGTTAACTGATTTCATCGTTAACTGATTCCATCGTTAACTGATTTCATCTTTAACTGATTTCATCGTTAACTGATTTCATCTTCATTTAACTGATTTCATCGTTAAGTGATTTCATCGTTAACTGATTTCATCTTCATTTAACTGATTTCATTGTTAACTGATTTCATCGTTAACTGATTTCATCTTCATTTAACTGATTTCATCGTTAACTGATTTCATCGTTAACTGATTTCATCGTTAACTGATTTCATCTTCATTTAACTGATTTCATTTTCATTCTTCATTTAACTGATTTCATCGTTAACTGATTTCATCTTCATTTAATTGATTTCATCGTTAACTGATTTCATCGTTAACTGATTTCATCGTTAACTGATTTCATCTTCATTTAACTGATTTCATCGTTAACTGATTTCATCGTTAACTGATTTCATCTTCATTTAACTGATTTCATCGTTAACTGATTTCATCGTTAACTGATTTCATCGTTAACTGATTTCATCTTCATTTAACTGATTTCATCGTTAACTGATTTCATCTTTAACTGATTTCATCGTTAACTGATTTCATCTTCATTTAACTGATTTCATCGTTAACTGATTTCATCGTTAACTGATTTCATCTTTAACTGATTTCATCGTTAACTGATTTCATCTTCATTTAACTGATTTCATCGTTAACTGATTTCATCGTTAACTGATTTCATCATTAACTGATTTCATCTTCATTTAACTGATTCCATCGTTAACTGATTTCATCTTCATTTAACTGATTTCATCGTTAACTGATTTCATCTTCATTTAACTGATTTCATCGTTAACTGATTTCATCGTTAACTGATTTCATCTTTAACTGATTTCATCGTTAACTGATTTCATCTTCATTTAACTGATTTCATCGTTAACTGATTTCATCGTTAACTGATTTCATCGTTAACTGATTTCATCTTCATTTAACTGATTTCATCTTCATTTAACTGATTTCATCGTTAACTGATTTCATCGTTAACTGATTTCATCGTTAACTGATTTCATCTTCATTTAACTGATTTCATCGTTAACTGATTTCATCTTCATTTAACTGATTTCATTTTCATTCTTCATTTAACTGATTTCATCGTTAACTGATTTCATCTTCATTTAACTGATTTCATCGTTAACTGATTTAATCGTTAACTGATTTCATCTTCATTTAACTGATTTCATCGTTAACTGATTTCATCGTTAACTGATTTCATCTTCATTTAACTGATTTCATCGTTAACTGATTTCATCGTTAACTGATTCCATCGTTAACTGATTTCATCTTTAACTGATTTCATCGTTAACTGATTTCATCTTCATTTAACTGATTTCATCGTTAAGTGATTTCATCGTTAACTGATTTCATCTTCATTTAACTGATTTCATTGTTAACTGATTTCATCGTTAACTGATTTCATCTTCATTTAACTGATTTCATCGTTAACTGATTTCATCGTTAACTGATTTCATCGTTAACTGATTTCATCTTCATTTAACTGATTTCATCGTTAACTGATTTCATCGTTAACTGATTCCATCGTTAACTGATTTAATCGTTAACTGATTTCATCGTTAACTGATTTCATCTTCATTTAACTGATTTCATCGTTAACTGATTTCATCTTCATTTAACTGATTTCATCGTTAACTGATTTCATCGTTAACTGATTTCATCGTTAACTGATTTCATCTTCATTTAACTGATTTCATTTTCATTCTTCATTTAACTGATTTCATCGTTAACTGATTTCATCTTCATTTAATTGATTTCATCGTTAACTGATTTCATCGTTAACTGATTTCATCGTTAACTGATTTCATCTTCATTTAACTGATTTCATCGTTAACTGATTTCATCGTTAACTGATTTCATCGTTAACTGATTTCATCTTCATTTAACTGATTTCATCGTTAACTGATTTCATCGTTAACTGATTTCATCTTTAACTGATTTCATCGTTAACTGATTTCATCTTCATTTAACTGATTTCATCGTTAACTGATTTCATCGTTAACTGATTTCATCTTTAACTGATTTCATCGTTAACTGATTTCATCTTCATTTAACTGATTTCATCGTTAACTGATTTCATCTTCATTTAACTGATTTCATCGTTAACTGATTTCATCGTTAACTGATTTCATCGTTAACTGATTTCATCTTCATTTAACTGATTCCATCGTTAACTGATTTCATCTTCATTTAACTGATTTCATCGTTAACTGATTTCATCTTCATTTAACTGATTTCATCGTTAACTGATTTCATCGTTAACTGATTTCATCTTTAACTGATTTCATCGTTAACTGATTTCATCTTCATTTAACTGATTTCATCGTTAACTGATTTCATCGTTAACTGATTTCATCGTTAACTGATTTCATCTTCATTTAACTGATTTCATCGTTAACTGATTTCATCGTTAACTGATTTCATCGTTAACTGATTTCATCTTCATTTAACTGATTTCATCGTTAACTGATTTCATCTTCATTTAACTGATTTCATCGTTAACTGATTTCATCGTTAACTGATTTCATCGTTAACTGATTTCATCTTCATTTAACTGATTTCATTTTCATTCTTCATTTAACTGATTTCATCGTTAACTGATTTCATCGTTAACTGATTTCATCGTTAACTGATTTCATCGTTAACTGATTTCATCTTCATTTAACTGATTTCATCGTTAACTGATTTCATCGTTAACTGATTTCATCTTTAACTGATTTCATCGTTAACTGATTTCATCTTCATTTAACTGATTTCATCGTTAAGTGATTTCATCGTTAACTGATTTCATCTTCATTTAACTGATTTCATTGTTAACTGATTTCATCGTTAACTGATTTCATCTTCATTTAACTGATTTCATCGTTAACTGATTTCATCGTTAACTGATTCCATCGTTAACTGATTTAATCGTTAACTGATTTCATCTTCATTTAACTGATTTCATCGTTAACTGATTTCATCTTCATTTAACTGATTTCATTTTCATTCTTCATTTAACTGATTTCATCGTTAACTGATTTCATCTTCATTTAACTGATTTCATCGTTAACTGATTTCATCGTTAACTGATTTCATCTTCATTTAACTGATTTCATCGTTAACTGATTTCATCGTTAACTGATTTCATCTTCATTTAACTGATTTCATCGTTAACTGATTTCATCGTTAACTGATTCCATCGTTAACTGATTTCATCTTTAACTGATTTCATCGTTAACTGATTTCATCTTCATTTAACTGATTTCATCGTTAAGTGATTTCATCGTTAACTGATTTCATCTTCATTTAACTGATTTCATTGTTAACTGATTTCATCGTTAACTGATTTCATCTTCATTTAACTGATTTCATCGTTAACTGATTTCATCGTTAACTGATTCCATCGTTAACTGATTTCATCGTTAACTGATTTCATCGTTAACTGATTTCATCTTCATTTAACTGATTTCATCGTTAACTGATTTCATCGTTAACTGATTTCATCGTTAACTGATTTCATCTTCATTTAACTGATTTCATCGTTAACTGATTCCATCGTTAACTGATTTCATCGTTAACTGATTTCATCGTTAACTGATTTCATCTTCATTTAACTGATTTCATCGTTAACTGATTTCATCTTCATTTAACTGATTTCATCGTTAACTGATTTCATCGTTAACTGATTTCATCTTCATTTAACTGATTTCATTTTCATTCTTCATTTAACTGATTTCATCGTTAACTGATTTCATCTTCATTTAATTGATTTCATCGTTAACTGATTTCATCGTTAACTGATTTCATCGTTAACTGATTTCATCTTCATTTAACTGATTTCATCGTTAACTGATTTCATCGTTAACTGATTTCATCTTCATTTAACTGATTTCATCGTTAACTGATTTCATCGTTAACTGATTTCATCGTTAACTGATTTCATCTTCATTTAACTGATTTCATCGTTAACTGATTTCATCGTTAACTGATTTCATCTTTAACTGATTTCATCGTTAACTGATTTCATCTTCATTTAACTGATTTCATCGTTAACTGATTTCATCGTTAACTGATTTCATCGTTAACTGATTTCATCTTCATTTAACTGATTCCATCGTTAACTGATTTCATCGTTAACTGATTTCATCGTTAACTGATTTCATCTTCATTTAACTGATTTCATCGTTAACTGATTTCATCGTTAACTGATTTCATCGTTAACTGATTTCATCGTTAACTGATTTCATCTTCATTTAACTGATTTCATCGTTAACTGATTTCATCGTTAACTGATTTCATCGTTAACTGATTTCATCTTCATTTAACTGATTCCATCGTTAACTGATTTCATCGTTAACTGATTTCATCGTTAACTGATTTCATCTTCATTTAACTGATTTCATCGTTAACTGATTTCATCGTTAACTGATTTCATCGTTAACTGATTTCATCGTTAACTGATTTCATCTTCATTTAACTGATTTCATCGTTAACTGATTTCATCGTTAACTGATTTCATCGTTAACTGATTTCATCTTCATTTAACTGATTTCATCGTTAACTGATTTCATCGTTAACTGATTTCATCTTTAACTGATTTCATCTTCATTTAACTGATTTCATTGTTAACTGATTTCATCGTTAACTGATTTCATCTTCATTTAACTGATTTCATCGTTAACTGATTTCATCGTTAACTGATTCCATCGTTAACTGATTTCATCGTTAACTGATTTCATCGTTAACTGATTTCATCTTCATTTAACTGATTTCATCGTTAACTGATTTCATCTTCATTTAACTGATTTCATTTTCATTCTTCATTTAACTGATTTCATCGTTAACTGATTTCATCTTCATTTAACTGATTTCATCGTTAACTGATTTAATCGTTAACTGATTTCATCTTCATTTAACTGATTTCATCGTTAACTGATTTCATCGTTAACTGATTTCATCTTCATTTAACTGATTTCATCGTTAACTGATTTCATCGTTAACTGATTTCATCTTCATTTAACTGATTTCATCGTTAACTGATTTCATCGTTAACTGATTCCATCGTTAACTGATTTCATCGTTAACTGATTTCATCGTTAACTGATTTCATCTTCATTTAACTGATTTCATCGTTAACTGATTTCATCTTCATTTAACTGATTTCATCGTTAACTGATTTCATCTTCATTTAACTGATTTCATTTTCATTCTTCATTTAACTGATTTCATCGTTAACTGATTTCATCTTCATTTAATTGATTTCATCGTTAACTGATTTCATCGTTAACTGATTTCATCGTTAACTGATTTCATCTTCATTTAACTGATTTCATCGTTAACTGATTTCATCGTTAACTGATTTCATCTTCATTTAACTGATTTCATCGTTAACTGATTTCATCGTTAACTGATTTCATCGTTAACTGATTTCATCTTCATTTAACTGATTCCATCGTTAACTGATTTCATCGTTAACTGATTTCATCGTTAACTGATTTCATCTTCATTTAACTGATTTCATCGTTAACTGATTTCATCGTTAACTGATTTCATCGTTAACTGATTTCATCGTTAACTGATTTCATCTTCATTTAACTGATTTCATCGTTAACTGATTTCATCGTTAACTGATTTCATCGTTAACTGATTTCATCTTCATTTAACTGATTTCATCGTTAACTGATTTCATCGTTAACTGATTTCATCGTTAACTGATTTCATCTTCATTTAACTGATTTCATCGTTAACTGATTTCATCTTCATTTAACTGATTTCATCGTTAACTGATTTCATCGTTAACTGATTTCATCGTTAACTGATTTCATCTTCATTTAACTGATTTCATTTTCATTCTTCATTTAACTGATTTCATCGTTAACTGATTTCATCTTCATTTAACTGATTTCATCGTTAACTGATTTCATCGTTAACTGATTTCATCTTTAACTGATTTCATCGTTAACTGATTTCATCTTCATTTAACTGATTTCATCGTTAACTGATTTCATCTTCATTTAATTGATTTCATCGTTAACTGATTTCATCGTTAACTGATTTCATCGTTAACTGATTTCATCTTCATTTAACTGATTTCATCGTTAACTGATTCCATCGTTAACTGATTTCATCTTCATTTAACTGATTTCATCGTTAACTGATTTCATCGTTAACTGATTTCATCTTCATTTAACTGATTTCATCGTTAACTGATTTCATCGTTAACTGATTTCATCGTTAACTGATTTCATCTTCATTTAACTGATTTCATCGTTAACTGATTTCATCGTTAACTGATTTCATCTTCATTTAACTGATTTCATCGTTAACTGATTTCATCGTTAACTGATTCCATCGTTAACTGATTTCATCTTTAACTGATTTCATCGTTAACTGATTTCATCTTCATTTAACTGATTTCATCGTTAACTGATTTCATCGTTAACTGATTTCATCGTTAACTGATTTCATCTTCATTTAACTGATTTCATCGTTAACTGATTTCATCGTTAACTGATTTCATCTTCATTTAACTGATTTCATCGTTAACTGATTTCATCGTTAACTGATTCCATCGTTAACTGATTTCATCTTTAACTGATTTCATCGTTAACTGATTTCATCTTCATTTAACTGATTTCATTGTTAACTGATTTCATCGTTAACTGATTTCATCTTCATTTAACTGATTTCATCGTTAACTGATTTCATCGTTAACTGATTTCATCTTCATTTAACTGATTTCATTGTTAACTGATTTCATCGTTAACTGATTTCATCGTTAACTGATTTCATCTTCATTTAACTGATTTCATCGTTAACTGATTTCATCGTTAACTGATTCCATCGTTAACTGATTCCATCGTTAACTGATTTCATCGTTAACTGATTTCATCGTTAACTGATTTCATCGTTAACTGATTTCATCGTTAACTGATTTCATCTTCATTTAACTGATTTCATCGTTAACTGATTTCATCGTTAACTGATTTCATCGTTAACTGATTTCATCTTCATTTAACTGATTTCATTTTCATTCTTCATTTAACTGATTTCATCGTTAACTGATTTCATCGTTAACTGATTTCATCGTTAACTGATTTCATCTTCATTTAACTGATTTCATCGTTAACTGATTTCATCGTTAACTGATTTCATCTTTAACTGATTTCATCGTTAACTGATTTCATCTTCATTTAACTGATTTCATCGTTAACTGATTTCATCGTTAACTGATTTCATCGTTAACTGATTTCATCTTCATTTAACTGATTCCATCGTTAACTGATTTCATCGTTAACTGATTTCATCGTTAACTGATTTCATCTTCATTTAACTGATTTCATCGTTAACTGATTTCATCTTCATTTAATTGATTTCATCGTTAACTGATTTCATCGTTAACTGATTTCATCGTTAACTGATTTCATCTTCATTTAACTGATTTCATCGTTAACTGATTCCATCGTTAACTGATTTCATCTTCATTTAACTGATTTCATCGTTAACTGATTTCATCGTTAACTGATTTCATCTTCATTTAACTGATTTCATCGTTAACTGATTTCATCGTTAACTGATTTCATCTTTAACTGATTTCATCGTTAACTGATTTCATCGTTAACTGATTTCATCGTTAACTGATTTCATCTTCATTTAACTGATTTCATCGTTAACTGATTTCATCGTTAACTGATTCCATCGTTAACTGATTTCATCTTTAACTGATTTCATCGTTAACTGATTTCATCTTCATTTAACTGATTTCATCGTTAAGTGATTTCATCGTTAACTGATTTCATCTTCATTTAACTGATTTCATTGTTAACTGATTTCATCGTTAACTGATTTCATCTTCATTTAACTGATTTCATCGTTAACTGATTTCATCGTTAACTGATTTCATCGTTAACTGATTTCATCTTCATTTAACTGATTTCATCGTTAACTGATTTCATCTTCATTTAACTGATTTCATTTTCATTCTTCATTTAACTGATTTCATCGTTAACTGATTTCATCTTCATTTAACTGATTTCATCGTTAACTGATTTCATCTTCATTTAACTGATTCCATCGTTAACTGATTTCATCGTTAACTGATTTCATCGTTAACTGATTTCATCTTCATTTAACTGATTTCATCGTTAACTGATTTCATCGTTAACTGATTTCATCGTTAACTGATTTCATCTTCATTTAACTGATTCCATCGTTAACTGATTTCATCGTTAACTGATTTCATCGTTAACTGATTTCATCTTCATTTAACTGATTTCATCGTTAACTGATTTCATCGTTAACTGATTTCATCTTCATTTAACTGATTTCATCGTTCACTGATTTCATCGTTAACTGATTTCATCTTCATTTAACTGATTTCATCGTTAACTGATTTCATCGTTAACTGATTTCATCTTCATTTAACTGATTTCATCGTTAACTGATTTCATCTTCATTTAACTGATTTCATCGTTAACTGATTTCGTCTTCATTTAACTGATTTCATCGTTAACTGATTTCATCGTTAACTGATTCCATCGTTAACTGATTTCATCTTTAACTGATTTCATCGTTAACTGATTTCATCTTCATTTAACTGATTTCATCGTTAACTGATTTCATCTTCATTTAATTGATTTCATCGTTAACTGATTTCATCCTTAACTGATTTCATCTTCATTTAACTGATTTCATCGTTAACTGATTTCATCGTTAACTGATTTCATCTTCATTTAATTGATTTCATCGTTAACTGATTTCATCGTTAACTGATTTCATCTTCATTTAACTGATTTCATCGTTAACTGATTTCATCGTTAACTGATTTCATCTTCATTTAACTGATTTCATCGTTAACTGATTTCATCGTTAACTGATTTCATCTTCATTTAACTGATTTCATCGTTAACTGATTTCATCGTTAACTGATTTCATCTTCATTTAACTGATTCCATCGTTAACTGATTTCATCGTTAACTGATTTCATCGTTAACTGATTTCATCTTTAACTGATTTCATCGTTAACTGATTTCATCGTTAACTGATTTCATCGTTAACTGATTTCATCGTTAACTGATTTCATCTTCATTTAACTGATTCCATCGTTAACTGATTTCATCGTTAACTGATTTCATCGTTAACTGATTTCATCTTTAACTGATTTCATCGTTAACTGATTTCATCTTCATTTAACTGATTTCATCGTTAACTGATTTCATCGTTAAATGATTTCGTTAACTGATTTCATCTTCATTTAACTGATTTCATCGTTAACTGATTTCATCTTCATTTAACTGATTCCATCGTTAACTGATTTCATCGTTAACTGATTTCATCGTTAACTGATTTCATCTTCATTTAACTGATTTCATCGTTAACTGATTTCATCGTTAACTGATTTCATCTTCATTTAACTGATTCCATCGTTAACTGATTTCATCGTTAACTGATTTCATCTTTAACTGATTTCATCGTTAACTGATTTCATCTTTAACTGATTTTATCGTTAACTGATTTCATCGTTAACTGATTTCATCTTCATTGAACTGATTTCATCGTTAACTGATTTCATCGTTAACTGATTTCATCTTCATTTAACTGATTTCATCTTCATTTAACTGATTTCATCATTAACTGATTTCATCGTTAACTGATTTCATCTTCATTTAACTGATTCCATCGTTAACTGATTTCATCGTTAACTGATTTCATCTTCATTTAACTGATTTCATCTTCATTTAACTGATTTCATCGTTAACTGATTTCATCGTTAACTGATTCCATCGTTAACTGATTTCATCTTCATTTAACTGATTTCATCGTTAACTGATTTCATCTTCATTTAACTGATTTCATCTTCATTTAACTGATTTCATCGTTAACTGATTTCATCGTTAACTGATTTCATCGTTAACTGATTTTATCGTTAACTGATTTCATCGTTAACTGATTTCATCTTCATTTAACTGATTCATCTTCATTTAACTGATTCCATCGTTAACTGATTTCATCGTTAACTGATTTCATTTTTAACTGATTTCATCGTTAACTGATTTCATCGTTAACTGATTTCATCGTTAACTGATTCCATCGTTAACTGATTTCATCTTTAACTGATTTCATCGTTAACTGATTTCATCTTCATTTAACTGATTTCATCGTTAACTGATTTCATCGTTAACTGATTTCATCTTCATTTAACTGATTTCATCGTTAACTGATTTCATCTTCATTTAACTGATTTCATCGTTAACTGATTTCATCGTTAACTGATTTCATCGTTAACTGATTTCATCTTCATTTAACTGATTTCATCTTCATTTAACTGATTCCATCGTTAACTGATTTCATCGTTAACTGATTCCATCGTTAACTGATTCCATCGTTAACTGATTTCATCGTTAACTGATTTCATCTTCATTTAACTGATTCCATCGTTAACTGATTTCATCGTTAACTGATTTCATCTTCATTTAACTGATTTCATCGTTAACTGATTTCATCGTTAACTGATTTCATCTTCTTTTAACTGATTTCATCGTTAACTGATTTCATCTTCATTTAATTGATTTCATCGTTAACTGATTTCATCGTTAACTGATTTCATCTTCATTTAACTGATTTCATCGTTAACTGATTTCATCGTTAACTGATTTCATCTTCATTTAACTGATTTCATCGTTAACTGATTTCATCTTCATTTAACTGATTTCATCGTTAACTGATTTCATCGTTAACTGATTTCATCTTCATTTAACTGATTTCATTTTCATTCTTCATTTAACTGATTTCATCGTTAACTGATTTCATCTTCATTTAATTGATTTCATCGTTAACTGATTTCATCGTTAACTGATTTCATCGTTAACTGATTTCATCTTCATTTAACTGATTTCATCGTTAACTGATTTCATCGTTAACTGATTTCATCTTCATTTAACTGATTTCATCGTTAACTGATTTCATCGTTAACTGATTTCATCGTTAACTGATTTCATTTTCATTCTTCATTTAACTGATTTCATCGTTAACTGATTTCATCTTCATTTAACTGATTTCAATGTTAACTGATTTCATCGTTAACTGATTTCATCGTTAACTGATTTCATCGTTAACTGATTTCATCTTCATTTAACTGATTTCATCGTTAACTGATTTCATCTTCATTTAACTGATTTCATCGTTAACTGATTTCATCGTTAACTGATTCCATCGTTAACTGATTTCATCGTTAACTGATTTCATCTTCATTTAACTGATTTCATCGTTAACTGATTTCATCTTCATTTAACTGATTTCATCGTTAACTGATTTCATCGTTAACTGATTTCATCTTCATTTAACTGATTCCATCGTTAACTGATTCCATCGTTAACTGATTTCATCGTTAACTGATTTCATCGTTAACTGATTTCATCTTCATTTAACTGATTTCATCGTTAACTGATTTCATCGTTAACTGATTTCATCGTTAACTGATTTCATCTTCATTTAACTGATTTCATCGTTAACTGATTTCATCGTTAACTGATTCCATCGTTAACTGATTTCATCGTTAACTGATTTCATCTTCATTTAACTGATTTCATCGTTAACTGATTTCATCGTTAACTGATTTCATCTTCATTTAACTGATTTCATCGTTAACTGATTTCATCGTTAACTGATTTCATCGTTAACTGATTTCATCTTCATTTAACTGATTTCATCTTCATTTAACTGATTTCATCGTTAACTGATTCCATCGTTAACTGATTTCATCTTTAACTGATTTCATCGTTAACTGATTTCATCTTCATTTAACTGATTTCATCGTTAACTGATTTCATCTTCATTTAACTGATTTCATCGTTAACTGATTTCATCGTTAACTGATTTCATCTTCATTTAACTGATTTCATCGTTAACTGATTTCATCGTCAACTGATTCCATCGTTAACTGATTTCATCGTTAACTGATTTCATCTTCATTTAACTGATTTCATCTTTAACTGATTTCATCGTTAACTGATTTCATCTTCATTTAACTGATTTCATCGTTAACTGATTTCATCTTCATTTAACTGATTTCATCGTTAACTGATTTCATCTTCATTTAACTGATTCCATCGTTAACTGATTTCATCGTTAACTGATTTCATCTTCATTTAACTGATTTCATCGTTAACTGATTTCATCGTTAACTGATTTCATCTTCATTTAACTGATTTCATCGTTAACTGATTTCATCGTTAACTGATTTCATCTTCATTTAACTGATTTCATCGTTAACTGATTTCATCGTTAACTGATTTCATCTTCATTTAACTGATTTCATTTTCATTCTTCATTTAACTGATTTCATCGTTAACTGATTTCATCGTTAACTGATTTCATCTTCATTTAACTGATTTCATCGTTAACTGATTTCATCGTTAACTGATTTCATCGTTAACTGATTTCATCTTCATTTAACTGATTTCATCGTTAACTGATCTCATCGTTAACTGATTCCATCGTTAACTGATTTCACCGTGAACTGATTTCATCTTCATTTAACTGATTCCATCGTTAACTGATTTCATCGTTAACTGATTTCATCGTTAACTGATTTCATCTTCATTTAACTGATTTCATTTTCATTCTTCATTTAACTGATTTCATCGTTAACTGATTTCATCGTTAACTGATTTCATCGTTAACTGATTTCATCGTTAACTGATTTCATCTTCATTCTTCATTTAACTGATTTCATCTTTAACTGATTTCATCGTTAACTGATTTCATCTTCATTTAACTGATTTCATCGTTAATTGATTTCATCGTTAACTGATTTCATCGTTAACTGATTTCATCTTCATTTAACTGATTTCATCGTTAACTGATTTCATCGTTAACTGATTTCATCTTTAACTGATTTCATCTTCATTTAACTGATTTCATCGTTAACTGATTTCATCGTTAACTGATTTCATCTTCATTTAACTGATTTCATCTTCATTTAACTGATTTCATCGTTAACTGATTTCATCTTTAATTGATTTCATCGTTAACTGATTTCATCTTCATTTAACTGATTTCATCGTTAACTGATTTCATCGTTAACTGATTTCATCGTTAACTGATTTCATCTTCATTTAACTGATTTCATCGTTAACTGATTTCATCTTTAACTGATTTCATCGTTAACTGATTTCATCTTCATTTAACTGATTTCATCTTCATTTAACTGATTTCATCGTTAACTGATTTCATCTTCATTTAACTGATTCCATCGTTAACTGATTTCATCGTTTACTGATTTCATCGTTAACTGATTTCATCTTCATTTAACTGATTTCATTTTCATTCTTCATTTAACTGATTTCATCGTTAACTGATTTAATCTTCATGTAACTGATTTCATCTTTAACTGATTTCATCGTTAACTGATTTCATCTTCATTTAACTGATTTCATCGTTAACTGATTTCATCTTCATTTAACTGATTTCATCGTTAACTGATTTCATCGTTAACTGATTTCATCTTTAACTGATTTCATCGTTAACTGATTTCATCTTCATTTAACTGATTTCATCGTTAACTGATTCCATCGTTAACTGATTTCATCTTTAACTGATTTCATCGTTAACTGATTTCATCTTCATTTAACTGATTTCATCGTTAACTGATTTCATCGTTAACTGATTTCATCGTTAACTGATTTCATCGTTAACTGATTTCATCTTCATTTAACTGATTTCATCGTTAACTGATTTCATCGTTAACTGATTTCATCGTTAACTGATTTCATCTTTAACTGATTTCATCGTTAACTGATTTCATCTTCATTTAACTGATTTCATTTTCATTCTTCATTTAACAGATTTCATCGTTAACTGATTTCATCGTTAACTGATTTCATCGTTAACTGATTTCATCGTTAACTGATTTCATCTTCATTTAACTGATTTCATCGTTAACTGATTTCATCGTTAACTGATTTCATCATTAACTGATTTCATCGTTAACTGATTTCATCTTCATTTAACTGATTTCATCGTTAACTGATTTCATCGTTAACTGATTTCATCGTTTACTGATTTCATCTTCATTTAACTGATTCCATCGTTAACTGATTTCATCTTTAACTGATTTCATCATTAACTGATTTCATCTTCATTTAACTGATTTCATCGTTAACTGATTTCATCGTTAACTGATTTCATCTTTAACTGATTTCATCGTTAACTGATTTCATCTTCATTTAACTGATTTCATCGTTAACTGATTTCATCGTTAACTGATTTCATCGTTAACTGATTTCATCGTTAACTGATTTCATCTTCATTTAACTGATTTCATCGTTAACTGATTTCATCGTTAACTGATTTCATCGTTAACTGATTTCATCTTTAACTGATTTCATCGTTAACTGATTTCATCTTCATTTAACTGATTTCATTTTCATTCTTCATTTAACAGATTTCATCGTTAACTGATTTCATCGTTAACTGATTTCATCGTTAACTGATTTCATCGTTAACTGATTTCATCTTCATTTAACTGATTTCATCGTTAACTGATTTCATCGTTAACTGATTTCATCATTAACTGATTTCATCGTTAACTGATTTCATCTTCATTTAACTGATTTCATCGTTAACTGATTTCATCGTTAACTGATTTCATCGTTTACTGATTTCATCTTCATTTAACTGATTCCATCGTTAACTGATTTCATCTTTAACTGATTTCATCATTAACTGATTTCATCTTCATTTAACTGATTTCATCGTTAACTGATTTCATCGTTAACTGATTTCATTTTCATTCTTCACTTAACTGATTTCATCGTTAACTGATTTCATCTTTAACTGATTTCATCGTTAACTGATTTCATCTTCATTTAACTGATTTCATCGTTAACTGATTTCATCGTTAACTGATTTCATCTTCATTTAACTGATTCCATCGTTAACTGATTTCATCGTTAACTGATTTCATCTTCATTTAACTGATTTCATCGTTAACTGATTTCATCGTTAACTGATTTCATCTTCATTTAACTGATTCCATCGTTAACTGATTTCATCGTTAACTGATTTCATCTTCATTTAACTGATTTCATCGTTAACTGATTTCATCGTTAACTGATTTCATCGTTAACTGATTCCATCGTTAACTGATTTCATCTTCATTTAACTGATTCCATCGTTAACTGATTTCATCGTTTACTGATTTCATCGTTAACTGATTTCATCTTCATTTAACTGATTTCATTTTCATTCTTCATTTAACTGATTTCATCGTTAACTGATTTCATCGTTAACTGATTTCATCTTCATTTAACTGATTTCATCGTTAACTGATTTCGTCGTTAACTGATTTCGTCGTTAACTGATTTCATCTTTAACTGATTTCATCGTTAACTGATTTCATCTTCATTTAACTGATTTCATCGTTAACTGATTTCATCGTTTACTGATTTCATCTTCATTTAACTGATTTCATCGTTAACTGATTTCATCGTTAACTGATTTCATCTTTAACTGATTTCATCGTTAACTGATTTCATCTTCATTTAACTGATTTCATCGTTAACTGATCTCATCGTTAAAGGATTTCATCGTTAACGGATTTCATCGTTAACGGATTCCATCGTTAACGGATTTCATCGTTAACGGATTTCATCGTTAACTGATTTCATCTTCATTTAACTGATTTCATCGTTAACTGATTTCATCTTCATTTAACTGATTTCATCGTTAACTGATTTCATCGTTAACTGATTTCATCTTTAACTGATTTTATCGTTAACTGATTTCATCTTCATGTAACTGACTTCATCTGTAACTGATTTCATCGTTAACTGATTTAATCTTCATGTAACTGATTTCATCTTTAACTGATTTCATCGTTAACTGATTTCATCTTCATTTAACTGATTTCATCGTTAACTGATTTCATCGTTAACTGATTTCATCTTCATTTAACTGATTCCATCGTTAACTGATTTCATCTTTAACTGATTTCATCGTTAACTTATTTCATCTTCATTTAACTGATTTCATCGTTAACTGATTTCATCGTTAACTGATTTCATCTTCATTTAACTGATTTCATCTTCATTTAACTGATTCCATCGTTAACTGATTTCATCTTTAACTGATTTCATCATTAACTGATTTCATCTTCATTTAACTGATTTCATCGTTAACTGATTTCATCGTTAACTGATTTAATCTTTAACTGATTTCATCGTTAACTGATTTCATCTTTAACTGATTTCATCGTTAACTGATTTCATCTTTAACTGATTTCATCATTAACTGATTTCATCTTCATTTAACTGATTTCATCGTTAACTGATTTCATCGTTAACTGATTTCATCTTCATTCAACTGATTTCATCGTTAACTGATTTCATCTTCATTTAACTGATTTCATCGTTAACGGATTTCATCGTTAACGGATTTCATCGTTAACTGATTTCATCTTCATTTAACTGATTTCATTTTCATTCTTCATTTAACTGATTTCATCGTTAACTGATTTCATCGTTAACTGATTTCATCGTCAACTGATTTCATCTTTAACTGATTTCATCGTTAACTGATTTCATCTTCATTTAACTGATTTCATCGTTAACTGATTTCATCGTTAACTGATTCCATCGTTAACTGATTTCATCGTTAACTGATTTCATCTTCATTCAACTGATTTCATCGTTAACTGATTTCATCTTCATTTAACTGATTTCATCGTTAACGGATTTCATCGTTAACGGATTTCATCGTTAACTGATTTCATCTTCATTTAACTGATTTCATTTTCATTCTTCATTTAACTGATTTCATCGTTAACTGATTTCATCGTTAACTGATTTCATCGTTAACTGATTTCATCTTTAACTGATTTCATCGTTAACTGATTTCATCTTCATTTAACTGATTTCATCGTTAACTGATTTCATCTTCATTTAATTGATTTCATCGTTAACTGATTTCATCGTTAACTGATTTCATCGTTAACTGATTTCATCTTCATTCAACTGATTTCATCGTTAACTGATTTCATCTTCATTTAACTGATTTCATCGTTAACGGATTTCATCGTTAACGGATTTCATCGTTAACTGATTTCATCTTCATTTAACTGATTTCATTTTCATTCTTCATTTAACTGATTTCATCGTTAACTGATTTCATCGTTAACTGATTTCATCGTTAACTGATTTCATCTTTAACTGATTTCATCGTTAACTGATTTCATCTTCATTTAACTGATTTCATCGTTAACTGATTTCATCTTCATTTAATTGATTTCATCGTTAACTGATTTCATCGTTAACTGATTTCATCGTTAACTGATTTCATCGTTAACTGATTTCATCTTTAACTGATTTCATCGTTAACTGATTTCATCTTCATTTAACTGATTTCATCGTTAACTGATTTCATCGTTAACTGATTTCATCTTTAACTGATTTCATCGTTAACTGATTTCATCTTCATTTAACTGATTTCATCGTTAACTGATTTCATCGTTAACTGATTTCATCTTCATTTAACTGATTTCATCGTTAACTGATTTCATCGTTAACTGATTTCATCTTTAACTGATTTCATCGTTAACTGATTTCATCTTCATTTAACTGATTTCATCGTTAAGTGATTTCATCGTTAACTGATTTCATCGTTAACTGATTTCATCGTTAACTGATTTCATCTTCATTTAACTGATTTCATTGTTAACTGATTTCATCGTTAACTGATTTCATCTTCATTTAACTGATTTCATCGTTAACTGATTTCATCGTTAACTGATTCCATCGTTAACTGATTTCATCGTTAACTGATTTCATCGTTAACTGATTTCATCTTCATTTAACTGATTTCATCGTTAACTGATTTCATCTTCATTTAACTGATTTCATTTTCATTCTTCATTTAACTGATTTCATCGTTAACTGATTTCATCTTCATTTAACTGATTTCATCGTTAACTGATTTCATCGTTAACTGATTTCATCTTCATTTAACTGATTTCATCGTTAACTGATTTCATCGTTAACTGATTTCATCTTCATTTAACTGATTTCATCGTTAACTGATTTCATCTTCATTTAACTGATTTCATCGTTAACTGATTTCATCGTTAACTGATTTCATCGTTAACTGATTTCATCTTCATTTAACTGATTCCATCGTTAACTGATTTCATCGTTAACTGATTTCATCTTCATTTAACTGATTTCATCGTTAACTGATTTCATCGTTAACTGATTCCATCGTTAACTGATTTCATCGTTAACTGATTTCATCTTCATTTAACTGATTTCATTTTCATTCTTCATTTAACTGATTTCATCGTTAACTGATTTCATCTTCATTTAACTGATTTCATCGTTAACTGATTTCATCGTTAACTGATTTCATCTTTAACTGATTTCATCGTTAACTGATTTCATCTTCATTTAGTGATTTCATCGTTAACTGATTTCATCTTCATTTAATTGATTTCATCGTTAACTGATTTCATCGTTAACTGATTTCATCGTTAACTGATTTCATCGTTAACTGATTCCATCGTTAACTGATTTCATCGTTAACTGATTTCATCTTCATTTAACTGATTTCATTTTCATTCTTCATTTAACTGATTTCATCGTTAACTGATTTCATCTTCATTTAACTGATTTCATCGTTAACTGATTTCATCGTTAACTGATTTCATCTTTAACTGATTTCATCGTTAACTGATTTCATCTTCATTTAGTGATTTCATCGTTAACTGATTTCATCTTCATTTAATTGATTTCATCGTTAACTGATTTCATCGTTAACTGATTTCATCGTTAACTGATTTCATCGTTAACTGATTTCATCTTCATTTAACTGATTTCATCGTTAACTGATTTCATCGTTAACTGATTCCATCGTTAACTGATTTCATCGTTAACTGATTTCATCTTCATTTAACTGATTTCATCGTTAACTGATTTCATCGTTAACTGATTTCATCTTTAACTGATTTCATCGTTAACTGATTTCATCTTCATTTAACTGATTTCATCGTTAACTGATTTCATCTTTAACTGATTTCATCGTTAACTGATTTCATCTTCATTTAACTGATTTCATCGTTAACTGATTTCATCGTTAACTGATTTCATCTTCATTTAACTGATTTCATCGTTAACTGATTTCATCGTTAACTGATTCCATCGTTAACTGATTTCATCTTTAACTGATTTCATCGTTAACTGATTTCATCTTCATTTAACTGATTTCATCGTTAAGTGATTTCATCGTTAACTGATTTCATCGTTAACTGATTTCATCGTTAACTGATTTCATCTTCATTTAACTGATTTCATCTTCATTTAACTGATTTCATCGTTAACTGATTCCATCGTTAACTGATTCCATCGTTAACTGATTTCATCGTTAACTGATTTCATCTTCATTTAACTGATTTCATCGTTAACTGATTTCATCTTCATTTAACTGATTTCATTTTCATTCTTCATTTAACTGATTTCATCGTTAACTGATTTCATCTTCATTTAACTGATTTCATCGTTAACTGATTTCATCGTTAACTGATTTCATCTTTAACTGATTTCATCGTTAACTGATTTCATCTTCATTTAACTGATTTCATCGTTAACTGATTTCATCTTCATTTAATTGATTTCATCGTTAACTGATTTCATCGTTAACTGATTTCATCGTTAACTGATTTCATCTTCATTTAACTGATTTCATCGTTAACTGATTTCATCTTCATTTAATTGATTTCATCGTTAACTGATTTCATCGTTAACTGATTTCATCTTCATTTAACTGATTTCATCGTTAACTGATTTCATCGTTAACTGATTTCATCTTTAACTGATTTCATCGTTAACTGATTTCATCTTCATTTAACTGATTTCATCGTTAACTGATTTCATCGTTAACTGATTTCATCTTCAACTGATTTCATCGTTAACTGATTTCATCTTCATTTAACTGATTTCATCGTTAACTGATTTCATCTTCATTTAACTGATTTCATCGTTAACTGATTTCATCGTTAACTGATTTCATCGTTAACTGATTTCATCTTCATTTAACTGATTCCATCGTTAACTGATTTCATCGTTAACTGATTTCATCGTTAACTGATTTCATCTTCATTTAACTGATTTCATCGTTAACTGATTTCATCGTTAACTGATTTCATCGTTAACTGATTTCATCTTCATTTAACTGATTTCATCGTTAACTGATTTCATCGTTAACTGATTCCATCGTTAACTGATTTCATCGTTAACTGATTTCATCTTCATTTAACTGATTTCATCGTTAACTGATTTCATCTTCATTTAACTGATTTCATCGTTAACTGATTTCATCGTTAACTGATTTCATCTTCATTTAACTGATTTCATTTTCATTCTTCATTTAACTGATTTCATCGTTAACTGATTTCATCTTCATTTAACTGATTTCATCGTTAACTGATTTCATCGTTAACTGATTTCATCGTTAACTGATTTCATCTTCATTTAACTGATTTCATCGTTAACTGATTTCATCTTCATTTAATTGATTTCATCGTTAACTGATTTCATCGTTAACTGATTTCATCGTTAACTGATTTCATCTTCATTTAACTGATTTCATCGTTAACTGATTTCATCGTTAACTGATTCCATCGTTAACTGATTTCATCGTTAACTGATTTCATCTTCATTTAACTGATTTCATCGTTAACTGATTTCATCGTTAACTGATTTCATCTTCATTTAACTGATTTCATCGTTAACTGATTTCATCGTTAACTGATTTCATCGTTAACTGATTTCATCGTTAACTGATTTCATCTTCATTTAACTGATTTCATCGTTAACTGATTTCATCGTTAACTGATTTCATCTTCATTTAACTGATTTCATCGTTAACTGATTTCATCGTTAACTGATTCCATCGTTAACTGATTTCATCTTTAACTGATTTCATCGTTAACTGATTTCATCTTCATTTAACTGATTTCATCGTTAACTGATTTCATCGTTAACTGATTTCATCGTTAACTGATTTCATCTTCATTTAACTGATTTCAATGTTAACTGATTTCATCGTTAACTGATTTCATCTTCATTTAACTGATTTCATCGTTAACTGATTTCATCTTCATTTAACTGATTTCATCGTTAACTGATTTCATCGTTAACTGATTTCATCTTCATTTAACTGATTTCATCGTTAACTGATTTCATCGTTAACTGATTCCATCGTTAACTGATTTCATCTTTAACTGATTTCATCGTTAACTGATTTCATCTTCATTTAACTGATTTCATCGTTAAGTGATTTCATCGTTAACTGATTTCATCGTTAACTGATTTCATCGTTAACTGATTTCATCTTCATTTAACTGATTTCATCGTTAACTGATTTCATCGTTAACTGATTTCATCTTCATTTAACTGATTCCATCGTTAACTGATTTCATCGTTAACTGATTTCATCTTCATTTAACTGATTTCATCGTTAACTGATTTCATCGTTAACTGATTCCATCGTTAACTGATTTCATCGTTAACTGATTTCATCGTTAACTGATTTCATCTTCATTTAACTGATTTCATCGTTAACTGATTTCATCTTCATTTAACTGATTTCATCGTTAACTGATTTCATCGTTAACTGATTTTATCGTTAACTGATTTCATCTTCATTTAACTGATTCCATCGTTAACTGATTTCATCGTTAACTGATTTCATCGTTAACTGATTTCATCTTTAACTGATTTCATCGTTAACTGATTTCATCTTCATTTAACTGATTTCATCGTTAACTGATTTCATCGTTAACTGATTTCATCTTCATTTAACTGATTTCATCGTTAACTGATTTCATCGTTAACTGATTCCATCGTTAACTGATTTCATCGTTAACTGATTTCATCTTCATTTAACTGATTTCATCTTCATTTAACTGATTTCATCGTTAACTGATTTCATCGTTAACTGATTTCATCTTCATTTAACTGATTTCATTTTAATTCTTCATTTAACTGATTTCATCGTTAACTGATTTCATCTTCATTTAACTGATTTCATCTTCATTTAACTGATTTCATCGTTAACTGATTTCATCGTTAACTGATTTCATCTTCATTTAACTGATTTCATTTTCATTCTTCATTTAACTGATTTCATCGTTAACTGATTTCATCTTCATTTAACTGATTTCATCGTTAACTGATTTCATCGTTAACTGATTTCATCGTTAACTGATTTCATCTTTAACTGATTTCATCGTTAACTGATTTCATCTTCATTTAACTGATTTCATCGTTAACTGATTTCATCTTCATTTAACTGATTTCATCGTTAACTGATTTCATCGTTAACTGATTTCATCGTTAACTGATTTCATCTTCATTTAACTGATTTCATCGTTAACTGATTTCATCGTTAACTGATTTCATCTTCATTTAACTGATTTCATCGTTAACTGATTTCATCGTTAACTGATTCCATCGTTAACTGATTTCATCTTTAACTGATTTCATCGTTAACTGATTTCATCTTCATTTAACTGATTTCATCGTTAACTGATTTCATCGTTAACTGATTTCATCGTTAACTGATTTCATCGTTAACTGATTTCATCTTCATTTAACTGATTTCATTGTTAACTGATTTCATCGTTAACTGATTTCATCTTCATTTAACTGATTTCATCGTTAACTGATTTCATCGTTAACTGATTTCATCGTTAACTGATTCCATCGTTAACTGATTTCATCGTTAACTGATTTCATCGTTAACTGATTTCATCTTCATTTAACTGATTTCATCGTTAACTGATTTCATCTTCATTTAACTGATTTCATTTTCATTCTTCATTTAACTGATTTCATCGTTAACTGATTTCATCTTCATTTAACTGATTTCATCGTTAACTGATTTCATCGTTAACTGATTTCATCTTCTTTTAACTGATTTCATCGTTAACTGATTTCATCTTCATTTAATTGATTTCATCGTTAACTGATTTCATCGTTAACTGATTTCATCTTCATTTAACTGATTTCATCGTTAACTGATTTCATCTTCATTTAACTGATTTCATCGTTAACTGATTTCATCGTTAACTGATTTCATCGTTAACTGATTTCATCGTTAACTGATTTCATCTTCATTTAACTGATTTCATTTTCATTCTTCATTTAACTGATTTCATCGTTAACTGATTTCATCTTCATTTAACTGATTTCATCGTTAACTGATTTCATCGTTAACTGATTTCATCTTCATTTAACTGATTCCATCGTTAACTGATTTCATCGTTAACTGATTTCATCTTCATTTAACTGATTTCATCGTTAACTGATTTCATCGTTAACTGATTCCATCGTTAACTGATTTCATCGTTAACTGATTTCATCGTTAACTGATTTCATCTTCATTTAACTGATTCCATCGTTAACTGATTTCATCGTTAACTGATTTCATCGTTAACTGATTTCATCTTCATTTAACTGATTTCATCGTTAACTGATTTCATCGTTAACTGATTTCATCGTTAACTGATTTCATCTTCATTTAACTGATTTCATCGTTAACTGATTTCATCGTTAACTGATTCCATCGTTAACTGATTTCATCGTTAACTGATTTCATCTTCATTTAACTGATTTCATCGTTAACTGATTTCATCTTCATTTAACTGATTTCATCGTTAACTGATTTCATCGTTAACTGATTTCATCTTCATTTAACTGATTTCATTTTCATTCTTCATTTAACTGATTTCATCGTTAACTGATTTCATCTTCATTTAACTGATTTCATCGTTAACTGATTTCATCGTTAACTGATTTCATCGTTAACTGATTTCATCTTCATTTAACTGATTTCATCGTTAACTGATTTCATCTTCATTTAATTGATTTCATCGTTAACTGATTTCATCGTTAACTGATTTCATCGTTAACTGATTTCATCTTCATTTAACTGATTTCATCGTTAACTGATTTCATCGTTAACTGATTCCATCGTTAACTGATTTCATCGTTAACTGATTTCATCTTCATTTAACTGATTTCATCGTTAACTGATTTCATCGTTAACTGATTTCATCTTCATTTAACTGATTTCATCGTTAACTGATTTCATCGTTAACTGATTTCATCGTTAACTGATTTCATCGTTAACTGATTTCATCTTCATTTAACTGATTTCATCGTTAACTGATTTCATCGTTAACTGATTTCATCTTCATTTAACTGATTTCATCGTTAACTGATTTCATCGTTAACTGATTCCATCGTTAACTGATTTCATCTTTAACTGATTTCATCGTTAACTGATTTCATCTTCATTTAACTGATTTCATCGTTAACTGATTTCATCGTTAACTGATTTCATCGTTAACTGATTTCATCTTCATTTAACTGATTTCAATGTTAACTGATTTCATCGTTAACTGATTTCATCTTCATTTAACTGATTTCATCGTTAACTGATTTCATCTTCATTTAACTGATTTCATCGTTAACTGATTTCATCGTTAACTGATTTCATCTTCATTTAACTGATTTCATCGTTAACTGATTTCATCGTTAACTGATTCCATCGTTAACTGATTTCATCTTTAACTGATTTCATCGTTAACTGATTTCATCTTCATTTAACTGATTTCATCGTTAAGTGATTTCATCGTTAACTGATTTCATCGTTAACTGATTTCATCGTTAACTGATTTCATCTTCATTTAACTGATTTCATCGTTAACTGATTTCATCGTTAACTGATTTCATCTTCATTTAACTGATTCCATCGTTAACTGATTTCATCGTTAACTGATTTCATCTTCATTTAACTGATTTCATCGTTAACTGATTTCATCGTTAACTGATTCCATCGTTAACTGATTTCATCGTTAACTGATTTCATCGTTAACTGATTTCATCTTCATTTAACTGATTTCATCGTTAACTGATTTCATCTTCATTTAACTGATTTCATCGTTAACTGATTTCATCGTTAACTGATTTCATCGTTAACTGATTTCATCTTCATTTAACTGATTCCATCGTTAACTGATTTCATCGTTAACTGATTTCATCGTTAACTGATTTCATCTTTAACTGATTTCATCGTTAACTGATTTCATCTTCATTTAACTGATTTCATCGTTAACTGATTTCATCGTTAACTGATTTCATCTTCATTTAACTGATTTCATCGTTAACTGATTTCATCGTTAACTGATTCCATCGTTAACTGATTTCATCGTTAACTGATTTCATCTTCATTTAACTGATTTCATCTTCATTTAACTGATTTCATCGTTAACTGATTTCATCGTTAACTGATTTCATCTTCATTTAACTGATTTCATTTTAATTCTTCATTTAACTGATTTCATCGTTAACTGATTTCATCTTCATTTAACTGATTTCATCTTCATTTAACTGATTTCATCGTTAACTGATTTCATCGTTAACTGATTTCATCTTCATTTAACTGATTTCATTTTCATTCTTCATTTAACTGATTTCATCGTTAACTGATTTCATCTTCATTTAACTGATTTCATCGTTAACTGATTTCATCGTTAACTGATTTCATCGTTAACTGATTTCATCTTTAACTGATTTCATCGTTAACTGATTTCATCTTCATTTAACTGATTTCATCGTTAACTGATTTCATCTTCATTTAACTGATTTCATCGTTAACTGATTTCATCGTTAACTGATTTCATCGTTAACTGATTTCATCTTCATTTAACTGATTTCATCGTTAACTGATTTCATCGTTAACTGATTTCATCTTCATTTAACTGATTTCATCGTTAACTGATTTCATCGTTAACTGATTCCATCGTTAACTGATTTCATCTTTAACTGATTTCATCGTTAACTGATTTCATCTTCATTTAACTGATTTCATCGTTAACTGATTTCATCGTTAACTGATTTCATCGTTAACTGATTTCATCGTTAACTGATTTCATCTTCATTTAACTGATTTCATTGTTAACTGATTTCATCGTTAACTGATTTCATCTTCATTTAACTGATTTCATCGTTAACTGATTTCATCGTTAACTGATTTCATCGTTAACTGATTCCATCGTTAACTGATTTCATCGTTAACTGATTTCATCGTTAACTGATTTCATCTTCATTTAACTGATTTCATCGTTAACTGATTTCATCTTCATTTAACTGATTTCATTTTCATTCTTCATTTAACTGATTTCATCGTTAACTGATTTCATCTTCATTTAACTGATTTCATCGTTAACTGATTTCATCGTTAACTGATTTCATCTTCTTTTAACTGATTTCATCGTTAACTGATTTCATCTTCATTTAATTGATTTCATCGTTAACTGATTTCATCGTTAACTGATTTCATCTTCATTTAACTGATTTCATCGTTAACTGATTTCATCTTCATTTAACTGATTTCATCGTTAACTGATTTCATCGTTAACTGATTTCATCGTTAACTGATTTCATCGTTAACTGATTTCATCTTCATTTAACTGATTTCATTTTCATTCTTCATTTAACTGATTTCATCGTTAACTGATTTCATCTTCATTTAACTGATTTCATCGTTAACTGATTTCATCGTTAACTGATTTCATCTTCATTTAACTGATTCCATCGTTAACTGATTTCATCGTTAACTGATTTCATCTTCATTTAACTGATTTCATCGTTAACTGATTTCATCGTTAACTGATTCCATCGTTAACTGATTTCATCGTTAACTGATTTCATCGTTAACTGATTTCATCTTCATTTAACTGATTTCATCGTTAACTGATTTCATCTTCATTTAACTGATTTCATCGTTAACTGATTTCATCGTTAACTGATTTCATCGTTAACTGATTTCATCTTCATTTAACTGATTCCATCGTTAACTGATTTCATCGTTAACTGATTTCATCGTTAACTGATTTCATCGTTAACTGATTTCATTTTCATTCTTCACTTAACTGATTTCATCGTTAACTGATTTCATCTTTAACTGATTTCATCGTTAACTGATTTCATCTTCATTTAACTGATTTCATCGTTAACTGATTTCATCGTTAACTGATTTCATCGTTAACTGATTTCATCGTTAACTGATTTCATCTTCATTTAACTGATTTCATCGTTAACTGATTTCATCGTTAACTGATTTCATCTTCATTTAACTGATTCCATCGTTAACTGATTTCATCGTTAACTGATTTCATCTTCATTTAACTGATTCCATCGTTAACTGATTCCATCTTTAACTGATTTCATCGTTAACTGATTTCATCTTCATTTAACTGATTTCATCGTTAACTGATTTCATCTTCATTTAACTGATTCCATCGTTAACTGATTTCATCGTTAACTGATTTCATCTTCATTTAACTGATTCCATCGTTAACTGATTTCATCGTTAACTGATTTCATCTTCATTTAACTGATTCCATCGTTAACTGATTTCATCGTTAACTGATTTCATCTTCATTTAACTGATTCCATCGTTAACTGATTCCATCGTTAACTGATTTCATCGTTAACTGATTTCATCTTCATTTAACTGATTTCATCGTTAACTGATTTCATCTTTAACTGATTTCATCGTTAACTGATTTCATCTTCATTTAACTGATTTCATCGTTAACTGATTTCATCTTCATTTAACTGATTCCATCGTTAACTGATTTCATCGTTAACTGATTTCATCTTCATTTAACTGATTCCATCGTTAACTGATTTCATCGTTAACTGATTTCATCTTCATTTAACTGATTTCATCGTTAACTGATCTCATCGTTAACTGATCTCATCGTTAACTGATTCCATCGTTAACTGATTCCATCGTTAACTGATTTCACCGTGAACTGATTTCATCTTCATTTAACTGATTCCATCGTTAACTGATTTCATCGTTAACTGATTTCATCGTTAACTGATTTCATCTTCATTTAACTGATTTCATTTTCATTCTTCATTTAACTGATTTCATCGTTAACTGATTTCATCGTTAACTGATTTCATCTTCATTTAACTGATTTCATCGTTAACTGATTTCATCGTTAATTGATTTCATCGTTAACTGATTTCATCTTCATTCTTCATTTAACTGATTTCATCGTTAACTGATTTCATCTTCATTTAACTGATTTCATCGTTAACTGATTTCATCGTTAACTGATTTCATCTTCATTTAACTGATTTCATCGTTAACTGATTTCATCTTCATTCTTCATTTAACTGATTTCATCTTTAACTGATTTCATCGTTAACTGATTTCATCTTCATTTAACTGATTTCATCGTTAACTGATTTCATCGTTAACTGATTTCATCTTCATTTAACTGATTTCATCGTTAACTGATTTCATCGTTAACTGATTTCATCTTTAACTGATTTCATCTTCATTTAACTGATTTCATCGTTAACTGATTTCATCGTTAACTGATTTCATCGTTAACTGATTTCATCTTCATTTAACTGATTTCATCTTCATTTAACTGATTTCATCGTTAACTGATTCCATCGTTAACTGATTTCATCGTTAACTGATTTCATCTTCATTTAACTGATTTCATTTTCATTCTTCATTTAACTGATTTCATCGTTAACTGATTTCATCGTTAACTGATTTCATCTTCATTTAACTGATTTCATCGTTAACTGATTTCATCGTTAACTGATTTCATCTTCATTTAACTGATTTCATCGTTAACTGATTTCATCGTTAACTGATTTCATCTTCATTTAACTGATTTCATCGTTAACTGATTTCATCTTCATTTAACTGATTCCATCGTTAACTGATTTCATCGTTAACTGATTTCATCGTTAACTGATTCCATCGTTAACTGATTCCATCGTTAACTGATTTCACCGTGAACTGATTTCATCTTCATTTAACTGATTCCATCGTTAACTGATTTCATCGTTAACTGATTTCATCGTTAACTGATTTCATCGTTAACTGATTTCATCTTCATTTAACTGATTTCATCGTTAACTGATTTCATCGTTAACTGATTTCATCGTTAACTGATTTCATCTTCATTTAACTGATTTCATCGTTAACTGATTTCATCGTTAACTGATTTCATCGTTAACTGATTTCATCTTCATTTAACTGATTTCATCGTTAACTGATTTCATCGTTAACTGATTTCATCTTCATTTAACTGATTTCATCGTTAATTGATTTCATCGTTAACTGATTTCATCGTTAACTGATTTCATCTTCATTTAACTGATTTCATCGTTAACTGATTTCATCGTTAACTGATTTCATCTTCATTTAACTGATTTGATCTTCATTTAACTGATTTCATCGTTAACTGATTCCATCGTTAACTGATTTCATCTTTAACTGATTTCATCGTTAACTGATTTCATCTTCATTTAACTGATTTCATCGTTAACTGATTTCATCGTTAACTGATTTCATCTTCATTTAACTGATTTCATCGTTAACTGATTTCATCGTTAACTGATTTCATCTTCATTTAACTGATTTCATCGTTAACTGATTTCATCGTCAACTGATTCCATCGTTAACTGATTTCATCGTTAACTGATTTCATCTTCATTTAACTGATTTCATCTTTAACTGATTTCATCGTTAACTGATTTCATCTTCATTTAACTGATTTCATCGTTAACTGATTTCATCGTTAACTGATTTCATCTTCATTTAACTGATTTCATTTTCATTCTTCATTTAACTGATTTCATCGTTAACTGATTTCATCGTTAACTGATTTCATCTTCATTTAACTGATTTCATCGTTAACTGATTTCATCGTTAACTGATTTCATCGTTAACTGATTTCATCTTCATTTAACTGATTTCATCGTTAACTGATCTCATCGTTAACTGATTCCATCGTGAACTGATTTCACCGTGAACTGATTTCATCTTCATTTAACTGATTCCATCGTTAACTGATTTCATCGTTAACTGATTTCATCGTTAACTGATTTCATCTTCATTTAACTGATTTCATTTTCATTCTTCATTTAACTGATTTCATCGTTAACTGATTTCATCGTTAACTGATTTCATCTTCATTTAACTGATTTCATCGTTAACTGATTTCATCGTTAACTGATTTCATCGTTAACTGATTTCATCTTTAACTGATTTCATCGTTAACTGATTTCATCTTCATTTAACTGATTTCATCGTTAACTGATTTCATCGTTAACTGATTTCATCTTTAACTGATTTCATCGTTAACTGATTTCATCTTCATTTAACTGATTTCATCGTTAACTGATTTCATCTTCATTTAATTGATTTCATCGTTAACTGATTTCATCGTTAACTGATTTCATCGTTAACTGATTTCATCTTCATTTAACTGATTTCATCGTTAACTGATTTCATCGTTAACTGATTCCATCGTTAACTGATTTCATCGTTAACTGATTTCATCGTTAACTGATTTCATCTTCATTTAACTGATTTCATCGTTAACTGATTTCATCGTTAACTGATTTCATCTTCATTTAACTGATTTCATCGTTAACTGATTTCATCGTTAACTGATTTCATCGTTAACTGATTTCATCGTTAACTGATTTCATCTTCATTTAACTGATTTCATCGTTAACTGATTTCATCGTTAACTGATTCCATCGTTAACTGATTTCATCTTTAACTGATTTCATCGTTAACTGATTTCATCTTCATTTAACTGATTTCATCGTTAAGTGATTTCATCGTTAACTGATTTCATCGTTAACTGATTTCATCGTTAACTGATTTCATCTTCATTTAACTGATTTCATCGTTAACTGATTTCATCGTTAACTGATTTCATCTTCATTCTTCATTTAACTGATTTCATCGTTAACTGATTTCATCGTTAACTGATTTCATCTTCATTTAACTGATTTCATCGTTAATTGATTTCATCGTTAACTGATTTCATCGTTAACTGATTTCATCTTTAACTGATTTCATCGTTAACTGATTTCATCTTCATTTAACTGATTTCATTTTCATTCTTCATTTAACAGATTTCATCGTTAACTGATTTCATCGTTAACTGATTTCATCGTTAACTGATTTCATCTTCATTTAACTGATTTCATCGTTAACTGATTTCATCGTTAACTGATTTCATCATTAACTGATTTCATCGTTAACTGATTTCATCTTCATTTAACTGATTTCATCGTTAACTGATTTCATCGTTAACTGATTTCATCTTCATTTAACTGATTCCATCGTTAACTGATTTCATCGTTAACTGATTTCATCGTTAACTGATTTCATCTTCATTTAACTGATTTCATCGTTAACTGATTTCATCTTCATTTAACTGATTTCATCGTTAACTGATTCCATCGTTAACTGATTTCATCGTTAACTGATTTCATCTTCATTTAACTGATTTCATCGTTAACTGATTTCATCTTTAACTGATTTCATCGTTAACTGATTTCATCGTTAACTGATTTCATCTTCATTTAACTGATTTCATCGTTAACTGATTTCATCTTTAACTGATTTCATCGTTAACTGATTTCATCTTTAACTGATTTCATCTTTAACTGATTTCATCGTTAACTGATTTCATCTTCATTTAACTGATTTCATTTTCATTCTTCATTTAACAGATTTCATCGTTAACTGATTTCATCGTTAACTGATTTCATCGTTAACTGATTTCATCTTCATTTAACTGATTTCATCGTTAACTGATTTCATCGTTAACTGATTTCATCATTAACTGATTTCATCGTTAACTGATTTCATCTTCATTTAACTGATTTCATCGTTAACTGATTTCATCGTTAACTGATTTCATCGTTAACTGATTTCATCTTCATTTAACTGATTCCATCGTTAACTGATTTCATCTTTAACTGATTTCATCATTAACTGATTTCATCTTCATTTAACTGATTTCATCGTTAACTGATTTCATCGTTAACTGATTTCATTTTCATTCTTCACTTAACTGATTTCATCGTTAACTGATTTCATCTTTAACTGATTTCATCGTTAACTGATTTAATCTTCATGTAACTGATTTCATCTTTAACTGATTTCATCGTTAACTGATTTCATCTTCATTTAACTGATTTCATCTTCATTTAACTGATTTCATCTTCATTTAACTGATTTCATCGTTAACTGATTTCATCTTCATTTAACTGATTCCATCGTTAACTGATTTCATCGTTAACTGATTTCATCTTTAACTGATTTCATCTTCATTTAACTGATTTCATCTTCATTTAACTGATTTCATCTTCATTTAACTGATTTCATCGTTAACTGATTTCATCGTTAACTGATTCCATCGTTAACTGATTTCATCTTTAACTGATTTCATCGTTAACTGATTTCATCTTCATTTAACTGATTTCATCGTTAACTGATTTCATCGTTAACTGATTTCATCTTCATTTAACTGATTTCATCGTTAACTGATTTCATCGTTAACTGATTTCATCTTCATTTAACTGATTTCATCGTTAACTGATTTCATCGTTAACTGATTTCATCTTCATTTAACTGATTCCATCGTTAACTGATTTCATCGTTAACTGATTTCATCGTTAACTGATTTCATCTTCATTTAACTGATTTCATCGTTAACTGATTTCATCGTTAACTGATTCCATCGTTAACTGATTTCATCTTCATTTAACTGATTCCATCGTTAACTGATTTCATCGTTTACCGATTTCATCGTTAACTGATTTCATCTTCATTTAACTGATTTCATTTTCATTCTTCATTTAACTGATTTCATCGTTAACTGATTTCATCGTTAACTGATTTCATCTTCATTTAACTGATTTCATCGTTAACTGATTTCATCGTTAACTGATTTCATCGTTAACTGATTTCATCTTCATTTAACTGATTTCATCGTTAACTGATTTCATCGTTAACTGATTTCATCTTTTACTGATTTCATCGTTAACTGATTTCATCTTTAACTGATTTCATCGTTAACTGATTTCATCTTCATTTAACTGATTTCATCGTTGACTGATTTCATCTTCATTTAACTGATTCCATCGTTAACTGATTTCATCTTCATTTAACTGATTCCATCGTTAACTGATTTCATCTTCATTTAACTGATTCCATCGTTAACTGATCTCATCGTTAACTGATTTCATCGTTAACTGATTCCATCGTTAACTGATCTCATCGTTAACTGATTCCATCGTTAACTGATTCCATCGTTAACTGATTTCACCGTGAACTGATTTCATCTTCATTTAACTGATTCCATCGTTAACTGATTTCATCGTTAACTGATTTCATCGTTAACTGATTTCATCGTTAACTGATTTCATCTTCATTTAACTGATTTCATCGTTAACTGATTTCATCGTTAACTGATTTCATCGTTAACTGATTCCATCGTTAACTGATTTCATCTTTAACTGATTTCATCGTTAACTGATTTCATTTTCATTTAACTGATTTCATCGTTAAGTGATTTCATCGTTAACTGATTTCATCGTTAACTGATTTCATCGTTAACTGATTTCATCTTCATTTAACTGATTTCATTGTTAACTGATTTCATCGTTAACTGATTTCATCTTCATTTAACTGATTTCATCGTTAACTGATTTCATCGTTAACTGATTCCATCGTTAACTGATTTCATCGTTAACTGATTTCATCGTTAACTGATTTCATCTTCATTTAACTGATTTCATCGTTAACTGATTTCATCTTCATTTAACTGATTTCATTTTCATTCTTCATTTAACTGATTTCATCGTTAACTGATTTCATCTTCATTTAACTGATTTCATCGTTAACTGATTTCATCTTCATTTAACTGATTTCATCGTTAACTGATTTCATCGTTAACTGATTTCATCGTTAACTGATTTCATCTTCATTTAACTGATTTCATCGTTAACTGATTTCATCTTCATTTAACTGATTTCATCGTTAACTGATTTCATCGTTAACTGATTTCATCGTTAACTGATTTCATCTTCATTTAACTGATTCCATCGTTAACTGATTTCATCGTTAACTGATTTCATCGTTAACTGATTTCATCTTCATTTAACTGATTTCATCGTTAACTGATTCCATCGTTAACTGATTTCATCGTTAACTGATTTCATCGTTAACTGATTTCATCTTCATTTAACTGATTTCATCGTTAACTGATTTCATCGTTAACTGATTTCATCTTTAACTGATTTCATCGTTAACTGATTTCATCTTCATTTAACTGATTTCATCGTTAACTGATTTCATCTTTAACTGATTTCATCGTTAACTGATTTCATCTTCATTTAACTGATTTCATCGTTAACTGATTTCATCGTTAACTGATTTCATCTTCATTTAACTGATTTCATCGTTAACTGATTTCATCGTTAACTGATTCCATCGTTAACTGATTTCATCTTTAACTGATTTCATCGTTAACTGATTTCATCTTCATTTAACTGATTTCATCGTTAAGTGATTTCATCGTTAACTGATTTCATCGTTAACTGATTTCATCGTTAACTGATTTCATCTTCATTTAACTGATTTCATCGTTAACTGATTTCATCTTCATTTAACTGATTTCATCGTTAACTGATTTCATCTTCATTTAACTGATTTCATCGTTAACTGATTTCATCGTTAACTGATTTCATCTTCATTTAACTGATTTCATCGTTAACTGATTTCATCGTTAACTGATTCCATCGTTAACTGATTTCATCTTTAACTGATTTCATCGTTAACTGATTTCATCTTCATTTAACTGATTTCATCGTTAAGTGATTTCATCGTTAACTGATTTCATCGTTAACTGATTTCATCGTTAACTGATTTCATCTTCATTTAACTGATTTCATCGTTAACTGATTCCATCGTTAACTGATTTCATCGTTAACTGATTCCATCGTTAACTGATTTCATCTTTAACTGATTTCATCGTTAACTGATTTCATCTTCATTTAACTGATTTCATCGTTAAGTGATTTCATCGTTAACTGATTTCATCGTTAACTGATTTCATCGTTAACTGATTTCATCTTCATTTAACTGATTTCATCGTTAACTGATTCCATCGTTAACTGATTTCATCGTTAACTGATTTCATCGTTAACTGATTTCATCTTTAACTGATTTCATCGTTAACTGATTTCATCTTCATTTAACTGATTTCATCGTTAACTGATTTCATCTTCATTTAATTGATTTCATCGTTAACTGATTTCATCGTTAACTGATTTCATCGTTAACTGATTTCATCGTTAACTGATTTCATCGTTAACTGATTTCATCTTCATTTAACTGATTTCATCGTTAACTGATTTCATCGTTAACTGATTTCATCTTCATTTAACTGATTTCATCGTTAACTGATTTCATCGTCAACTGATTCCATCGTTAACTGATTTCATCGTTAACTGATTTCATCTTCATTTAACTGATTTCATCTTTAACTGATTTCATCGTTAACTGATTTCATCTTCATTTAACTGATTTCATCGTTAACTGATTCCATCGTTAACTGATTTCATCTTCATTTAACTGATTTCATCGTTAACTGATTTCATCGTTAACTGATTTCATCTTCATTTAACTGATTCCATCGTTAACTGATTTCATCGTTAACTGATTTCATCGTTAACTGATTTCATCTTCATTTAACTGATTTCATCGTTAACTGATTTCATCGTTAACTGATTTCATCTTCATTTAACTGATTTCATCGTTAACTGATTTCATCGTTAACTGATTTCATCGTTAACTGATTTCATCTTCATTTAACTGATTTCATCGTTAACTGATTTCATCGTTAACTGATTCCATCGTTAACTGATTTCATCGTTAACTGATTTCATCTTCATTTAACTGATTTCATCGTTAACTGATTTCATCTTCATTTAACTGATTTCATCGTTAACTGATTTCATCGTTAACTGATTTCATCTTCATTTAACTGATTTCATTTTCATTCTTCATTTAACTGATTTCATCGTTAACTGATTTCATCTTCATTTAACTGATTTCATCGTTAACTGATTTCATCGTTAACTGATTTCATCTTCATTTAACTGATTTCATCGTTAACTGATTTCATCTTCATTTAATTGATTTCATCGTTAACTGATTTCATCGTTAACTGATTTCATCGTTAACTGATTTCATCTTCATTTAACTGATTTCATCGTTAACTGATTTCATCTTCATTTAACTGATTTCATCGTTAACTGATTTCATCGTTAACTGATTTCATCTTCATTTAACTGATTTCATCGTTAACTGATTTCATCGTTAACTGATTTCATCGTTAACTGATTTCATCTTCATTTAACTGATTTCATCGTTAACTGATTCCATCGTTAACTGATTTCATCTTTAACTGATTTCATCGTTAACTGATTTCATCTTCATTTAACTGATTTCATCGTTAACTGATTTCATCGTTAACTGATTTCATCGTTAACTGATTTCATCTTCATTTAACTGATTTCATTGTTAACTGATTTCATCGTTAACTGATTTCATCTTCATTTAACTGATTTCATCGTTAACTGATTTCATCGTTAACTGATTTCATCGTTAACTGATTTCATCTTCATTTAACTGATTTCATCGTTAACTGATTTCATCTTCATTTAACTGATTTCATTTTCATTCTTCATTTAACTGATTTCATCGTTAACTGATTTCATCTTCATTTAACTGATTTCATCGTTAACTGATTTCATCGTTAACTGATTTCATCTTCTTTTAACTGATTTCATCGTTAACTGATTTCATCGTTAACTGATTTCATCTTCATTTAATTGATTTCATCGTTAACTGATTTCATCGTTAACTGATTTCATCTTCATTTAACTGATTTCATCGTTAACTGATTTCATCGTTAACTGATTTCATCTTCATTTAACTGATTTCATCGTTAACTGATTTCATCTTCATTTAACTGATTTCATCGTTAACTGATTTCATCGTTAACTGATTTCATCTTCATTTAACTGATTCCATCGTTAACTGATTTCATCGTTAACTGATTTCATCGTTAACTGATTTCATCTTCATTTAACTGATTTCATCGTTAACTGATTTCATCGTTAACTGATTTCATCTTCATTTAACTGATTCCATCGTTAACTGATTTCATCGTTAACTGATTTCATCTTCATTTAACTGATTTCATCGTTAACTGATTTCATCGTTAACTGATTCCATCGTTAACTGATTTCATCGTTAACTGATTTCATCTTCATTTAACTGATTTCATCGTTAACTGATTTCATCGTTAACTGATTTCATCGTTAACTGATTTCATCTTCATTTAACTGATTCCATCGTTAACTGATTTCATCGTTAACTGATTTCATCGTTAACTGATTTCATCGTTAACTGATTTCATCTTTAACTGATTTCATCGTTAACTGATTTCATCTTCATTTAACTGATTTCATCGTTAACTGATTTCATCGTTAACTGATTTCATCTTCATTTAACTGATTTCATCGTTAACTGATTTCATCGTTAACTGATTCCATCGTTAACTGATTTCATCGTTAACTGATTTCATCTTCATTTAACTGATTTCATCTTCATTTAACTGATTTCATCGTTAACTGATTTCATCGTTAACTGATTTCATCTTCATTTAACTGATTTCATTTTCATTCTTCATTTAACTGATTTCATCGTTAACTGATTTCATCTTCATTTAACTGATTTCATCGTTAACTGATTTCATCGTTAACTGATTTCATCGTTAACTGATTTCATCTTTAACTGATTTCATCGTTAACTGATTTCATCTTCATTTAACTGATTTCATCTTCATTTAACTGATTTCATCGTTAACTGATTTCATCGTTAACTGATTTCATCTTCATTTAACTGATTTCATTTTCATTCTTCATTTAACTGATTTCATCGTTAACTGATTTCATCTTCATTTAACTGATTTCATCGTTAACTGATTTCATCGTTAACTGATTTCATCGTTAACTGATTTCATCTTTAACTGATTTCATCGTTAACTGATTTCATCTTCATTTAACTGATTTCATCGTTAACTGATTTCATCTTCATTTAATTGATTTCATCGTTAACTGATTTCATCGTTAACTGATTTCATCGTTAACTGATTTCATCTTCATTTAACTGATTTCATCGTTAACTGATTTCATCTTCATTTAATTGATTTCATCGTTAACTGATTTCATCGTTAACTGATTTCATCGTTAACTGATTTCATCTTCATTTAACTGATTTCATCGTTAACTGATTTCATCGTTAACTGATTGCATCGTTAACTGATTTCATCTTCATTTAACTGATTTCATCTTCATTTAACTGATTTCATCGTTAACTGATTTCATCGTTAACTGATTTCATCTTTAACTGATTTCATCGTTAACTGATTTCATCTTCATTTAACTGATTTCATCGTTAACTGATTTCATCGTTAACTGATTTCATCGTTAACTGATTTCATCTTCATTTAACTGATTTCATCGTTAACTGATTTCATCGTTAACTGATTTCATCGTTAACTGATTTCATCTTCATTTAACTGATTTCATTGTTAACTGATTTCATCGTTAACTGATTTCATCTTCATTTAACTGATTTCATCGTTAACTGATTTCATCGTTAACTGATTTCATCGTTAACTGATTTCATCTTCATTTAACTGATTTCATCGTTAACTGATTTCATCTTCATTTAACTGATTTCATTTTCATTCTTCATTTAACTGATTTCATCGTTAACTGATTTCATCTTCATTTAACTGATTTCATCGTTAACTGATTTCATCGTTAACTGATTTCATCTTCTTTTAACTGATTTCATCGTTAACTGATTTCATCGTTAACTGATTTCATCTTCATTTAATTGATTTCATCGTTAACTGATTTCATCGTTAACTGATTTCATCTTCATTTAACTGATTTCATCGTTAACTGATTTCATCGTTAACTGATTTCATCTTCATTTAACTGATTTCATCGTTAACTGATTTCATCTTCATTTAACTGATTTCATCGTTAACTGATTTCATCGTTAACTGATTTCATCTTCATTTAACTGATTCCATCGTTAACTGATTTCATCGTTAACTGATTTCATCGTTAACTGATTTCATCTTCATTTAACTGATTTCATCGTTAACTGATTTCATCGTTAACTGATTTCATCTTCATTTAACTGATTCCATCGTTAACTGATTTCATCGTTAACTGATTTCATCTTCATTTAACTGATTTCATCGTTAACTGATTTCATCGTTAACTGATTCCATCGTTAACTGATTTCATCGTTAACTGATTTCATCTTCATTTAACTGATTTCATCGTTAACTGATTTCATCGTTAACTGATTTCATCGTTAACTGATTTCATCTTCATTTAACTGATTCCATCGTTAACTGATTTCATCGTTAACTGATTTCATCGTTAACTGATTTCATCGTTAACTGATTTCATCTTTAACTGATTTCATCGTTAACTGATTTCATCTTCATTTAACTGATTTCATCGTTAACTGATTTCATCGTTAACTGATTTCATCTTCATTTAACTGATTTCATCGTTAACTGATTTCATCGTTAACTGATTCCATCGTTAACTGATTTCATCGTTAACTGATTTCATCGTTAACTGATTTCATCTTCATTTAACTGATTTCATCTTCATTTAACTGATTTCATCGTTAACTGATTTCATCGTTAACTGATTTCATCGTTAACTGATTTCATCTTCATTTAACTGATTTCATTTTCATTCTTCATTTAACTGATTTCATCGTTAACTGATTTCATCTTCATTTAACTGATTTCATCGTTAACTGATTTCATCGTTAACTGATTTCATCGTTAACTGATTTCATCTTTAACTGATTTCATCGTTAACTGATTTCATCTTCATTTAACTGATTTCATCGTTAACTGATTTCATCTTCATTTAATTGATTTCATCGTTAACTGATTTCATCGTTAACTGATTTCATCGTTAACTGATTTCATCTTCATTTAACTGATTTCATCGTTAACTGATTTCATCTTCATTTAATTGATTTCATCGTTAACTGATTTCATCGTTAACTGATTTCATCGTTAACTGATTTCATCTTCATTTAACTGATTTCATCGTTAACTGATTTCATCGTTAACTGATTGCATCGTTAACTGATTTCATCGTTAACTGATTTCATCTTCATTTAACTGATTTCATCGTTAACTGATTTCATCGTTAACTGATTTCATCTTTAACTGATTTCATCGTTAACTGATTTCATCTTCATTTAACTGATTTCATCGTTAACTGATTTCATCGTTAACTGATTTCATCGTTAACTGATTTCATCGTTAACTGATTTCATCTTCATTTAACTGATTTCATCGTTAACTGATTTCATCGTTAACTGATTTCATCTTCATTTAACTGATTTCATCGTTAACTGATTTCATCTTCATTTAACTGATTTCATTTTCATTCTTCATTTAACTGATTTCATCGTTAACTGATTTCATCTTCATTTAACTGATTTCATCGTTAACTGATTTCATCGTTAACTGATTTCATCGTTAACTGATTTCATCTTCATTTAACTGATTTCATCGTTAACTGATTTCATCTTCATTTAATTGATTTCATCGTTAACTGATTTCATCGTTAACTGATTTCATCGTTAACTGATTTCATCTTCATTTAACTGATTTCATCGTTAACTGATTGCATCGTTAACTGATTGCATCGTTAACTGATTTCATCGTTAACTGATTTCATCTTCATTTAACTGATTTCATCGTTAACTGATTTCATCGTTAACTGATTTCATCTTTAACTGATTTCATCGTTAACTGATTTCATCTTCATTTAACTGATTTCATCGTTAACTGATTTCATCGTTAACTGATTTCATCGTTAACTGATTTCATCGTTAACTGATTTCATCTTCATTTAACTGATTTCATCGTTAACTGATTTCATCGTTAACTGATTTCATCTTCATTTAACTGATTTCATCGTTAACTGATTTCATCGTTAACTGATTTCATCGTTAACTGATTTCATCTTCATTTAACTGATTTCATCGTTAACTGATTTCATCGTTAACTGATTTCATCTTCATTTAACTGATTTCATCGTTAATTGATTTCATCGTTAACTGATTTCATCGTTAACTGATTTCATCTTCATTTAACTGATTTCATCGTTAACTGATTTCATCGTTAACTGATTTCATCTTTAACTGATTTCATCTTCATTTAACTGATTTCATCGTTAACTGATTTCATCGTTAACTGATTTCATCTTCATTTAACTGATTTCATCGTTAACTGATTTCATCGTTAACTGATTTCATCTTTAACTGATTTCATCGTTAACTGATTTCATCTTCATTTAACTGATTCCATCGTTAACTGATTTCATCGTTAACTGATTTCATCTTTAACTGATTTCATCGTTAACTGATTTCATCTTCATTTAACTGATTTCATCGTTAACTGATTTCATCTTCATTTAACTGATTTCATCGTTAACTGATTTCATCTTCATTTAATTGATTTCATCGTTAACTGATTTCATCGTTAACTGATTTCATCGTTAACTGATTTCATCGTTAACTGATTTCATCTTCATTTAACTGATTTCATCGTTAACTGATTTCATCTTCATTTAACTGATTTCATCGTTAACTGATTTCATCGTCAACTGATTCCATCGTTAACTGATTTCATCGTTAACTGATTTCATCTTCATTTAACTGATTTCATCTTTAACTGATTTCATCGTTAACTGATTTCATCTTCATTTAACTGATTTCATCGTTAACTGATTTCATCGTTAACTGATTTCATCTTCATTTAACTGATTTCATTTTCATTCTTCATTTAACTGATTTCATCGTTAACTGATTTCATCGTTAACTGATTTCATCTTCATTTAACTGATTTCATCGTTAACTGATTTCATCGTTAACTGATTTCATCGTTAACTGATTTCATCTTCATTTAACTGATTTCATTTTCATTCTTCATTTAACTGATTTCATCGTTAACTGATTTCATCGTTAACTGATTTCATCTTCATTTAACTGATTTCATCGTTAACTGATTTCATCGTTAACTGATTTCATCGTTAACTGATTTCATCTTTAACTGATTTCATCGTTAACTGATTTCATCTTCATTTAACTGATTTCATCGTTAACTGATTTCATCGTTAACTGATTTCATCTTTAACTGATTTCATCGTTAACTGATTTCATCTTCATTTAACTGATTTCATCGTTAACTGATTTCATCTTCATTTAATTGATTTCATCGTTAACTGATTTCATCGTTAACTGATTTCATCGTTAACTGATTTCATCTTCATTTAACTGATTTCATCGTTAACTGATTTCATCGTTAACTGATTCCATCGTTAACTGATTTCATCGTTAACTGATTTCATCGTTAACTGATTTCATCTTCATTTAACTGATTTCATCGTTAACTGATTTCATCGTTAACTGATTTCATCTTCATTTAACTGATTTCATCGTTAACTGATTTCATCGTTAACTGATTTCATCTTTAACTGATTTCATCGTTAACTGATTTCATCGTTAACTGATTTCATCTTCATTTAACTGATTTCATCGTTAACTGATTTCATCGTTAACTGATTCCATCGTTAACTGATTTCATCTTTAACTGATTTCATCGTTAACTGATTTCATCTTCATTTAACTGATTTCATCGTTAACTGATTTCATCTTCATTTAACTGATTTCATCGTTAAGTGATTTCATCGTTAACTGATTTCATCGTTAACTGATTTCATCTTCATTTAACTGATTTCATCGTTAACTGATTTCATCGTTAACTGATTTCATCGTTAACTGATTTCATCTTCATTCTTCATTTAACTGATTTCATCGTTAACTGATTTCATCGTTAACTGATTTCATCTTCATTTAACTGATTTCATCGTTAATTGATTTCATCGTTAACTGATTTCATCGTTAACTGATTTCATCTTTAACTGATTTCATCGTTAACTGATTTCATCTTCATTTAACTGATTTCATTTTCATTCTTCATTGAACAGATTTCATCGTTAACTGATTTCATCGTTAACTGATTTCATCGTTAACTGATTTCATCTTCATTTAACTGATTTCATCGTTAACTGATTTCATCGTTAACTGATTTCATCATTAACTGATTTCATCGTTAACTGATTTCATCTTCATTTAACTGATTTCATCGTTAACTGATTTCATCGTTAACTGATTTCATCTTCATTTAACTGATTCCATCGTTAACTGATTTCATCGTTAACTGATTTCATCGTTAACTGATTTCATCTTCATTTAACTGATTTCATCGTTAACTGATTTCATCGTTAACTGATTTCATCGTTAACTGATTTCATCTTCATTTAACTGATTTCATCGTTAACTGATTTCATCGTTAACTGATTGCATCGTTAACTGATTTCATCGTTAACTGATTTCATCTTCATTTAACTGATTTCATCGTTAACTGATTTCATCGTTAACTGATTTCATCTTTAACTGATTTCATCGTTAACTGATTTCATCTTCATTTAACTGATTTCATCGTTAACTGATTTCATCGTTAACTGATTTCATCGTTAACTGATTTCATCGTTAACTGATTTCATCTTCATTTAACTGATTTCATCGTTAACTGATTTCATCGTTAACTGATTTCATCTTCATTTAACTGATTTCATCGTTAACTGATTTCATCGTTAACTGATTTCATCGTTAACTGATTTCATCTTCATTTAACTGATTTCATCGTTAACTGATTTCATCGTTAACTGATTTCATCTTCATTTAACTGATTTCATCGTTAATTGATTTCATCGTTAACTGATTTCATCGTTAACTGATTTCATCTTCATTTAACTGATTTCATCGTTAACTGATTTCATCGTTAACTGATTTCATCTTTAACTGATTTCATCTTCATTTAACTGATTTCATCGTTAACTGATTTCATCGTTAACTGATTTCATCTTCATTTAACTGATTTCATCGTTAACTGATTTCATCGTTAACTGATTTCATCTTTAACTGATTTCATCGTTAACTGATTTCATCTTCATTTAACTGATTCCATCGTTAACTGATTTCATCGTTAACTGATTTCATCTTTAACTGATTTCATCGTTAACTGATTTCATCTTCATTTAACTGATTTCATCGTTAACTGATTTCATCTTCATTTAACTGATTTCATCGTTAACTGATTTCATCTTCATTTAATTGATTTCATCGTTAACTGATTTCATCGTTAACTGATTTCATCGTTAACTGATTTCATCGTTAACTGATTTCATCTTCATTTAACTGATTTCATCGTTAACTGATTTCATCGTTAACTGATTTCATCTTCATTTAACTGATTTCATCGTTAACTGATTTCATCGTCAACTGATTCCATCGTTAACTGATTTCATCGTTAACTGATTTCATCTTCATTTAACTGATTTCATCTTTAACTGATTTCATCGTTAACTGATTTCATCTTCATTTAACTGATTTCATCGTTAACTGATTTCATCGTTAACTGATTTCATCTTCATTTAACTGATTTCATTTTCATTCTTCATTTAACTGATTTCATCGTTAACTGATTTCATCGTTAACTGATTTCATCTTCATTTAACTGATTTCATCGTTAACTGATTTCATCGTTAACTGATTTCATCGTTAACTGATTTCATCTTCATTTAACTGATTTCATTTTCATTCTTCATTTAACTGATTTCATCGTTAACTGATTTCATCGTTAACTGATTTCATCTTCATTTAACTGATTTCATCGTTAACTGATTTCATCGTTAACTGATTTCATCGTTAACTGATTTCATCTTTAACTGATTTCATCGTTAACTGATTTCATCTTCATTTAACTGATTTCATCGTTAACTGATTTCATCGTTAACTGATTTCATCTTTAACTGATTTCATCGTTAACTGATTTCATCTTCATTTAACTGATTTCATCGTTAACTGATTTCATCTTCATTTAATTGATTTCATCGTTAACTGATTTCATCGTTAACTGATTTCATCGTTAACTGATTTCATCTTCATTTAACTGATTTCATCGTTAACTGATTTCATCGTTAACTGATTCCATCGTTAACTGATTTCATCGTTAACTGATTTCATCGTTAACTGATTTCATCTTCATTTAACTGATTTCATCGTTAACTGATTTCATCGTTAACTGATTTCATCTTCATTTAACTGATTTCATCGTTAACTGATTTCATCGTTAACTGATTTCATCTTTAACTGATTTCATCGTTAACTGATTTCATCGTTAACTGATTTCATCTTCATTTAACTGATTTCATCGTTAACTGATTTCATCGTTAACTGATTCCATCGTTAACTGATTTCATCTTTAACTGATTTCATCGTTAACTGATTTCATCTTCATTTAACTGATTTCATCGTTAACTGATTTCATCTTCATTTAACTGATTTCATCGTTAAGTGATTTCATCGTTAACTGATTTCATCGTTAACTGATTTCATCGTTAACTGATTTCATCTTCATTTAACTGATTTCATCGTTAACTGATTTCATCGTTAACTGATTTCATCGTTAACTGATTTCATCTTCATTCTTCATTTAACTGATTTCATCGTTAACTGATTTCATCGTTAACTGATTTCATCTTCATTTAACTGATTTCATCGTTAATTGATTTCATCGTTAACTGATTTCATCGTTAACTGATTTCATCTTTAACTGATTTCATCGTTAACTGATTTCATCTTCATTTAACTGATTTCATTTTCATTCTTCATTGAACAGATTTCATCGTTAACTGATTTCATCGTTAACTGATTTCATCGTTAACTGATTTCATCTTCATTTAACTGATTTCATCATTAACTGATTTCATCGTTAACTGATTTCATCTTCATTTAACTGATTTCATCGTTAACTGATTTCATCGTTAACTGATTTCATCTTCATTTAACTGATTTCATCGTTAACTGATTTCATCGTTAACTGATTTCATCGTTAACTGATTTCATCTTCATTTAACTGATTTCATCGTTAACTGATTTCATCGTTAACTGATTTCATCTTCATTTAACTGATTTCATTTTCATTCTTCATTTAACTGATTTCATCGTTAACGGATCTCATCGTTAACGGATCTCATCGTTAACGGATTTCATCGTTAACGGATTCCATCGTTAACGGATTTCATCGTTAACTGATTTCATCTTCATTTAACTGATTTCATCGTTAACGGATTCCATCGTTAACGGATTTCATCGTTAACGGATTTCATCGTTAACTGATTTCATCTTCATTTAACTGATTTCATCGTTAACTGATTTCATCGTTAACTGATTTCATTTTCATTCTTCATTTAACTGATTTCATCGTTAACTGATTTCATCTTTAACTGATTTTATCGTTTACTGATTTCATCTTCATGTAACTGATTTCATCTGTAACTGATTTCATCGTTAACTGATTTAATCTTCATGTAACTGATTTCATCTGTAACTGTTTTCATCGTTAACTGATTTCATCTTCATTTAACTGATTTCATCTTCATTTAACTGATTTCATCGTTAACTGATTTCATCTTCATTTAACTGATTTCATCGTTAACTGATTTCATTGTTAACTGATTTCATCTTTAACTGATTTCATCGTTAACTGATTTCATCTTCATTTAACTGATTTCATCTTCATTTAACTGATTTCATCGTTAACTGATTTCATCTTCATTTAACTGATTCCATCGTTAACTGATTTCATCTTTAACTGATTTCATCGTTAACTGATTTCATCTTCATTTAACTGATTTCATCGTTAACTGATTTCATCGTTAACTGATTTCATCGTTAACTGATTTCATCTTCATTTAACTGATTCCATCGTTAACTGATTTCATCTTTAACTGATTTCATCATTAACTGATTTCATCTTCATTTAACTGATTTCATCGTTAACTGATTTCATCGTTAACTGATTTAATCTTTAACTGATTTCATCGTTAACTGATTTAATCTTCATGTAACTGATTTCATCTGTAACTGATTTCATCTTTAACTGATTTCATCGTTAACTGATTTCATCTTCATTTAACTGATTTCATCTTCATTTAACTGATTTCATCGTTAACTGATTTCATCTTCATTTAACTGATTCCATCGTTAACTGATTTCATCGTTAACTGATTTCATCGTTAACTGATTTCATCTTCATTTAACTGATTTCATCGTTAACTGATTTCATCTTCATTTAACTGATTTCATCGTTAACTGATTTCATCGTTAACTGATTCCATCGTTAACTGATTTCATCTTCATTTAACTGATTTCATCGTTAACTGATTTCATCGTTAACTGATTTCATCTTTAACTGATTTCATCGTTAACTGATTTCATCTTCATTTAACTGATTTCATCTTCATTTAACTGATTTCATCGTTAACTGATTTCATCTTCATTTAACTGATTTCATCGTTAACTGATTTCATCTTCATTTAACTGATTCCATCGTTAACTGATTTCATCTTTAACTGATTTCATCGTTAACTGATTTCATCTTCATTTAACTGATTTCATCGTTAACTGATTTCATCGTTAACTGATTTCATCTTCATTTAACTGATTTCATCGTTAACTGATTTCATCGTTAACTGATTTCATCGTTAACTGATTTAATCTTCATTTAACTGATTTCATCGTTAACTGATTTCATCTTCATTTAACTGATTTCATCGTTAACTGATTTCATCGTTAACTGATTTCATCTTCATTTAACTGATTCCATCGTTAACTGATTTCATCGTTAACTGATTTCATCGTTAACTGATTTAATCTTCATTTAACTGATTTCATCGTTAACTGATTTCATCTTCATTTAACTGATTTCATCGTTAACTGATTTCATCGTTAACTGATTTCATCTTCATTTAACTGATTCCATCGTTAACTGATTTCATCGTTTACTGATTTCATCTTCATTTAACTGATTTCATCGTTAACTGATTTCATCTTTAACTGATTTCATCGTTAACTGATTTCATCTTCATTTAACTGATTTCATCGTTAACTGATTTCATCGTTAACTGATTTCATCTTCATTTAACTGATTTCATTTTCATTCTTCATTTAACTGATTTCATCGTTAACTGATTTCATCGTTAACTGATTTCATCGTTAACTGATTTCATCTTTAACTGATTTCATCGTTAACTGATTTCATCTTCATTTAACTGATTTCATCGTTAACTGATTTCATCGTTAACTGATTTCATCTTTAACTGATTTCATCTTTAACTGATTTCATCGTTAACTGATTTCATCTTCATTTAACTGATTTCATCGTTAACTGATTTCATCTTCATTTAATTGATTTCATCGTTAACTGATTTCATCGTTAACTGATTTCATCGTTAACTGATTTCATCTTTAACTGATTTCATCGTTAACTGATTTCATCTTCATTTAACTGATTTCATCGTTAACTGATTTCATCGTTAACTGATTTCATCTTTAACTGATTTCATCTTTAACTGATTTCATCGTTAACTGATTTCATCTTCATTTAACTGATTTCATCGTTAACTGATTTCATCTTCATTTAATTGATTTCATCGTTAACTGATTTAATCTTCATTTAACTGATTTCATCGTTAACTGATTTCATCTTCATTTAACTGATTTCATCGTTAACTGATTTCATCGTTAACTGATTTCATCTTCATTTAACTGATTTCATCATTAACTGATTTCATCGTTAACTGATTTCATCGTTAACTGATTTCATCGTTAACTGATTTAATCTTCATGTAACTGATTTCATCTGTAACTGATTTCATCTTTAACTGATTTCATCGTTAACTGATTTCATCTTCATTTAACTGATTCCATCGTTAACTGATTTCATCTTTAACTGATTTCATCGATAACTGATTTCATCTTCATTTAACTGATTTCATCGTTAACTGATTTCATCGTTAACTGATTTCATCTTCATTTAACTGATTTCATCGTTAACTGATTTCATCGTTAACTGATTTCATCTTTAACTGATTTCATCGTTAACTGATTTCATCTTCATTTAACTGATTTCATCTTCATTTAACTGATTTCATCGTTAACTGATTTCATCTTCATTTAACTGATTTCATCGTTAACTGATTTCATCTTCATTTAACTGATTCCATCGTTAACTGATTTCATCTTTAACTGATTTCATCGTTAACTGATTTCATCTTCATTTAACTGATTTCATCGTTAACTGATTTCATCGTTAACTGATTTCATCTTCATTTAACTGATTTCATCGTTAACTGATTTCATCGTTAACTGATTTCATCGTTAACTGATTTAATCTTCATTTAACTGATTTCATCGTTAACTGATTTCATCTTCATTTAACTGATTTCATCGTTAACTGATTTCATCGTTAACTGATTTCATCTTCATTTAACTGATTCCATCGTTAACTGATTTCATCGTTAACTGATTTCATCGTTAACTGATTTAATCTTCATTTAACTGATTTCATCGTTAACTGATTTCATCTTCATTTAACTGATTTCATCGTTAACTGATTTCATCGTTAACTGATTTCATCTTCATTTAACTGATTCCATCGTTAACTGATTTCATCGTTTACTGATTTCATCTTCATTTAACTGATTTCATCGTTAACTGATTTCATCTTTAACTGATTTCATCGTTAACTGATTTCATCTTCATTTAACTGATTTCATCGTTAACTGATTTCATCGTTAACTGATTTCATCTTCATTTAACTGATTTCATTTTCATTCTTCATTTAACTGATTTCATCGTTAACTGATTTCATCTTCATTTAACTGATTTCATCGTTAACTGATTTCATCGTTAACTGATTTCATCTTCATTTAACTGATTTCATCGTTAACTGATTTCATCTTCATTTAACTGATTTCATCGTTAACTGATTTCATCGTTAACTGATTTCATCTTCATTTAACTGATTTCATTTTCATTCTTCATTTAACTGATTTCATCGTTAACTGATTTCATCTTCATTTAACTGATTTCATCGTTAACTGATTTCATCTTCATTTAACTGATTTCATCGTTAACTGATTTCATCGTTAACTGATTTCATCTTCATTCAACTGATTTCATCGTTAACTGATTTCATCTTCATTTAACTGATTTCATCGTTAACGGATTTCATCGTTAACGGATTTCATCGTTAACTGATTTCATCTTCATTTAACTGATTTCATTTTCATTCTTCATTTAACTGATTTCATCGTTAACTGATTTCATCTTCATTTAACTGATTCCATCGTTAACTGATTTCATCGTTAACTGATTTCATCTTTAACTGATTTCATCGTTAACTGATTTCATCTTCATTTAACTGATTTCATCGTTAACTGATTTCATCTTCATTTAATTGATTTCATCGTTAACTGATTTCATCGTTAACTGATTTCATCTTTAACTGATTTCATCGTTAACTGATTTCATCTTCATTTAACTGATTTCATCGTTAACTGATTTCATCGTTAACTGATTTCATCTTTAACTGATTTCATCTTTAACTGATTTCATCGTTAACTGATTTCATCTTCATTTAACTGATTTCATCGTTAACTGATTTCATCTTCATTTAATTGATTTCATCGTTAACTGATTTCATCGTTAACTGATTTCATCGTTAACTGATTTCATCGTTAACTGATTTCATCTTTAACTGATTTCATCGTTAACTGATTTCATCTTCATTTAACTGATTTCATCGTTAACTGATTTCATCGTTAACTGATTTCATCTTTAACTGATTTCATCTTTAACTGATTTCATCGTTAACTGATTTCATCTTCATTTAACTGATTTCATCGTTAACTGATTTCATCTTCATTTAATTGATTTCATCGTTAACTGATTTCATCGTTAACTGATTTCATCGTTAACTGATTTCATCTTTAACTGATTTCATCGTTAACTGATTTCATCTTCATTTAACTGATTTCATCGTTAACTGATTTCATCGTTAACTGATTTCATCTTTAACTGATTTCATCTTTAACTGATTTCATCGTTAACTGATTTCATCTTCATTTAACTGATTTCATCGTTAACTGATTTCATCTTCATTTAATTGATTTCATCGTTAACTGATTTCATCGTTAACTGATTTCATCGTTAACTGATTTCATCGTTAACTGATTTCATCTTTAACTGATTTCATCGTTAACTGATTTCATCTTCATTTAACTGATTTCATCGTTAACTGATTTCATCGTTAACTGATTTCATCTTTAACTGATTTCATCGTTAACTGATTTCATCTTCATTTAACTGATTTCATCGTTAACTGATTTCATCGTTAACTGATTTCATCTTCATTTAACTGATTTCATCGTTAACTGATTTCATCGTTAACTGATTTCATCGTTAACTGATTCCATCGTTAACTGATTTCATCTTTAACTGATTTCATCGTTAACTGATTTCATCTTCATTTAACTGATTTCATCGTTAAGTGATTTCATCGTTAACTGATTTCATCGTTAACTGATTTCATCGTTAACTGATTTCATCTTCATTTAACTGATTTCATTGTTAACTGATTTCATCGTTAACTGATTTCATCTTCATTTAACTGATTTCATCGTTAACTGATTCCATCGTTAACTGATTCCATCGTTAACTGATTTCATCGTTAACTGATTTCATCGTTAACTGATTTCATCTTCATTTAACTGATTTCATCGTTAACTGATTTCATCTTCATTTAACTGATTTCATTTTCATTCTTCATTTAACTGATTTCATCGTTAACTGATTTCATCTTCATTTAACTGATTTCATCGTTAACTGATTTCATCGTTAACTGATTTCATCTTCATTTAACTGATTTCATCGTTAACTGATTTCATCGTTAACTGATTTCATCTTCATTTAACTGATTTCATCGTTAACTGATTTCATCTTCATTTAACTGATTTCATTTTAATTCTTCATTTAACTGATTTCATCGTTATCTGATTTCATCGTTAACTGATTTCATCTTCATTTAACTGATTTCATCGTTAACTGATTTCATCGTTAACTGATTCCATCGTTAACTGATTTCATCTTTAACTGATTTCATCGTTAACTGATTTCATCTTCATTTAACTGATTTCATCGTTAAGTGATTTCATCGTTAACTGATTTCATCGTTAACTGATTTCATCGTTAACTGATTTCATCTTCATTTAACTGATTTCATTGTTTACTGATTTCATCGTTAACTGATTTCATCTTCATTTAACTGATTTCATCATTAACTGATTTCATCGTTAACTGATTCCATCGTTAACTGATTTCATCGTTAACTGATTTCATCGTTAACTGATTTCATCTTCATTTAACTGATTTCATCGTTAACTGATTTCATCGTTAACTGATTTCATCGTTAACTGATTTCATCTTCATTTAACTGATTCCATCGTTAACTGATTTCATCGTTAACTGATTTCATCGTTAACTGATTTCATCGTTAACTGATTTCATCTTCATTTAACTGATTTCATCGTTAACTGATTTCATCGTTAACTGATTTCATCGTTAACTGATTTCATCTTCATTTAACTGATTTCATTTTCATTCTTCATTTAACTGATTTCATCGTTAACTGATTTCATCTTCATTTAACTGATTTCATCGTTAACTGATTTCATCGTTAACTGATTTCATCTTTAACTGATTTCATCGTTAACTGATTTCATCTTCATTTAGTGATTTCATCGTTAACTGATTTCATCTTCATTTAATTGATTTCATCGTTAACTGATTTCATCGTTAACTGATTTCATCGTTAACTGATTTCATCGTTAACTGATTTCATCGTTAACTGATTCCATCGTTAACTGATTTCATCGTTAACTGATTTCATCTTCATTTAACTGATTTCATCGTTAACTGATTTCATCGTTAACTGATTTCATCTTTAACTGATTTCATCGTTAACTGATTTCATCTTCATTTAACTGATTTCATCGTTAACTGATTTCATCGTTAACTGATTTCATCGTTAACTGATTTCATCTTCATTTAACTGATTTCATCGTTAACTGATTTCATCGTTAACTGATTTCATCGTTAACTGATTTCATCTTCATTTAACTGATTTCATCGTTAACTGATTTCATCGTTAACTGATTTCATCTTCATTTAACTGATTTCATCGTTAACTGATTTCATCGTTAACTGATTCCATCGTTAACTGATTTCATCTTTAACTGATTTCATCGTTAACTGATTTCATCTTCATTTAACTGATTTCATCGTTAAGTGATTTCATCGTTAACTGATTTCATCGTTAACTGATTTCATCTTCATTTAACTGATTTCATCGTTAACTGATTTCATCGTTAACTGATTCCATCGTTAACTGATTTCATCGTTAACTGATTTCATCGTTAACTGATTTCATCTTCATTTAACTGATTTCATCGTTAACTGATTTCATCTTCATTTAACTGATTTCATTTTCATTCTTCATTTAACTGATTTCATCGTTAACTGATTTCATCTTCATTTAACTGATTTCATCGTTAACTGATTTCATCGTTAACTGATTTCATCTTTAACTGATTTCATCGTTAACTGATTTCATCTTCATTTAACTGATTTCATCGTTAACTGATTTCATCTTCATTTAATTGATTTCATCGTTAACTGATTTCATCGTTAACTGATTTCATCGTTAACTGATTTCATCTTCATTTAACTGATTTCATCGTTAACTGATTTCATCTTCATTTAATTGATTTCATCGTTAACTGATTTCATCGTTAACTGATTTCATCTTCATTTAACTGATTTCATCGTTAACTGATTTCATCGTTAACTGATTTCATCGTTAACTGATTTCATCTTCATTTAACTGATTTCATCGTTAACTGATTTCATCGTTAACTGATTTCATCGTTAACTGATTTCATCTTCATTTAACTGATTTCATCGTTAACTGATTTCATCGTTAACTGATTTCATCTTCATTTAACTGATTTCATCGTTAACTGATTTCATCGTTAACTGATTCCATCGTTAACTGATTTCATCGTTAACTGATTTCATCTTCATTTAACTGATTTCATCGTTAACTGATTTCATCTTCATTTAACTGATTTCATCGTTAACTGATTTCATCGTTAACTGATTCCATCGTTAACTGATTTCATCGTTAACTGATTTCATCGTTAACTGATTTCATCTTCATTTAACTGATTTCATCGTTAACTGATTTCATCTTCATTTAACTGATTTCATTTTCATTCTTCATTTAACTGATTTCATCGTTAACTGATTTCATCTTCATTTAACTGATTTCATCGTTAACTGATTTCATCGTTAACTGATTTCATCTTTAACTGATTTCATCGTTAACTGATTTCATCTTCATTTAACTGATTTCATCGTTAACTGATTTCATCTTCATTTAATTGATTTCATCGTTAACTGATTTCATCGTTAACTGATTTCATCGTTTACTGATTTCATCTTCATTTAACTGATTTCATCGTTAACTGATTTCATCTTCATTTAATTGATTTCATCGTTAACTGATTTCATCGTTAACTGATTTCATCTTCATTTAACTGATTTCATCGTTAACTGATTTCATCGTTAACTGATTTCATCGTTAACTGATTTCATCTTCATTTAACTGATTTCATCGTTAACTGATTTCATCGTTAACTGATTTCATCGTTAACTGATTTCATCTTCATTTAACTGATTTCATTTTCATTCTTCATTTAACTGATTTCATCGTTAACTGATTTCATCTTCATTTAACTGATTTCATCGTTAACTGATTTCATCGTTAACTGATTTCATCGTTAACTGATTTCATCTTCATTTAACTGATTTCATCGTTAACTGATTTCATCGTTAACTGATTTCATCGTTAACTGATTTCATCTTCATTTAACTGATTTCATCGTTAACTGATTTCATCGTTAACTGATTTCATCTTCATTTAACTGATTTCATCGTTAACTGATTTCATCGTTAACTGATTCCATCGTTAACTGATTTCATCTTTAACTGATTTCATCGTTAACTGATTTCATCTTCATTTAACTGATTTCATCGTTAAGTGATTTCATCGTTAACTGATTTCATCGTTAACTGATTTCATCTTCATTTAACTGATTTCATCGTTAACTGATTTCATCGTTAACTGATTCCATCGTTAACTGATTTCATCGTTAACTGATTTCATCGTTAACTGATTTCATCTTCATTTAACTGATTTCATCGTTAACTGATTTCATCTTCATTTAACTGATTTCATTTTCATTCTTCATTTAACTGATTTCATCGTTAACTGATTTCATCTTCATTTAACTGATTTCATCGTTAACTGATTTCATCGTTAACTGATTTCATCTTTAACTGATTTCATCGTTAACTGATTTCATCTTCATTTAACTGATTTCATCGTTAACTGATTTCATCTTCATTTAATTGATTTCATCGTTAACTGATTTCATCGTTAACTGATTTCATCGTTAACTGATTTCATCTTCATTTAACTGATTTCATCGTTAACTGATTTCATCTTCATTTAATTGATTTCATCGTTAACTGATTTCATCGTTAACTGATTTCATCTTCATTTAACTGATTTCATCGTTAACTGATTTCATCGTTAACTGATTTCATCGTTAACTGATTTCATCTTCATTTAACTGATTTCATCGTTAACTGATTTCATCGTTAACTGATTTCATCGTTAACTGATTTCATCTTCATTTAACTGATTTCATCGTTAACTGATTTCATCGTTAACTGATTTCATCTTCATTTAACTGATTTCATCGTTAACTGATTTCATCGTTAACTGATTCCATCGTTAACTGATTTCATCGTTAACTGATTTCATCTTCATTTAACTGATTTCATCGTTAACTGATTTCATCTTCATTTAACTGATTTCATCGTTAACTGATTTCATCGTTAACTGATTCCATCGTTAACTGATTTCATCGTTAACTGATTTCATCGTTAACTGATTTCATCTTCATTTAACTGATTTCATCGTTAACTGATTTCATCTTCATTTAACTGATTTCATTTTCATTCTTCATTTAACTGATTTCATCGTTAACTGATTTCATCTTCATTTAACTGATTTCATCGTTAACTGATTTCATCGTTAACTGATTTCATCTTTAACTGATTTCATCGTTAACTGATTTCATCTTCATTTAACTGATTTCATCGTTAACTGATTTCATCTTCATTTAATTGATTTCATCGTTAACTGATTTCATCGTTAACTGATTTCATCGTTAACTGATTTCATCTTCATTTAACTGATTTCATCGTTAACTGATTTCATCTTCATTTAATTGATTTCATCGTTAACTGATTTCATCGTTAACTGATTTCATCTTCATTTAACTGATTTCATCGTTAACTGATTTCATCGTTAACTGATTTCATCGTTAACTGATTTCATCTTCATTTAACTGATTTCATCGTTAACTGATTTCATCGTTAACTGATTTCATCGTTAACTGATTTCATCTTCATTTAACTGATTTCATCGTTAACTGATTTCATCGTTAACTGATTCCATCGTTAACTGATTTCATCGTTAACTGATTTCATCTTCATTTAACTGATTTCATCGTTAACTGATTTCATCTTCATTTAACTGATTTCATCGTTAACTGATTTCATCGTTAACTGATTTCATCTTCATTTAACTGATTTCATTTTCATTCTTCATTTAACTGATTTCATCGTTAACTGATTTCATCTTCATTTAACTGATTTCATCGTTAACTGATTTCATCGTTAACTGATTTCATCGTTAACTGATTTCATCTTCATTTAACTGATTTCATCGTTAACTGATTTCATCTTCATTTAACTGATTTCATCGTTAACTGATTTCATCTTCATTTAATTGATTTCATCGTTAACTGATTTCATCGTTAACTGATTTCATCGTTAACTGATTTCATCGTTAACTGATTTCATCTTCATTTAATTGATTTCATCGTTAACTGATTTCATCGTTAACTGATTTCATCGTTAACTGATTTCATCTTCATTTAACTGATTTCATCGTTAACTGATTTCATCGTTAACTGATTCCATCGTTAACTGATTTCATCGTTAACTGATTTCATCTTCATTTAACTGATTTCATCGTTAACTGATTTCATCGTTAACTGATTTCATCTTCATTTAACTGATTTCATCGTTAACTGATTTCATCGTTAACTGATTTCATCGTTAACTGATTTCATCTTCATTTAACTGATTTCATCGTTAACTGATTTCATCGTTAACTGATTTCATCTTCATTTAACTGATTTCATCGTTAACTGATTTCATCGTTAACTGATTCCATCGTTAACTGATTTCATCTTTAACTGATTTCATCGTTAACTGATTTCATCTTCATTTAACTGATTTCATCGTTAACTGATTTCATCGTTAACTGATTTCATCGTTAACTGATTTCATCGTTAACTGATTTCATCTTCATTTAACTGATTTCATTGTTAACTGATTTCATCGTTAACTGATTTCATCTTCATTTAACTGATTTCATCGTTAACTGATTTCATCGTTAACTGATTCCATCGTTAACTGATTTCATCGTTAACTGATTCCATCGTTAACTGATTTCATCGTTAACTGATTTCATCGTTAACTGATTTCATCTTCATTTAACTGATTTCATCGTTAACTGATTTCATCTTCATTTAACTGATTTCATCGTTAACTGATTTCATCGTTAACTGATTTCATCTTCTTTTAACTGATTTCATCGTTAACTGATTTCATCGTTAACTGATTTCATCTTCTTTTAACTGATTTCATCGTTAACTGATTTCATCTTCATTTAATTGATTTCATCGTTAACTGATTTCATCGTTAACTGATTTCATCTTCATTTAACTGATTTCATCGTTAACTGATTTCATCGTTAACTGATTTCATCTTCATTTAACTGATTTCATCGTTAACTGATTTCATCTTCATTTAACTGATTTCATCGTTAACTGATTTCATCGTTAACTGATTTCATCTTCTTTTAACTGATTTCATCGTTAACTGATTTCATCTTCATTTAATTGATTTCATCGTTAACTGATTTCATCGTTAACTGATTTCATCTTCATTTAACTGATTTCATCGTTAACTGATTTCATCGTTAACTGATTTCATCTTCATTTAACTGATTTCATCGTTAACTGATTTCATCTTCATTTAACTGATTTCATCGTTAACTGATTTCATCGTTAACTGATTTCATCTTCATTTAACTGATTCCATCGTTAACTGATTTCATCGTTAACTGATTTCATCGTTAACTGATTTCATCTTCATTTAACTGATTTCATCGTTAACTGATTTCATCGTTAACTGATTTCATCTTCATTTAACTGATTTCATTTTCATTCTTCATTTAACTGATTTCATCGTTAACTGATTTCATCTTCATTTAACTGATTTCATCGTTAACTGATTTCATCGTTAACTGATTTCATCGTTAACTGATTTCATCTTCATTTAACTGATTCCATCGTTAACTGATTTCATCGTTAACTGATTTCATCTTCATTTAACTGATTTCATCGTTAACTGATTTCATCGTTAACTGATTCCATCGTTAACTGATTTCATCGTTAACTGATTTCATCTTCATTTAACTGATTTCATCGTTAACTGATTTCATCTTCATTTAACTGATTTCATCGTTAACTGATTTCATCGTTAACTGATTTCATCGTTAACTGATTTCATCTTCATTTAACTGATTCCATCGTTAACTGATTTCATCGTTAACTGATTTCATCGTTAACTGATTTCATCGTTAACTGATTTCATCTTCATTTAACTGATTTCATCGTTAACTGATTTCATCGTTAACTGATTTCATCTTCATTTAACTGATTTCATCGTTAACTGATTTCATCGTTAACTGATTTCATCGTTAACTGATTTCATCTTCATTTAACTGATTTCATCTTCATTTAACTGATTTCATCGTTAACTGATTTCATCGTTAACTGATTTCATTTTCATTCTTCATTTAACTGATTTCATCGTTAACTGATTTCATCTTCATTTAACTGATTTCATCGTTAACTGATTTCATCGTTAACTGATTTCATCGTTAACTGATTTCATCTTCATTTAACTGATTTCATCGTTAACTGATTTCATCTTCATTTAATTGATTTCATCGTTAACTGATTTCATCGTTAACTGATTTCATCGTTAACTGATTTCATCTTCATTTAACTGATTTCATCGTTAACTGATTTCATCGTTAACTGATTTCATCTTCATTTAACTGATTTCATTTTCATTCTTCATTTAACTGATTTCATCGTTAACTGATTTCATCTTCATTTAACTGATTTCATCGTTAACTGATTTCATCGTTAACTGATTTCATCGTTAACTGATTTCATCTTCATTTAACTGATTTCATCGTTAACTGATTTCATCTTCATTTAATTGATTTCATCGTTAACTGATTTCATCGTTAACTGATTTCATCGTTAACTGATTTCATCTTCATTTAACTGATTTCATCGTTAACTGATTTCATCGTTAACTGATTCCATCGTTAACTGATTTCATCGTTAACTGATTTCATCTTCATTTAACTGATTTCATTTTCATTCTTCATTTAACTGATTTCATCGTTAACTGATTTCATCTTCATTTAACTGATTTCATCGTTAACTGATTTCATCGTTAACTGATTTCATCTTTAACTGATTTCATCGTTAACTGATTTCATCTTCATTTAGTGATTTCATCGTTAACTGATTTCATCTTCATTTAATTGATTTCATCGTTAACTGATTTCATCGTTAACTGATTTCATCGTTAACTGATTTCATCTTCATTTAACTGATTTCATCGTTAACTGATTTCATCGTTAACTGATTCCATCGTTAACTGATTTCATCGTTAACTGATTTCATCTTCATTTAACTGATTTCATCGTTAACTGATTTCATCGTTAACTGATTTCATCTTTAACTGATTTCATCGTTAACTGATTTCATCTTCATTTAACTGATTTCATCGTTAACTGATTTCATCGTTAACTGATTTCATCGTTAACTGATTTCATCTTCATTTAACTGATTTCATCGTTAACTGATTTCATCGTTAACTGATTTCATCTTCATTTAACTGATTTCATCGTTAACTGATTTCATCGTTAACTGATTTCATCTTCATTTAACTGATTTCATCGTTAACTGATTTCATCGTTAACTGATTCCATCGTTAACTGATTTCATCTTTAACTGATTTCATCGTTAACTGATTTCATCTTCATTTAACTGATTTCATCGTTAAGTGATTTCATCGTTAACTGATTTCATCGTTAACTGATTTCATCGTTAACTGATTTCATCTTCATTTAACTGATTTCATCGTTAACTGATTTCATCGTTAACTGATTCCATCGTTAACTGATTTCATCGTTAACTGATTTCATCGTTAACTGATTTCATCTTCATTTAACTGATTTCATCGTTAACTGATTTCATCTTCATTTAACTGATTTCATTTTCATTCTTCATTTAACTGATTTCATCGTTAACTGATTTCATCTTCATTTAACTGATTTCATCGTTAACTGATTTCATCGTTAACTGATTTCATCTTTAACTGATTTCATCGTTAACTGATTTCATCTTCATTTAACTGATTTCATCGTTAACTGATTTCATCTTCATTTAATTGATTTCATCGTTAACTGATTTCATCGTTAACTGATTTCATCGTTAACTGATTTCATCTTCATTTAACTGATTTCATCGTTAACTGATTTCATCTTCATTTAATTGATTTCATCGTTAACTGATTTCATCGTTAACTGATTTCATCTTCATTTAACTGATTTCATCGTTAACTGATTTCATCGTTAACTGATTTCATCGTTAACTGATTTCATCTTCATTTAACTGATTTCATCGTTAACTGATTTCATCGTTAACTGATTTCATCGTTAACTGATTTCATCTTCATTTAACTGATTTCATCGTTAACTGATTTCATCGTTAACTGATTTCATCTTCATTTAACTGATTTCATTTTCATTCTTCATTTAACTGATTTCATCGTTAACTGATTTCATCTTCATTTAACTGATTTCATCGTTAACTGATTTCATCGTTAACTGATTTCATCGTTAACTGATTTCATCTTCATTTAACTGATTTCATCGTTAACTGATTTCATCTTCATTTAATTGATTTCATCGTTAACTGATTTCATCGTTAACTGATTTCATCGTTAACTGATTTCATCTTCATTTAACTGATTTCATCGTTAACTGATTTCATCGTTAACTGATTCCATCGTTAACTGATTTCATCGTTAACTGATTTCATCTTCATTTAACTGATTTCATCGTTAACTGATTTCATCGTTAACTGATTTCATCTTTAACTGATTTCATCGTTAACTGATTTCATCTTCATTTAACTGATTTCATCGTTAACTGATTTCATCGTTAACTGATTTCATCTTTAACTGATTTCATCGTTAACTGATTTCATCTTCATTTAACTGATTTCATCGTTAACTGATTTCATCGTTAACTGATTTCATCTTCATTTAACTGATTTCATCGTTAACTGATTTCATCGTTAACTGATTCCATCGTTAACTGATTTAATCTTTAACTGATTTCATCGTTAACTGATTTCATCTTCATTTAACTGATTTCATCGTTAAGTGATTTCATCGTTAACTGATTTCATCGTTAACTGATTTCATCGTTAACTGATTTCATCTTCATTTAACTGATTCCATCGTTAACTGATTTCATCGTTAACTGATTTCATCGTTAACTGATTTCATCTTCATTTAACTGATTTCATCGTTAACTGATTTCATCGTTAACTGATTTCATCTTCATTTAACTGATTTCATTTTCATTCTTCATTTAACTGATTTCATCGTTAACTGATTTCATCTTCATTTAACTGATTTCATCGTTAACTGATTTCATCGTTAACTGATTTCATCGTTAACTGATTTCATCTTCATTTAACTGATTCCATCGTTAACTGATTTCATCGTTAACTGATTTCATCTTCATTTAACTGATTTCATCGTTAACTGATTTCATCGTTAACTGATTCCATCGTTAACTGATTTCATCGTTAACTGATTTCATCTTCATTTAACTGATTTCATCGTTAACTGATTTCATCTTCATTTAACTGATTTCATCGTTAACTGATTTCATCTTCATTTATCTGATTTCATCGTTAACTGATTTCATCGTTAACTGATTTCATCGTTAACTGATTTCATCTTCATTTAACTGATTCCATCGTTAACTGATTTCATCGTTAACTGATTTCATCGTTAACTGATTTCATCTTTAACTGATTTCATCGTTAACTGATTTCATCTTCATTTAACTGATTTCATCGTTAACTGATTTCATCGTTAACTGATTTCATCTTCATTTAACTGATTTCATCGTTAACTGATTTCATCGTTAACTGATTCCATCGTTAACTGATTTCATCGTTAACTGATTTCATCGTTAACTGATTTCATCTTCATTTAACTGATTTCATCGTTAACTGATTTCATCTTCATTTAACTGATTTCATCGTTAACTGATTTCATCGTTAACTGATTTCATCGTTAACTGATTTCATCTTCATTTAACTGATTTCATCGTTAACTGATTTCATCGTTAACTGATTTCATCTTCATTTAACTGATTTTATCGTTAACTGATTTCATCGTTAACTGATTCCATCGTTAACTGATTTCATCTTTAACTGATTTCATCGTTAACTGATTTCATCTTCATTTAACTGATTTCATCGTTAAGTGATTTCATCGTTAACTGATTTCATCTTCATTTAACTGATTTCATTGTTAACTGATTTCATCGTTAACTGATTTCATCTTCATTTAACTGATTTCATCGTTAACTGATTCCATCGTTAACTGATTCCATCGTTAACTGATTTCATCGTTAACTGATTTCATCGTTAACTGATTTCATCTTCATTTAACTGATTTCATCGTTAACTGATTTCATCGTTAACTGATTTCATCGTTAACTGATTCCATCGTTAACTGATTCCATCGTTAACTGATTTCATCGTTAACTGATTTCATCTTCATTTAACTGATTTCATCGTTAACTGATTTCATCTTCATTTAACTGATTTCATTTTCATTCTTCATTTAACTGATTTCATCGTTAACTGATTTCATCTTCATTTAACTGATTTCATCGTTAACTGATTTCATCGTTAACTGATTTCATCGTTAACTGATTTCATCTTCTTTTAACTGATTTCATCGTTAACTGATTTCATCTTCATTTAATTGATTTCATCGTTAACTGATTTCATCTTCATTTAACTGATTTCATCGTTAACTGATTTCATCGTTAACTGATTTCATCTTTAACTGATTTCATCGTTAACTGATTTCATCTTCATTTAACTGATTTCATCGTTAACTGATTTCATCGTTAACTGATTTCATCTTCATTTAACTGATTTCATCGTTAACTGATTTCATCGTTAACTGATTCCATCGTTAACTGATTTCATCGTTAACTGATTTCATCTTCATTTAACTGATTTCATCGTTAACTGATTTCATCGTTAACTGATTTCATCTTTAACTGATTTCATCGTTAACTGATTTCATCTTCATTTAACTGATTTCATCGTTAACTGATTTCATCGTTAAGTGATTTCATCTTCATTTAACTGATTTCATCGTTAACTGATTTCATCGTTAACTGATTCCATCGTTAACTGATTTCATCTTTAACTGATTTCATCGTTAACTGATTTCATCTTCATTTAACTGATTTCATCGTTAAGTGATTTCATCGTTAACTGATTTCATCGTTAACTGATTTCATCGTTAACTGATTTCATCTTCATTTAACTGATTTCATCGTTAACTGATTCCATCGTTAACTGATTTCATCGTTAACTGATTTCATCGTTAACTGATTTCATCTTCATTTAACTGATTTCATCGTTAACTGATTTCATCGTTAACTGATTCCATCGTTAACTGATTTCATCTTTAACTGATTTCATCGTTAACTGATTTCATCTTCATTTAACTGATTTCATCGTTAAGTGATTTCATCGTTAACTGATTTCATCGTTAACTGATTTCATCGTTAACTGATTTCATCTTCATTTAACTGATTTCATCGTTAACTGATTTCATCGTTAACTGATTTCATCTTCATTTAACTGATTCCATCGTTAACTGATTTCATCGTTAACTGATTTCATCGTTAACTGATTTCATCTTCATTTAACTGATTTCATCGTTAACTGATTTCATCGTTAACTGATTTCATCTTTAACTGATTTCATCGTTAACTGATTTCATCTTCATTTAACTGATTTCATCGTTAACTGATTTCATCTTCATTTAACTGATTTCATTTTCATTCTTCATTTAACTGATTTCATCGTTAACTGATTTCATCTTCATTTAACTGATTTCATCGTTAACTGATTTCATCGTTAACTGATTTCATCTTCTTTTAACTGATTTCATCGTTAACTGATTTCATCTTCATTTAATTGATTTCATCGTTAACTGATTTCATCGTTAACTGATTTCATCTTCATTTAACTGATTTCATCGTTAACTGATTTCATCGTTAACTGATTTCATCTTCATTTAACTGATTTCATCGTTAACTGATTTCATCGTTAACTGATTTCATCTTCATTTAACTGATTCCATCGTTAACTGATTTCATCGTTAACTGATTTCATCGTTAACTGATTTCATCTTCATTTAACTGATTTCATCGTTAACTGATTTCATCGTTAACTGATTTCATCTTCATTTAACTGATTTCATTTTCATTCTTCATTTAACTGATTTCATCGTTAACTGATTTCATCTTCATTTAACTGATTTCATCGTTAACTGATTTCATCGTTAACTGATTTCATCTTCATTTAACTGATTCCATCGTTAACTGATTTCATCGTTAACTGATTTCATCTTCATTTAACTGATTTCATCGTTAACTGATTTCATCGTTAACTGATTCCATCGTTAACTGATTTCATCGTTAACTGATTTCATCGTTAACTGATTTCATCTTCATTTAACTGATTTCATCGTTAACTGATTTCATCTTCATTTAACTGATTCCATCGTTAACTGATTTCATCGTTAACTGATTTCATCGTTAACTGATTTCATCTTCATTTAACTGATTCCATCGTTAACTGATTCCATCGTTAACTGATTTCATCGTTAACTGATTTCATCTTCATTTAACTGATTTCATCGTTAACTGATTCCATCGTTAACTGATTTCATCGTTAACTGATTTCATCGTTAACTGATTTCATCTTCATTTAACTGATTTCATCTTCATTTAACTGATTTCATCGTTAACTGATTTCATCGTTAACTGATTTCATCGTTAACTGATTTCATCTTCATTTAACTGATTTCATTTTCATTCTTCATTTAACTGATTTCATCGTTAACATATTTCATCTTCATTTAACTGATTTCATCGTTAACTGATTTCATCTTCATTTAACTGATTTCATTTTCATTCTTCATTTAACTGATTTCATCGTTAACTGATTTCATCTTCATTTAACTGATTTCATCGTTAACTGATTTCATCGTTAACTGATTTCATCGTTAACTGATTTCATCTTTAACTGATTTCATCGTTAACTGATTTCATCTTCATTTAACTGATTTCATCGTTAACTGATTTCATCTTCATTTAATTGATTTCATCGTTAACTGATTTCATCGTTAACTGATTTCATCGTTAACTGATTTCATCTTCATTTAACTGATTTCATCGTTAACTGATTTCATCGTTAACTGATTTCATCTTCATTTAACTGATTTCATTTTCATTCTTCATTTAACTGATTTCATCGTTAACTGATTTCATCTTCATTTAATTGATTTCATCGTTAACTGATTTCATCGTTAACTGATTTCATCGTTAACTGATTTCATCTTCTTTTAACTGATTTCATCGTTAACTGATTTCATCGTTAACTGATTTCATCGTTAACTGATTTCATCTTCATTTAACTGATTTCATCGTTAACTGATTTCATCGTTAACTGATTTCATCTTCATTTAACTGATTTCATCGTTAACTGATTTCATCGTTAACTGATTTCATCTTCATTTAACTGATTTCATCGTTAACTGATTTCATCGTTAACTGATTTCATCTTCATTTAACTGATTTCATCGTTAACTGATTTCATCGTTAACTGATTTCATCTTTAACTGATTTCATCGTTAACTGATTTCATCTTCATTTAACTGATTTCATCGTTAACTGATTTCATCGTTAACTGATTTCATCGTTAACTGATTTCATCTTCATTTAACTGATTTCATTTTCATTCTTCATTTAACTGATTTCATCGTTAACTGATTTCATCTTCATTTAACTGATTTCATCGTTAACTGATTTCATCGTTAACTGATTTCATCTTTAACTGATTTCATCGTTAACTGATTTCATCTTCATTTAACTGATTTCATCGTTAACTGATTTCATCTTCATTTAATTGATTTCATCGTTAACTGATTTCATCGTTAACTGATTTCATCGTTAACTGATTTCATCTTCATTTAACTGATTTCATCGTTAACTGATTCCATCGTTAACTGATTTCATCTTCATTTAACTGATTTCATCGTTAACTGATTTCATCGTTAACTGATTTCATCTTCATTTAACTGATTTCATCGTTAACTGATTTCATCGTTAACTGATTTCATCGTTAACTGATTTCATCTTCATTTAACTGATTTCATCGTTAACTGATTTCATCGTTAACTGATTTCATCTTCATTTAACTGATTTCATCGTTAACTGATTTCATCGTTAACTGATTCCATCGTTAACTGATTTCATCTTTAACTGATTTCATCGTTAACTGATTTCATCTTCATTTAACTGATTTCATCGTTAAGTGATTTCATCGTTAACTGATTTCATCTTCATTTAACTGATTTCATTGTTAACTGATTTCATCGTTAACTGATTTCATCTTCATTTAACTGATTTCATCGTTAACTGATTTCATCGTTAACTGATTCCATCGTTAACTGATTTCATCGTTAACTGATTCCATCGTTAACTGATTTCATCGTTAACTGATTTCATCGTTAACTGATTTCATCTTCATTTAATTGATTTCATCGTTAACTGATTTCATCGTTAACTGATTTCATCGTTAACTGATTTCATCTTCATTTAACTGATTTCATCGTTAACTGATTCCATCGTTAACTGATTTCATCTTCATTTAACTGATTTCATCGTTAACTGATTTCATCGTTAACTGATTTCATCTTCATTTAACTGATTTCATCGTTAACTGATTTCATCGTTAACTGATTTCATCTGTAACTGATTTCATCTTCATTTAACTGATTTCATCGTTAACTGATTTCATCGTTAACTGATTTCATCGTTAACTGATTTCATCTTCATTTAACTGATTTCATCGTTAACTGATTTCATCTTCATTTAACTGATTCCATCTTCATTTAACTGATTCCATCGTTAACTGATTTCATCGTTAACTGATTTCATCGTTAACTGATTTCATCTTCATTTAACTGATTTCATCGTTAACTGATTTCATCTTTAACTGATTTCATCGTTAACTGATTTCATCGTTAACTGATTTCATCGTTAACTGATTTCATCTTCATTTAACTGATTTCATCGTTAACTGATTTCATCGTTAAATGATTTCATCTTCATTTAACTGATTTCATCTTTAACTGATTTCATCTTCATTTAACTGATTTCATCGTTAACTGATTTCATCTTTAACTGATTTCATCTTCATTTAACTGATTTCATCTTTAACTTATTTCATCTTTAACTGATTTCATCTTCATTTAACTGATTTCATCGTTAACTGATTTCATCTTCATTTAACTGATTTCATCTTCATTTAACTGATTTCATCGTTAACTGATTTCATCTTCATTTAACTGATTTCATCGTTAACTGATTTCAACTGTAACTGATTTCATCTGTAACTGATTTCATCTTTAACTGATTTCATCTACATTTAACTGATTTCATCGTTAACTGATTTCATCTTCATTTAACTGATTTCATCTTTAACTGATTTCATCGTTAACTGATTTAATCTTCATGTAATTGATTTCATCTGTAACTGATTTCATCTTTAACTGATTTCATCGTTAACTGATTTCATCTTCATTTAACTGATTTCATCGTTAACTGATTTCATCTTCATTTAACTGATTTCATCTTTAACTGATTTCATCTTCATTTAACTGATTTCATCTTTAACTGATTTCATCGTTAACTGATTTCATCTTCATTTAACTGATTTCATCGTTAACTGATTTCATCTTCATTTAACTGATTTCATTTTCATTCTTCATTTAACTGATTTCATCGTTAACTGATTTAATCTTCATGTAACTGATTTCATCTGTAACTGATTTCATCTTTAACTGATTTCATCTTCATTTAACTGATTTCATCTTCATTTAACTGATTTCATCTTCATTTAACTGATTTCATCGTTAACTGATTTCATCTTTCATTGATTTCATCGTTAACTGATTTCATCTTCATTTAACTGATTTCATCTTTAACTGATTTCATCGTTAACTGATTTCATCTTTAACTGATTTCATCTTTAACTGATTTCATCATTCACTGATTTCATCTTTAACTGATTTCATCGTTAACTGATTTCATCTTCATTTAACTGATTTCATCTTTAACTGATTTCATCTTCATTTAACTGATTTCATCTTCATTTAACTGATTTCATCGTTAACTGATTTCATCTTCATTTAACTGATTTCATCTTTAACTGATTTCATCGTTAACTGATTTCATCTTCATTTAACTGATTTCATTTTCATTCTTCATTTAACTGATTTCATCTTTAACTGATTTCATCTTCATTTAACTGATTTAATCTTTAACTGATTTAATCTTCATGTAACTGATTTCATCTGTAACTGATTTCATCGTTAACTGATTTCATCTTTAACTGATTTCATCTTTAACTGATTTCATCTTCATTTAACTGATTTCATCGTTAACTGATTTCATCTTCATTTAACTGATTTCATCGTTAACTGATTTCATCGTTAACTGGTTTCATCTTTAACTGATTTCATCGTTAACTGATTTAATCTTCATGTAACTGATTTCATCTGTAACTGATTTCATCTTTAACTGATTTCATCTTCATTTAACTGATTTCATCGTTAACTGATTTCATCTTCATTTAACTGATTTCATCGTTAACTGATTTCATCTTCATTTAACTGATTTAATCTTTAACTGATTTCATCGTTAACTGATTTCATCTTCATTTAACTGATTTCATCTTTAACTGATTTCATCGTTAACTGATTTCATCTTCATTTAACTGATTTCATCGTTAACTGATTTCATCTTCATTTAACTGATTTCATCTTTAACTGATTTCATCGTTAACTGATTTCATCTTCATGTAACTGATTTCATCTGTAACTGATTTCATCTTTAACTGATTTCATCGTTAACTGATTTCATCTTTAACTGATTTCATCGTTAACTGATTTAATCTTCATGTAACTGATTTCATCTGTAACTGATTTCATCTTTAACTGATTTCATCGTTAACTGATTTCATCTTCATTTAACTGATTTCATCGTTAACTGATTTCATCTTCATTTAACTGATTTCATCTTTAACTGATTTCATCTTTAACTGATTTCATCTTCATTTAACTGATTTCATCTTTAACTGATTTCATCGTTATCTGATTTCATCTTCATTTAACTGATTTCATCGTTAACTGATTTCATCTTCATTTAACTGATTTCATTTTCATTCTTCATTTAACTGATTTCATCGTTAACTGATTTCATCTTTAACTGATTTCATCGTTAACTGATTTCATCTTCATTTAACTGATTTCATCGTTAACTGATTTCATCTTCATTTAACTGATTTCATCTTTAACTGATTTCATCGTTAACTGATTTCATCTTCATTTAACTGATTTCATCGTTAACTGATTTCATCTGTAACTGATTTCATCTGTAACTGATTTCATCTTTAACTGATTTCATCTACATTTAACTGATTTCATCGTTAACTGATTTCATCTTCATTTAACTGATTTCATCTTTAACTGATTTCATCGTTAACTGATTTAATCTTCATTTAACTGATTTCATCTGTAACTGATTTCATCTTTAACTGATTTCATCGTTAACTGATTTCATCTTTAACTGATTTCATCGTTAACTGATTTAATCTTCATGTAACTGATTTCATCTGTAACTGATTTCATCTTTAACTGATTTCATCGTTAACTGATTTCATCTTCATTTAACTGATTTCATCGTTAACTGATTTCATCTTCATTTAACTGATTTCATCGTTAACTGATTTCATCTTCATTTAACTGATTTCATTTTCATTCTTCATTTAACTGATTTCATCGTTAACTGATTTAATCTTCATGTAACTGATTTCATCTGTAACTGATTTCATCTTCATTTAACTGATTTCATCTTCATTTAACTGATTTCATCGTTAACTGATTTCATCTTCATTTAACTGATTTCATCGTTAACTGATTTCATCTTCATTTAACTGATTTCATCTTTAACTGATTTCATCGTTAACTGATTTCATCTTCATTTAACTGATTTCATCGTTAACTGATTTCATCTTCATTTAACTGATTTCATCATTAACTGATTTCATCGTTAACTGATTTCATCTTCATTTAACTGATTTCATCTTTAACTGATTTCATCGTTAACTGATTTCATCTTCATTTAACTGATTTCATCTGTAACTGATTTCATCTGTAACTGATTTCATCTTTAACTGATTTCATCTTCATTTAACTGATTTCATCGTTAACTGATTTCATCGTTAACTGATTTCATCTTTAACTGATTTCATCGTTAACTGATTTCATCTTCATTTAACTGATTTCATCGTTAACTGATTTCATCTTCATTTAACTGATTTCATCGTTAACTGATTTCATCGTTAACTGATTTCATCTTCATTTAACTGATTTCATCGTTAACTGATTTCATCGTTAACTGATTTCATCTTCATTTAACTGATTTCATCGTTAACTGATTTCATCTTCATTTAACTGATTTCATCGTTAACTGATTTCATCTTCATTTAACTGATTTCATCTTTAACTGATTTCATCGTTAACTGATTTCATCTTCATTTAACTGATTTCATCGTTAACTGATTTCATCTTCATTTAACTGATTTCATATTTAACTGATTTCATCGTTAACTGATTTCATCTTTAACTGATTTCATCGTTAACTGATTTAATCTTCATGTAACTGATTTCATCTGTAACTGATTTCATCTTTAACTGATTTCATCGTTAACTGATTTCATCTTCATTTAACTGATTTCATCGTTAACTGATTTCATCTTCATTTAACTGATTTCATCTTTAACTGATTTCATCGTTAACTGATTTCATCTTCATTTAACTGATTTCATCGTTAACTGATTTCATCTTCATTTAACTGATTTCATCTTTAACTGATTTCATCGTTAACTGATTTAATCTTCATGTAACTGATTTCATCTGTAACTGATTTCATCTTTAACTGATTTCATCGTTAACTGATTTCATCTTCATTTAACTGATTTCATCTTTAACTGATTTCATCGTTAACTGATTTCATCTTCATTTAACTGATTTCATCTTTAACTGATTTCATCTTTAACTGATTTCATCGTTAACTGATTTCATCTTCATTTAACTGATTTCATCTTTAACTGATTTCATCGTTAACTGATTTCATCTTCATTTAACTGATTTCATCGTTAACTGATTTCATCTTCATTTAACTGATTTCATTTTCATTCTTCATTTAACTGATTTCATCGTTAACTGATTTAATCTTCATGTAACTGATTTCATCTGTAACTGATTTCATCTTCATTTAACTGATTTCATCTTCATTTAACTGATTTCATCGTTAACTGATTTCATCGTTAACTGATTTCATCTTTAATTGATTTCATCGTTAACTGATTTCATCTTCATTTAACTGATTTCATCTTTAACTGATTTCATCGTTAACTGATTTCATCTTTAACTGATTTCATCTTTAACTGATTTCATCTTCATGTATCTGATTTCATCTGTAACTGATTTCATCTTCATTTAACTGATTTCATCGTTAACTGATTTCATCTTCATTTAACTGATTTCATCTTTAACTGATTTCATCGTTAACTGATTTCATCTTCATTTAACTGATTTCATCGTTAACTGATTTCATCGTTAACTGATTTCATCTTCATTTAACTGATTTCATCGTTAACTGATTTCATCGTTAACTGATTTCATCTTCATTTAACTGATTTCATCATTAACTGATTTAATCTTCATGTAACTGATTTCATCTGTAACTGATTTCATCTTTAACTGATTTCATCGTTAACTGATTTCATCTTCATTTAACTGATTTCATCGTTAACTGATTTCATCTTCATTTAACTGATTTCATCTTTAACTGATTTCATCGTTAACTGATTTCATCTTCATTTAACTGATTTCATCGTTAACTGATTTCATCTTCATTTAACTGATTTCATATTTAACTGATTTCATCGTTAACTGATTTCATCTTTAACTGATTTCATCGTTAACTGATTTAATCTTCATGTAACTGATTTCATCTGTAACTGATTTCATCTTTAACTGATTTCATCGTTAACTGATTTCATCTTCATTTAACTGATTTCATCGTTAACTGATTTCATCTTCATTTAACTGATTTCATCTTTAACTGATTTCATCGTTAACTGATTTCATCTTCATTTAACTGATTTCATCGTTAACTGATTTCATCTTCATTTAACTGATTTCATCTTTAACTGATTTCATCGTTAACTGATTTAATCTACATTTAACTGATTTCATCGTTAACTGATTTAATCTTCATGTAACTGATTTCATCTGTAACTGATTTCATCTTTAACTGATTTCATCGTTAACTGATTTCATCTTCATTTAACTGATTTCATCTTTAACTGATTTCATCGTTAACTGATTTCATCTTCATTTAACTGATTTCATCGTTAACTGATTTCATCTTCATTTAACTGATTTCATTTTCATTCTTCATTTAACTGATTTCATCGTTAACTGATTTAATCTTCATGTAACTGATTTCATCTGTAACTGATTTCATCTTCATTTAACTGATTTCATCGTTAACTGATTTCATCGTTAACTGATTTCATCTTTAATTGATTTCATCGTTAACTGATTTCATCTTCATTTAACTGATTTCATCTTTAACTGATTTCATCGTTAACTGATTTCATCGTTAACTGATTTCATCTTTAACTGATTTCATCTTCATGTATCTGATTTCATCTGTAACTGATTTCATCTTCATTTAACTGATTTCATCGTTAACTGATTTCATCTTCATTTAACTGATTTCATCTTTAACTGATTTCATCGTTAACTGATTTCATCTTCATTTAACTGATTTCATCGTTAACTGATTTCATCTTCATTTAACTGATTTCATCTTTAACTGATTTCATCGTTAACTGATTTCATCTTCATTTAACTGATTTCATCGTTAACTGATTTCATCTTCATTTAACTGATTTCATCTTTAACTGATTTCATCGTTAACTGATTTCATCTTCATTTAACTGATTTCATTTTCATTCTTCATTTAACTGATTTCATCTTTAACTGATTTCATCGTTAACTGATTTCATCTTCATTTAACTGATTTCATCGTTAACTGATTTCATCGTTAACTGATTTCATCTTCATTTAACTGATTTCATCTTTAACTGATTTCATCGTTAACTGATTTCATCTTCATTTAACTGATTTCATCGTTAACTGATTTCATCTTCATTTAACTGATTTCATTTTCATTCTTCATTTAACTGATTTCATCGTTAACTGATTTAATCTTCATGTAACTGATTTCATCTGTAACTGATTTCATCTTCATTTAACTGATTTCATCGTTAACTGATTTCATCGTTAACTGATTTCATCTTTAATTGATTTCATCGTTAACTGATTTCATCTTCATTTAACTGATTTCATCTTTAACTGATTTCATCGTTAACTGATTTCATCTTTAACTGATTTCATCTTTAACTGATTTCATCTTCATGTATCTGATTTCATCTGTAACTGATTTCATCTTCATTTAACTGATTTCATCGTTAACTGATTTCATCTTCATTTAACTGATTTCATCTTTTACTGATTTCATCGTTAACTGATTTCATCTTCATTTAACTGATTTCATCGTTAACTGATTTCATCTTCATTTAACTGATTTCATCTTTAACTGATTTCATCGTTAACTGATTTCATCTTCATTTAACTGATTTCATCGTTAACTGATTTCATCTTCATTTAACTGATTTCATCTTTAACTGATTTCATCGTTAACTGATTTCATCTTCATTTAACTGATTTCATTTTCATTCTTCATTTAACTGATTTCATCTTTAACTGATTTCATCGTTAACTGATTTCATCTTCATTTAACTGATTTCATCGTTAACTGATTTCATCGTTAACTGATTTCATCTTCATTTAACTGATTTCATTTTCATTCTTCATTTAACTGATTTCATCTTTAACTGATTTCATCGTTAACTGATTTCATCTTCATTTAACTGATTTCATCGTTAACTGATTTCATCGTTAACTGATTTCATCTTCATTTAACTGATTTCATCGTTAACTGATTTCATCTTTAACTGATTTCATCGTTAACTGATTTAATCTTCATGTAACTGATTTCATCTGTAACTGATTTCATCTTTAACTGATTTCATCGTTAACTGATTTCATCTTTATCTGATTTCATCGTTAACTGATTTAATCTTCATGTAACTGATTTCATCTGTAACTGATTTCATCTTTAACTGTTTTCATCGTTAACTGATTTCATATTCATTTAACTGATTTCATCGTTAACTGATTTCATCTTCATTTAACTGATTTCATCTTTAACTGATTTCATCTTCATTTAACTGATTTCATCTTTAACTAATTTCATCGTTAACTGATTTCATCGTTAACTGATTTCATCTTCATTTAACTGATTTCATCGTTAACTGATTTCATCTTCATTTAACTGATTTCATCGTTAACTGATTTCATCTTCATTTAACTGATTTCATCTTTAACTGATTTCATCGTTAACTGATTTCATCTTCATTTAACTGATTTCATCTTTAACTGATTTCATCGTTAACTGATTTCATCTTCATTTAACTGATTTCATCGTTAACTGATTTCATCGTTAACTGATTTCATCTTCATTTAACTGATTTCATCGTTAACTGATTTCATCGTTAACTGATTTCATCTTTAACTGATTTCATCGTTAACTGATTTAATCTTCATGTAACTGATTTCATCTGTAACTGATTTCATCTTTAACTGATTTCATCTTCATTTAACTGATTTCATCGTTAACTGATTTCATCTTCATTTAACTGATTTCATCTTTAACTGATTTCATCTTCATTTAACTGATTTCATCTTTAACTGATTTCATCGTTAACTGATTTCATCTTCATTTAACTGATTTCATCGTTAACTGATTTCATCTTCATTTAACTGATTTCATCGTTAACTGATTTCATCTTCATTTAACTGATTTCATCGTTAACTGATTTCATCTTCATTTAACTGATTTCATCTTTAACTGATTTCATCGTTAACTGATTTCATCTTCATTTAACTGATTTCATCTTTAACTGATTTCATCGTTAACTGATTTCATCTTCATTTAACTGATTTCATCGTTAACTGATTTCATCGTTAACTGATTTCATCTTCATTTAACTGATTTCATCGTTAACTGATTTCATCGTTAACTGATTTCATCGTTAACTGATTTAATCTTCATGTAACTGATTTCATCTGTAACTGATTTCATCTTTAACTGATTTCATCTTCATTTAACTGATTTCATCGTTAACTGATTTCATCTTCATTTAACTGATTTCATCTTTAACTGATTTCATCTTCATTTAACTGATTTCATCTTTAACTGATTTCATCGTTAACTGATTTCATCTTCATTTAACTGATTTCATCTTTAACTGATTTCATCGTTAACTGATTTCATCTTCATTTAACTGATTTCATCGTTAACTGATTTCATCTTCATTTAACTGATTTCATCTTCATTTAACTGATTTCATCTTTAACTGATATCATCGTTAACTGATTTCATCTTCATGTAACTGATTTCATCTGTAACTGATTTCATCTTTAACTGATTTCATCGTTAACTGATTTCATCTTTAACTGATTTCATCGTTAACTGATTTAATCTTCATGTAACTGATTTCATCTGTAACTGATTTCATCTTTAACTGATTTCATCGTTAACTGATTTCATCTTTAACTGATTTCATCGTTAACTGATTTCATCTTCATTTAACTGATTTCATCTTTAACTGATTTCATCTTCATTTAACTGATTTCATCTTTAACTGATTTCATCGTTATCTGATTTCATCTTCATTTAACTGATTTCATCGTTAACTGATTTCATCTTTAACTGATTTCATCGTTAACTGATTTCATCTTCATTTAACTGATTTCATTTTCATTCTTCATTTAACTGATTTCATCGTTAACTGATTTCATCTTTAACTGATTTCATCGTTAACTGATTTAATCTTCATGTAACTGATTTCATCTGTAACTGATTTCATCGTTAACTGATTTCATCTTCATTTAACTGATTTCATCGTTAACTGATTTCATCTTCATTTAACTGATTTCATCTTTAACTGATTTCATCGTTAACTGATTTCATCTTTAACTGATTTCATCGTTAACTGATTTCATCTTCATTTAACTGATTTCATCGTTAACTGATTTCATCTTCATTTAACTGATTTCATTTTCATTTTTCATTTAACTGATTTCATCGTTAACTGATTTAATCTTCATGTAACTGATTTCATCTGTAACTGATTTCATCTTCATTTAACTGATTTCATCTTCATTTAACTGATTTCATCGTTAACTGATTTCATCGTTAACTGATTTCATCTTTAATTGATTTTATCGTTAACTGATTTCATCTTCATTTAACTGATTTCATCTTTAACTGATTTCATCGTTAACTGATTTCATCTTTAACTGATTTCATCTTTAACTGATTTCATCTTCATGTATCTGATTTCATCTGTAACTGATTTCATCTTCATTTAACTGATTTCATCGTTAACTGATTTCATCTTCATTTAACTGATTTCATCGTTAACTGATTTCATCTGTAACTGATTTCATCTTTAACTGATTTCATCTACATTTAACTGATTTCATCGTTAACTGATTTCATCTTCATTTAACTGATTTCATCTTTAACTGATTTCATCGTTAACTGATTTCATCTTCATTTAACTGATTTCATCGTTAACTGATTTCATCTTCATTTAACTGATTTCATCTTTAACTGATTTCATCGTTAACTGATTTCATCTTCATTTAACTGATTTCATCGTTAACTGATTTCATCTTCATTTAACTGATTTCATCTTTAACTGATTTCATCGTTAACTGATTTCATCTTCATTTAACTGATTTCATCGTTTACTGATTTCATCTTCATTTAACTGATTTCATCTTTAACTGATTTCATCGTTAACTGATTTCATCTTCATTTAACTGATTTCATTTTCATTCTTCATTTAACTGATTTCATCTTTAACTGATTTCATCGTTAACTGATTTCATTTTCATTTAACTGATTTCATCGTTAACTGATTTCATCGTTAACTGATTTCATCTTCATTTAACTGATTTCATCGTTAACTGATTTCATCTTCATTTAACTGATTTCATTTTCATTCTTCATTTAACTGATTTCATCTTTAACTGATTTCATCGTTAACTGATTTCATTTTCATTTAACTGATTTCATCGTTAACTGATTTCTTCGTTAACTGATTTCATCTTCATTTAACTGATTTCATCGTTAACTGATTTCATCTTTAACTGATTTCATCGTTAACTGATTTAATCTTCATGTAACTGATTTCATCTGTAACTGATTTCATCTTTAACTGATTTCATCGTTAACTGATTTCATCTTTATCTGATTTCATCGTTAACTGATTTAATCTTCATGTAACTGATTTCATCTGTAACTGATTTCATCTTCATTTAACTGATTTCATCTTCATTTAACTGATTTCATCGTTAACTGATTTCATCGTTAACTGATTTCATCTTTAATTGATTTTATCGTTAACTGATTTCATCTTCATTTAACTGATTTCATCTTTAACTGATTTCATCGTTAACTGATTTCATCTTTAACTGATTTCATCTTTAACTGATTTCATCTTCATGTATCTGATTTCATCTGTAACTGATTTCATCTTCATTTAACTGATTTCATCGTTAACTGATTTCATCTTCATTTAACTGATTTCATCGTTAACTGATTTCATCTGTAACTGATTTCATCTTTAACTGATTTCATCTACATTTAACTGATTTCATCGTTAACTGATTTCATCTTCATTTAACTGATTTCATCTTTAACTGATTTCATCGTTAACTGATTTCATCTTCATTTAACTGATTTCATCGTTAACTGATTTCATCTTCATTTAACTGATTTCATCTTTAACTGATTTCATCGTTAACTGATTTCATCTTCATTTAACTGATTTCATCGTTAACTGATTTCATCTTCATTTAACTGATTTCATCTTTAACTGATTTCATCGTTAACTGATTTCATCTTCATTTAACTGATTTCATCGTTTACTGATTTCATCTTCATTTAACTGATTTCATCTTTAACTGATTTCATCGTTAACTGATTTCATCTTCATTTAACTGATTTCATTTTCATTCTTCATTTAACTGATTTCATCTTTAACTGATTTCATCGTTAACTGATTTCATTTTCATTTAACTGATTTCATCGTTAACTGATTTCATCGTTAACTGATTTCATCTTCATTTAACTGATTTCATCGTTAACTGATTTCATCTTCATTTAACTGATTTCATTTTCATTCTTCATTTAACTGATTTCATCTTTAACTGATTTCATCGTTAACTGATTTCATTTTCATTTAACTGATTTCATCGTTAACTGATTTCTTCGTTAACTGATTTCATCTTCATTTAACTGATTTCATCGTTAACTGATTTCATCTTTAACTGATTTCATCGTTAACTGATTTAATCTTCATGTAACTGATTTCATCTGTAACTGATTTCATCTTTAACTGATTTCATCGTTAACTGATTTCATCTTTATCTGATTTCATCGTTAACTGATTTAATCTTCATGTAACTGATTTCATCTGTAACTGATTTCATCTTTAACTGTTTTCATCGTTAACTGATTTCATCTTCATTTAACTGATTTCATCGTTCACTGATTTCATCTTCATTTAACTGATTTCATCTTTAACTGATTTCATCTTCATTTAACTGATTTCATCTTTAACTGATTTCATCGTTAACTGATTTCATCTTCATTTAACTGATTTCATCGTTAACTGATTTCATCGTTAACTGATTTCATCTTCATTTAACTGATTTCATCGTTAACTGATTTCATCGTTAACTGATTTCATCTTCATTTAACTGATTCCATCGTTAACTGATTTCATCGTTAACTGATTTCATCTTCATTTAACTGATTTCATCGTTAACTGATTTCATCGTTAACTGATTTCATCTTCATTTAACTGATTCCATCGTTAACTGATTTCATCGTTAACTGATTTCATCGTTAACTGATTTCATCTTCATTTAACTGATTTCATCGTTAACTGATTTCATCGTTAACTGATTTCATCTTTAACTGATTTCATCGTTAACTGATTTCATCATTAAATGATTTCATCTTCATTTAACTGATTTCATCTTTAACTGATTTCATCTTCATTTAACTGATTTCATCGTTAACTGATTTCATCTTTAACTGATTTCATCTTCATTTAACTGATTTCATCTTTAACTTATTTCATCTTTAACTGATTTCATCTTCATTTAACTGATTTCATCGTTAACTGATTTCATCTTCATTTAACTGATTTCATCTTTAACTGATTTCATCGTTAACTGATTTCATCTTCATTTAACTGATTTCATCGTTAACTGATTTCATCTATAACTTATTTCATCTGTAACTGATTTCATCTTTAACTGATTTCATCTACATTTAACTGATTTCATCGTTAACTGATTTCATCTTCATTTAACTGATTTCATCTTTAACTGATTTCATCGTTAACTGATTTAATCTTCATGTAACTGATTTCATCTGTAACTGATTTCATCTTTAACTGATTTCATCGTTAACTGATTTCATCTTCATTTAACTGATTTCATCGTTAACTGATTTCATCTTCATTTAACTGATTTCATCTTTAACTGATTTCATCTTCATTTAACTGATTTCATCTTTAACTGATTTCATCTTCATTTAACTGATTTCATCTTTAACTGATTTCATCGTTAACTGATTTCATCTTCATTTAACTGATTTCATCGTTAACTGATTTCATCTTCATTTAACTGATTTCATTTTCATTCTTCATTTAACTGATTTCATCGTTAACTGATTTCATCTTCATTTAACTGATTTCATCGTTAACTGATTTCATCTTCATTTAACTGATTTCATCTTTAACTGATTTCATCGTTAACTGATTTCATCTTCATGTAACTGATTTCATCTGTAACTGATTTCATCTTTAACTGATTTCATCGTTAACTGATTTCATCTTTAACTGATTTCATCTTCATGTAACTGATTTCATCTGTAACTGATTTCATCTTTAACTGATTTCATCGTTAACTGATTTCATCTTCATTTAACTGATTTCATCGTTAACTGATTTCATCTTCATTTAACTGATTTCATCTTTAACTGATTTCATCTTCATTTAACTGATTTCATCTTTAACTGATTTCATCGTTATCTGATTTCATCTTCATTTAACTGATTTCATCGTTAACTGATTTCATCGTTAACTGATTTCATCTTTAACTGATTTCATCGTTAACTGATTTCATCTTCATTTAACTGATTTCATTTTCATTCTTCATTTAACTGATTTCATCGTTAACTGATTTCATCTTTAACTGATTTCATCGTTAACTGATTTAATCTTCATGTAACTGATTTCATCTGTAACTGATTTCATCTTTAACTGATTTCATCGTTAACTGATTTCATCTTCATTTAACTGATTTCATCGTTAACTGATTTCATCTTCATTTAACTGATTTCATCTTTAACTGATTTTATCGTTAACTGATTTCATCTTTAACTGATTTCATCGTTAACTGATTTCATCTTCATTTAACTGATTTCATCGTTAACTGATTTCATCGTTAACTGATTTCATCTTCATTTAACTGATTTCATTTTCATTCTTCATTTAACTGATTTCATCGTTAACTGATTTCATCTTTAACTGATTTCATCGTTAACTGATTTAATCTTCATGTAACTGATTTCATCTGTAACTGATTTCATCTTTAACTGATTTCATCGTTAACTGATTTCATCTTCATTTAACTGATTTCATCGTTAACTGATTTCATCTTCATTTAACTGATTTCATCGTTAACTGATTTCATCGTTAACTGATTTCATCTTTAATTGATTTCATCGTTAACTGACTTCATCTTCATTTAACTGATTTCATCGTTAACTGATTTCATCGTTAACTGATTTCATCTTTAACTGATTTCATCTTCATGTATCTGATTTCATCTGTAACTGATTTCATCGTTAACTGATTTCATCTTCATTTAACTGATTTCATCGTTAACTGATTTCATCTGTAACTGATTTCATCTTTAACTGATTTCATCTACATTTAACTGATTTCATCGTTAACTGATTTCATCTTCATTTAACTGATTTCATCTTTAACTGATTTCATCGTTAACTGATTTCATCTTCATTTAACTGATTTCATCGTTAACTGATTTCATCTTCATTTAACTGATTTCATCTTTAACTGATTTCATCGTTAACTGATTTCATCTTCATTTAACTGATTTCATCGTTAACTGATTTCATCTTCATTTAACTGATTTCATCTTTAACTGATTTCATCGTTAACTGATTTCATCTTCATTTAACTGATTTCATCGTTAACTGATTTCATCTTCATTTAACTGATTTCATCGTTAACTGATTTCATCTTCATTTAACTGATTTCATTTTCATTCTTCATTTAACTGATTTCATCTTTAACTGATTTCATCGTTAACTGATTTCATTTTCATTTAACTGATTTCATCGTTAACTGATTTCATCGTTAACTGATTTCATCTTCATTTAACTGATTTCATCGTTAACTGATTTCATCTTTAACTGATTTCATCGTTAACTGATTTCATCTTCATGTAACTGATTTAATCTGTAACTGATTTCATCTTGAACTGATTTCATCGTTAACTGATTTCATCTTTATCTGATTTCATCGTTAACTGATTTCATCTTCATTTAACTGATTTCATCTTTAACTGATTTCATCGTTAACTGATTTCATCTTCATTTAACTGATTTCATCGTTAACTGATTTCATCGTTAAATGATTTCATCTTCATTTAACTGATTTCATCGTTAACTGATTTCATCGTTAACTGATTTCATCGTTAACTGATTTCATCTTCATTTAACTGATTCCATCGTTAACTGATTTCATCGTTAACTGATTTCATCTTCATTTAACTGATTTCATCGTTAACTGATTTCATCGTTAACTGATTTCATCTTCATTTAACTGATTCCATCGTTAACTGATTTCATCGTTAACTGATTTCATCGTTAACTGATTTCATCTTCATTTAACTGATTTCATCGTTAACTGATTTCATCGTTAACTGATTTCATCTTTAACTGATTTCATCGTTAACTGATTTCATCATTAAATGATTTCATCTTCATTTAACTGATTTCATCTTTAACTGATTTCATCTTCATTTAACTGATTTCATCGTTAACTGATTTCATCTTTAACTGATTTCATCTTCATTTAACTGATTTCATCTTTAACTTATTTCATCTTTAACTGATTTCATCTTCATTTAACTGATTTCATCGTTAACTGATTTCATCGTTAACTGATTTCATCGTTAACTGATTTCATCTTCATTTAACTGATTTCATCGTTAACTGATTTCATCTTCATTTAACTGATTTCATCTTTAACTGATTTCATCGTTAACTGATTTCATCTTCATTTAACTGATTTCATCGTTAACTGATTTCATCTTCATTTAACTGATTTCATCTTTAACTGATTTCATCGTTAACTGATTTCATCTTCATTTAACTGATTTCATCGTTCACTGATTTCATCTTCATTTAACTGATTTCATCTTTAACTGATTTCATCTTCATTTAACTGATTTCATCTTTAACTGATTTCATCGTTAACTGATTTCATCTTCATTTAACTGATTTCATCGTTAACTGATTTCATCTTCATTTAACTGATTTCATTTTCATTCTTCATTTAACTGATTTCATCGTTAACTGATTTAATCTTCATGTAACTGATTTCATCTGTAACTGATTTCATCTTTAACTGATTTCATCTTCATTTAACTGATTTCATCTAACTGATTTCATCTTCATTTAACTGATTTCATCGTTAACTGATTTCATCTTTAACTGATTTCATCTTCATTTAACTGATTTCATCTTTAACTGATTTCATCGTTAACTGATTTCATCTTTAACTGATTTCATCGTTAACTGATTTCATCTTTAACTGATTTCATCTTTAACTGATTTCATCGTTCACTGATTTCATCTTTAACTGATTTCATCGTTCACTGATTTCATCTTCATGTAACTGATTTCATCTGTAACTGATTTCATCTTCATTTAACTGATTTCATCGTTAACTGATTTCATCTTCATTTAACTGATTTCATCGTTAACTGATTTCATCTGTAACTGATTTCATCTTTAACTGATTTCATCTACATTTAACTGATTTCATCGTTAACTGATTTCATCTTCATTTAACTGATTTCATCTTTAACTGATTTCATCGTTAACTGATTTCATCTTCATTTAACTGATTTCATCGTTAACTGATTTCATCTTCATTTAACTGATTTCATCTTTAACTGATTTCATCGTTAACTGATTTCATCTTCATTTAACTGATTTCATCGTTAACTGATTTCATCTTCATTTAACTGATTTCATCTTTAACTGATTTCATCGTTAACTGATTTCATCTTCATTTAACTGATTTCATCGTTAACTGATTTCATCTTCATTTAACTGATTTCATCTTTAACTGATTTCATCGTTAACTGATTTCATCTTCATTTAACTGATTTCATTTTCATTCTTCATTTAACTGATTTCATCTTTAACTGATTTCATCTACATTTAACTGATTTCATCGTTAACTGATTTCATCTTCATTTAACTGATTTCATCTTTAACTGATTTCATCGTTAACTGATTTCATCTTCATTTAACTGATTTCATCTTCATTTAACTGATTTCATCTTCATTTAACTGATTTCATCGTTAACTGATTTCATCTTCATTTAACTGATTTCATCTTTAACTGATTTCATCGTTAACTGATTTCATCTTCATTTAACTGATTTCATTTTCATTCTTCATTTAACTGATTTCATCTTTAACTGATTTCATCTACATTTAACTGATTTCATCGTTAACTGATTTCATCTTCATTTAACTGATTTCATCTTTAACTGATTTCATCGTTAACTGATTTCATCTTCATTTAACTGATTTCATCTTCATTTAACTGATTTCATCTTCATTTAACTGATTTCATCGTTAACTGATTTCATCTTCATTTAACTGATTTCATCTTTAACTGATTTCATCGTTAACTGATTTCATCTTCATTTAACTGATTTCATTTTCATTCTTCATTTAACTGATTTCATCTTTAACTGATTTCATCTACATTTAACTGATTTCATCGTTAACTGATTTCATCTTCATTTAACTGATTTCATCTTTAACTGATTTCATCGTTAACTGATTTCATCTTCATTTAACTGATTTCATCGTTAACTGATTTCATCTTCATTTAACTGATTTCATCTTTAACTGATTTCATCGTTAACTGATTTCATCTTCATTTAACTGATTTCATCGTTAACTGATTTCATCTTCATTTAACTGATTTCATCTTTAACTGATTTCATCGTTAACTGATTTCATCTTTAACTGATTTCATCGTTAACTGATTTCATCTTCATTTAACTGATTTCATCGTTAACTGATTTCATCTTCATTTAACTGATTTCATCTTCATTTAACTGATTTCATCGTTAACTGATTTCATCTTCATTTAACTGATTTCATCTTTAACTGATTTCATCGTTAACTGATTTCATCTTCATTTAACTGATTTCATTTTCATTCTTCATTTAACTGATTTCATCTTTAACTGATTTCATCTTCATGTAACTGATTTCATCTGTAACTGATTTCATCTTTAACTGATTTCATCGTTAACTGATTTCATCTTCATTTAACTGATTTCATTTTCATTCTTCATTTAACTGATTTCATCTTTAACTGATTTCATCGTTAACTGATTTCATCTTCATTTAACTGATTTCATCGTTAACTGATTTCATCTTCATTTAACTGATTTCATCTTTAACTGATTTCATCGTTAACTGATTTCATCTTCATTTAACTGATTTCATCGTTAACTGATTTCATCTTCATTTAACTGATTTCATCTTTAACTGATTTCATCGTTAACTGATTTCATCTTTAACTGATTTCATCGTTAACTGATTTCATCTTCATTTAACTGATTTCATCGTTAACTGATTTCATCTTCATTTAACTGATTTCATCTTCATTTAACTGATTTCATCGTTAACTGATTTCATCTTCATTTAACTGATTTCATCTTTAACTGATTTCATCGTTAACTGATTTCATCTTCATTTAACTGATTTCATTTTCATTCTTCATTTAACTGATTTCATCTTTAACTGATTTCATCTTCATGTAACTGATTTCATCTGTAACTGATTTCATCTTTAACTGATTTCATCGTTAACTGATTTCATCTTCATTTAACTGATTTCATTTTCATTCTTCATTTAACTGATTTCATCTTTAACTGATTTCATCGTTAACTGATTTCATCTTCATTTAACTGATTTCATCGTTAACTGATTTCATCGTTAACTGGTTTCATCTTTAACTGATTTCATCGTTAACTGATTTAATCTTCATGTAACTGATTTCATCTGTAACTGATTTCATCTTTAACTGATTTCATCTTCATTTAACTGATTTCATCGTTAACTGATTTCATCTTCATTTAACTGATTTCATCGTTAACTGATTTCATCTTCATTTAACTGATTTAATCTTTAACTGATTTCATCGTTAACTGATTTCATCTTCATTTAACTGATTTCATCTTTAACTGATTTCATCGTTAACTGATTTCATCTTCATTTAACTGATTTCATCGTTAACTGATTTCATCTTCATTTAACTGATTTAATCTTTAACTGATTTCATCGTTAACTGATTTCATCTTCATGTAACTGATTTCATCTGTAACTGATTTCATCTTTAACTGATTTCATCGTTAACTGATTTCATCTTTAACTGATTTCATCGTTAACTGATTTAATCTTCATGTAACTGATTTCATCTGTAACTGATTTCATCTTTAACTGATTTCATCGTTAACTGATTTCATCTTCATTTAACTGATTTCATCGTTAACTGATTTCATCTTCATTTAACTGATTTCATCTTTAACTGATTTCATCTTTAACTGATTTCATCTTCATTTAACTGATTTCATCTTTAACTGATTTCATCGTTATCTGATTTCATCTTCATTTAACTGATTTCATCGTTAACTGATTTCATCGTTAACTGATTTCATCTTTAACTGATTTCATCGTTAACTGATTTCATCTTCATTTAACTGATTTCATCGTTAACTGATTTCATCTTTAACGGATTTCATCTTTAACTGATTTCATCTTTAACTGATTTCATCGTTAACTGATTTCATCTTTAACTGATTTCATCGTTAACTGATTTAATCTTCATGTAACTGATTTCATCTGTAACTGATTTCATCTTTAACTGATTTCATCGTTAACTGATTTCATCTTCATTTAACTGATTTCATCTTCATTTAACTGATTTCATCTTTAACTGATTTCATCGTTAACTGATTTCATCTTTAACTGATTTCATCGTTAACTGATTTCATCTTCATTTAACTGATTTCATCTTTAACTGATTTCATCTTTAACTGATTTCATCGTTAACTGATTTCATCTTCATTTAACTGATTTCATCGTTAACTGATTTCATCTTTAACGGATTTCATCTTTAACTGATTTCATCGTTAACTGATTTCATCTTCATTTAACTGATTTCATCGTTAACTGATTTCATCTTTAACTGATTTCATCGTTAACTGATTTAATCTTTAACTGATTTCATCGTTAACTGATTTCATCTTCATGTAACTGATTTCATCTGTAACTGATTTCATCTTTAACTGATTTCATCGTTAACTGATTTCATCTTTAACTGATTTCATCGTTAACTGATTTCATCTTCATTTAACTGATTTCATCGTTAACTGATTTCATCTTCATTTAACTGATTTCATCTTCATTTAACTGATTTCATCGTTAACTGATTTCATCTTCATTTAACTGATTTCATCTTTAACTGATTTCATCGTTAACTGATTTCATCTTCATTTAACTGATTTCATTTTCATTCTTCATTTAACTGATTTCATCTTTAACTGATTTCATCTTCATGTAACTGATTTCATCTGTAACTGATTTCATCTTTAACTGATTTCATCGTTAACTGATTTCATCTTCATTTAACTGATTTCATTTTCATTCTTCATTTAACTGATTTCATCTTTAACTGATTTCATCGTTAACTGATTTCATCTTCATTTAACTGATTTCATCGTTAACTGATTTCATCGTTAACTGGTTTCATCTTTAACTGATTTCATCGTTAACTGATTTAATCTTCATGTAACTGATTTCATCTGTAACTGATTTCATCTTTAACTGATTTCATCTTCATTTAACTGATTTCATCGTTAACTGATTTCATCTTCATTTAACTGATTTCATCGTTAACTGATTTCATCTTCATTTAACTGATTTAATCTTTAACTGATTTCATCGTTAACTGATTTCATCTTCATTTAACTGATTTCATCTTTAACTGATTTCATCGTTAACTGATTTCATCTTCATTTAACTGATTTCATCGTTAACTGATTTCATCTTCATTTAACTGATTTAATCTTTAACTGATTTCATCGTTAACTGATTTCATCTTCATGTAACTGATTTCATCTGTAACTGATTTCATCTTTAACTGATTTCATCGTTAACTGATTTCATCTTTAACTGATTTCATCGTTAACTGATTTAATCTTCATGTAACTGATTTCATCTGTAACTGATTTCATCTTTAACTGATTTCATCGTTAACTGATTTCATCTTCATTTAACTGATTTCATCGTTAACTGATTTCATCTTCATTTAACTGATTTCATCTTTAACTGATTTCATCTTTAACTGATTTCATCTTCATTTAACTGATTTCATCTTTAACTGATTTCATCGTTATCTGATTTCATCTTCATTTAACTGATTTCATCGTTAACTGATTTCATCGTTAACTGATTTCATCTTTAACTGATTTCATCGTTAACTGATTTCATCTTCATTTAACTGATTTCATTTTCATTCTTCATTTAACTGATTTCATCGTTAACTGATTTCATCTTTAACTGATTTCATCGTTAACTGATTTCATCTTCATTTAACTGATTTCATCGTTAACTGATTTCATCTTTAACGGATTTCATCTTTAACTGATTTCATCTTTAACTGATTTCATCGTTAACTGATTTCATCTTTAACTGATTTCATCGTTAACTGATTTAATCTTCATGTAACTGATTTCATCTGTAACTGATTTCATCTTTAACTGATTTCATCGTTAACTGATTTCATCTTCATTTAACTGATTTCATCTTCATTTAACTGATTTCATCTTTAACTGATTTCATCGTTAACTGATTTCATCTTTAACTGATTTCATCGTTAACTGATTTCATCTTCATTTAACTGATTTCATCTTTAACTGATTTCATCTTTAACTGATTTCATCGTTAACTGATTTCATCTTCATTTAACTGATTTCATCGTTAACTGATTTCATCTTTAACGGATTTCATCTTTAACTGATTTCATCGTTAACTGATTTCATCTTCATTTAACTGATTTCATCGTTAACTGATTTCATCTTTAACTGATTTCATCGTTAACTGATTTAATCTTTAACTGATTTCATCGTTAACTGATTTCATCTTCATGTAACTGATTTCATCTGTAACTGATTTCATCTTTAACTGATTTCATCGTTAACTGATTTCATCTTTAACTGATTTCATCTTCATTTAACTGATTTCATCGTTAACTGATTTCATCGTTAACTGATTTCATCTTCATTTAACTGATTTCATTTTCATTCTTCATTTAACTGATTTCATCGTTAACTGATTTCATCTTTAACTGATTTCATCGTTAACTGATTTAATCTTCATGTAACTAATTTCATCTGTAACTGATTTCATCGTTAACTGATTTCATCGTTAACTGATTTCATCTTCATTTAACTGATTTCATCGTTAACTGATTTCATCGTTAACTGATTTCATCTTCATTTAACTGATTTCATCTTTAACTGATTTCATCGTTAACTGATTTCATCTTCATTTAACTGATTTCATCGTTAACTGATTTCATCTTCATTTAACTGATTTCATCTTTAACTGATTTCATCTTCATTTAACTGATTTCATCTTTAACTGATTTCATCGTTAACTGATTTCATCTTCATTTAACTGATTTCATCTGTAACTGATTTCATCGTTAACTGATTTCATCTTCATTTAACTGATTTCATCGTTAACTGATTTAATCTTCATGTAACTGATTTCATCTGTAACTGATTTCATCTTTAACTGATTTCATCGTTAACTGATTTCATCTTCATTTAACTGATTTCATCGTTAACTGATTTCATCTTCATTTAACTGATTTCATCTTTAACTGATTTCATCGTTAACTGATTTCATCTTCATTTAACTGATTTCATTTTCATTCTTCATTTAACTGATTTCATCGTTAACTGATTTCATCTTTAACTGATTTCATCGTTAACTGATTTAATCTTCATGTAACTGATTTCATCTGTAACTGATTTCATCTTTAACTGATTTCATCGTTAACTGATTTCATCTTCATTTAACTGATTTCATCGTTAACTGATTTCATCTTCATTTAACTGATTTCATCTTTAACTGATTTCATCGTTAACTGATTTCATCTTCATTTAACTGATTTCATTTTCATTCTTCATTTAACTGATTTCATCGTTAACTGATTTCATCTTTAACTGATTTCATCGTTAACTGATTTAATCTTCATGTAACTGATTTCATCGTTAACTGATTTCATCTTCATTTAACTGATTTCATCGTTAACTGATTTCATCTTTAACTGATTTCATCGTTAACTGATTTCATCTTCATTTAACTGATTTCATCTTTAACTGATTTCATCGTTAACTGATTTCATCTTCATTTAACTGATTTCATTGTTAACTGATTTCATCTTTAACTGATTTCATCGTTAACTGATTTCATCTTTAACTGATTTCATCGTTAACTGATTTAATCTTCATGTAACTGATTTCATCTGTAACTGATTTCATCTTTAACTGATTTCATCGTTAACTGATTTCATCTTCATTTAACTGATTTCATCTTCATTTAACTGATTTCATCTTTAACTGATTTCATCGTTAACTGATTTCATCTTTAACTGATTTCATCGTTAACTGATTTCATCTTCATTTAACTGATTTCATCTTTAACTGATTTCATCTTTAACTGATTTCATCGTTAACTTGTTTCATCTTCATTTAACTGATTTCATCGTTAACTGATTTCATCTTTAACGGATTTCATCTTTAACTGATTTCATCGTTAACTGATTTCATCTTCATTTAACTGATTTCATCGTTAACTGATTTCATCTTTAACTGATTTCATCGTTAACTGATTTAATCTTTAACTGATTTCATCGTTAACTGATTTCATCTTCATGTAACTGATTTCATCTGTAACTGATTTCATCTTTAACTGATTTCATCGTTAACTGATTTCATCTTTAAATGATTTCATCTTCATTTAACTGATTTCATCTTTAAATGATTTCATCTTCATTTAACTGATTTCATCGTTAACTGATTTCATCGTTAACTGATTTCATTTTCATTCTTCATTTAACTGATTTCATCGTTAACTGATTTCATCTTTAACTGATTTCATCGTTAACTGATTTAATCTTCATGTAACTGATTTCATCTGTAACTGATTTCATCGTTAACTGATTTCATCGTTAACTGATTTCATCTTCATTTAACTGATTTCATCTTTAACTGATTTCATCGTTAACTGATTTCATCTTCATTTAACTGATTTCATCGTTAACTGATTTCATCGTTAACTGATTTCATCTTTAACTGATTTCATCGTTAACTGATTTCATCTTCATTTAACTGATTTCATTTTCATTCTTCATTTAACTGATTTCATCGTTAACTGATTTCATCGTTAACTGATTTCATCTTTAACTGATTTCATCGTTAACTGATTTAATCTTCATGTAACTGATTTCATCTTTAACTGATTTCATCGTTAACTGATTTCATCTTCATTTAACTGATTTCATCGTTAACTGATTTCATCTTCATTTAACTGATTTCATCTTTAACTGATTTCATCTTTAACTGATTTCATCTTCATTTAACTGATTTCATTTTCATTCTTCATTTAACTGATTTCATCGTTAACTGATTTCATCTTTAACTGATTTCATCGTTAACTGATTTAATCTTCATGTAACTGATTTCATCGTTAACTGATTTCATCTTCATTTAACTGATTTCATCGTTAACTGATTTCATCGTTAACTGATTTCATCTTTAACTGATTTCATCGTTAACTGATTTCATCTTCATTTAACTGATTTCATCTTTAACTGATTTCATCGTTAACTGATTTCATCTTCATTTAACTGATTTCATTGTTAACTGATTTCATCTTTAACTGATTTCATCGTTAACTGATTTCATCTTTAACTGATTTCATCGTTAACTGATTTAATCTTCATGTAACTGATTTCATCTGTAACTGATTTCATCTGTAACTGATTTCATCTTTAACTGATTTCATCGTTAACTGATTTCATCTTCATTTAACTGATTTCATCTTCATTTAACTGATTTCATCTTTAACTGATTTCATCGTTAACTGATTTCATCTTTAACTGATTTCATCGTTAACTGATTTCATCTTCATTTAACTGATTTCATCTTTAACTGATTTCATCTTTAACTGATTTCATCGTTAACTGATTTCATCTTCATTTAACTGATTTCATCGTTAACTGATTTCATCTTTAACGGATTTCATCTTTAACTGATTTCATCGTTAACTGATTTCATCTTCATTTAACTGATTTCATCTTCATTTAACTGATTTCATCGTTAACTGATTTCATCTTTAACGGATTTCATCTTTAACTGATTTCATCTTTAACTGATTTCATCGTTAACTGATTTAATCTTTAACTGATTTCATCGTTAACTGATTTCATCTTCATGTAACTGATTTCATCTGTAACTGATTTCATCTTTAACTGATTTCATCGTTAACTGATTTCATCTTTAACTGATTTCATCTTCATTTAACTGATTTCATCGTTAACTGATTTCATCTTCATTTAACTGATTTCATTTTCATTCTTCATTTAACTGATTTCATCGTTAACTGATTTCATCTTTAACTGATTTCATCATTAACTGATTTAATCTTCATGTAACTGATTTCATCTGTAACTGATTTCATCTTTAACTGATTTCATCGTTAACTGATTTCATCTTCATTTAACTGATTTCATCTTCATTTAACTGATTTCATCTTTAACTGATTTCATCGTTAACTGATTTCATCTTCATTTAACTGATTTCATCGTTAACTGATTTCATCTTCATTTAACTGATTTCATCTTTAACTGATTTCATCGTTAACTGATTTCATCTTCATTTAACTGATTTCATCGTTAACTGATTTCATCTTTAACTGATTTCATCGTTAACTGATTTCATCTTCATTTAACTGATTTCATCTTTAACTGATTTCATCGTTAACTGATTTCATCTTTAACTGATTTCATCTTCATTTAACTGATTTCATCTTTAACTGATTTCATCTTCATTTAACTGATTTCATCGTTAACTGATTTCATCTTCATTTAACTGATTTCATTTTCATTCTTCATTTAACTGATTTCATTTTCATTCTTCATTTAACTGATTTCATCTTTAACTGATTTCATCGTTAACTGATTTAATCTTCATGTAACTGATTTCATCTGTAACTGATTTCATCGTTAACTGATTTCATCGTTAACTGATTTCATCTTCATTTAACTGATTTCATCTTCATTTAACTGATTTCATCGTTAACTGATTTCATCGTTAACTGATTTAATCTTCATGTAACTGATTTCATCTGTAACTGATTTCATCTTTAACTGATTTCATCGTTAACTGATTTCATCTTCATTTAACTGATTTCATCTTCATTTAACTGATTTCATCGTTAACTGATTTCATCGTTAACTTATTTCATCGTTAACTGATTTCATCTTCATTTAACTGATTTCATCGTTAACTGATTTCATCGTTAACTGATTTCATCTTTAACTGATTTCATCTTTAACTGATTTCATCGTTAACTGATTTCATCTTCATTTAACTGATTTCATCGTTAACTGATTTCATCGTTAACTGATTTCATCTTTAACTGATTTCATCGTTAACTGATTTCATCTTCATTTAACTGATTTCATTTTCATTCTTCATTTAACTGATTTCATCGTTAACTGATTTCATCTTTAACTGATTTCATCATTAACTGATTTAATCTTCATGTAACTGATTTCATCTGTAACTGATTTCATCTTTAACTGATTTCATCGTTAACTGATTTCATCTTCATTTAACTGATTTCATCTTCATTTAACTGATTTCATCTTTAACTGATTTCATCGTTAACTGATTTCATCTTCATTTAACTGATTTCATCGTTAACTGATTTCATCTTCATTTAACTGATTTCATTTTCATTCTTCATTTAACTGATTTCATCGTTAACTGATTTCATCTTTAACTGATTTCATCGTTAACTGATTTAATCTTCATGTAACTGATTTCATCTGTAAGTGATTTCATCTTTAACTGATTTCATCGTTAACTGATTTCATCTTCATTTAACTGATTTCATCGTTAACTGATTTCATCTTCATTTAACTGATTTCATCTTTAACTGATTTCATCGTTAACTGATTTCATCTTCATTTAACTGATTTCATTTTCATTCTTCATTTAACTGATTTCATCGTTAACTGATTTCATCTTTAACTGATTTCATCGTTAACTGATTTAATCTTCATGTAACTGATTTCATCTGTAACTGATTTCATCTTTAACTGATTTCATCGTTAACTGATTTCATCTTCATTTAACTGATTTCATCGTTAACTGATTTCATCTTCATTTAACTGATTTCATCTTTAACTGATTTCAACGTTAACTGATTTCATCTTCATTTAACTGATTTCATTTTCATTCTTCATTTAACTGATTTCATCGTTAACTGATTTCATCTTTAACTGATTTCATCGTTAACTGATTTAATCTTCATGTAACTGATTTCATCTGTAACTGATTTCATCTTTAACTGATTTCATCGTTAACTGATTTCATCTTCATTTAACTGATTTCATCGTTAACTGATTTCATCTTCATTTAACTGATTTCATCTTTAACTGATTTCATCGTTAACTGATTTCATCTTCATTTAACTGATTTCATTTTCATTCTTCATTTAACTGATTTCATCGTTAACTGATTTCATCTTTAACTGATTTCATCGTTAACTGATTTAATCTTCATGTAACTGATTTCATCTGTAACTGATTTCATCTTTAACTGATTTCATCTTCATTTAACTGATTTCATCTTCATTTAACTGATTTCATCGTTAACTGATTTCATCTTCATTTAACTGATTTCATCTTTAACTGATTTCATCGTTAACTGATTTCATCTTCATTTAACTGATTTCATCGTTAACTGATTTCATCGTTAACTGATTTCATCTTTAACTGATTTCATCGTTAACTGATTTCATCTTCATGTAACTGATTTCATCTGTAACTGATTTCATCGTTAACTGATTTCATCGTTAACTGATTTCATCTTCATTTAACTGATTTCATCGTTAACTGATTTCATCTTCATTTAACTGATTTCATCTTCATTTAACTGATTTCATCGTTAACTGATTTCATCTTCATTTAACTGATTTCATCGTTAACTGATTTCATCTTTAACTGATTTCATCGTTCACTGATTTCATCTTTAACTGATTTCATCGTTCACTGATTTCATCTTTAACTGATTTCATCGTTAACTGATTTCATCTTCATTTAACTGATTTCATCGTTAACTGATTTCATCTTTAACTGATTTCATCGTTAACTGATTTCATCTTTAACTGATTTCATCGTTAACTGATTTAATCTTCATGTAACTGATTTCATCTGTAACTGATTTCATCGTTAACTGATTTCATCGTTAACTGATTTCATCTTCATTTAACTGATTTCATCGTTAACTGATTTCATCTTCATTTAACTGATTTCATCTTTAACTGATTTCATCGTTAACTGATTTCATCTTCATTTAACTGATTTCATTTTCATTCTTCATTTAACTGATTTCATCGTTAACTGATTTCATCTTTAACTGATTTCATCGTTAACTGATTTAATCTTCATGTAACTGATTTCATCTGTAACTGATTTCATCTTTAACTGATTTCATCTTCATTTAACTGATTTCATCTTCATTTAACTGATTTCATCGTTAACTGATTTCATCTTCATTTAACTGATTTCATCTTTAACTGATTTCATCGTTAACTGATTTCATCTTCATTTAACTGATTTCATCGTTAACTGATTTCATCTTTAACTGATTTCATCGTTAACTGATTTCATCTTTAACTGATTTCATCGTTAACTGATTTCATCTTCATGTAACTGATTTCATCTGTAACTGATTTCATCTTTAACTGATTTCATCTTCATTTAACTGATTTCATCGTTAACTGATTTCATCTTCATTTAACTGATTTCATCGTTAACTGATTTCATCTTCATTTAACTGATTTCATTTTCATTCTTCATTTAACTGATTTCATCGTTAACTGATTTCATCTTTAACTGATTTCATCGTTAACTGATTTAATCTTCATGTAACTGATTTCATCTGTAACTGATTTCATCGTTAACTGATTTCATCGTTAACTGATTTCATCTTCATTTAACTGATTTCATCGTTAACTGATTTCATCGTTAACTGATTTCATTTTCATTTAACTGATTTCATCGTTAACTGATTTCATTTTCATTTAACTGATTTCATCGTTAACTGATTTCATCTTTAACTGATTTCATCGTTAACTGATTTAATCTTCATGTAACTGATTTCATCTGTAACTGATTTCATCGTTAACTGATTTCATCGTTAACTGATTTCATCTTCATTTAACTGATTTCATCGTTAACTGATTTCATCGTTAACTGATTTCATTTTCATTTAACTGATTTCATCGTTAACTGATTTCATCGTTAACTGATTTCATCTTCATTTAACTGATTTCATCGTTAACTGATTTCATCGTTAACTGATTTCATTTTCATTTAACTGATTTCATCGTTAACTGATTTCATCTTCATCTGTAACTGATTTCATCGTTAACTGATTTCATCGTTAACTGATTTCATTTTCATTTAACTGATTTCATCGTTAACTGATTTCATCGTTAACTGATTTCATCGTTAACTGATTTCATCTTCATTTAACTGATTTCATCGTTAACTGATTTCATCGTTAACTGATTTCATCTTCATTTAACTGATTTCATCGTTAACTGATTTCATCTTCATTTAACTGATTTCATCGTTAACTGATTTCATCGTTAACTGATTTCATCTTCATTTAACTGATTTCATCGTTAACTGATTTCATCTTTAACTGATTTCATCGTTCACTGATTTCATCTTTAACTGATTTCATCTTCATTTAACTGATTTCATCGTTAACTGATTTCATCTTCATTTAACTGATTTCATCGTTAACTGATTTCATCTTTAACTGATTTCATCGTTAACTGATTTAATCTTTAACTGATTTCATCGTTAACTGATTTCATCTTCATGTAACTGATTTCATCTGTAACTGATTTCATCTTTAACTGATTTCATCGTTAACTGATTTCATCTTTAACTGATTTCATCTTCATTTAACTGATTTCATCGTTAACTGATTTCATCGTTAACTGATTTCATCTTCATTTAACTGATTTCATCGTTAACTGATTTCATCTTTAACTGATTTCATCGTTAACTGATTTAATCTTCATGTAACTGATTTCATCTGTAACTGATTTCATCTTTAACTGATTTCATCGTTAACTGATTTCATCTTTATCTGATTTCATCGTTAACTGATTTAATCTTCATGTAACTGATTTCATCTGTAACTGATTTCATCTTTAACTGTTTTCATCGTTAACTGATTTCATATTCATTTAACTGATTTCATCGTTAACTGATTTCATCTTCATTTAACTGATTTCATCGTTAACTGATTTCATCTTTAACTGATTTCATCTTCATTTAACTGATTTCATCTTTAACTGATTTCATCGTTAACTGATTTCATCGTTAACTGATTTCATCTTCATTTAACTGATTTCATCGTTAACTGATTTCATCTTCATTTAACTGATTTCATCGTTAACTGATTTCATCTTCATTTAACTGATTTCATCTTTAACTGATTTCATCGTTAACTGATTTCATCTTCATTTAACTGATTTCATCTTTAACTGATTTCATCGTTAACTGATTTCATCTTCATTTAACTGATTTCATCGTTAACTGATTTCATCGTTAACTGATTTCATCTTCATTTAACTGATTTCATCGTTAACTGATTTCATCGTTAACTGATTTCATCTTTAACTGATTTCATCGTTAACTGATTTAATCTTCATGTAACTGATTTCATCTGTAACTGATTTCATCTTTAACTGATTTCATCTTCATTTAACTGATTTCATCGTTAACTGATTTCATCTTCATTTAACTGATTTCATCTTTAACTGATTTCATCTTCATTTAACTGATTTCATCTTTAACTGATTTCATCGTTAACTGATTTCATCTTCATTTAACTGATTTCATCTTTAACTGATTTCATCGTTAACTGATTTCATCTTCATTTAACTGATTTCATCGTTAACTGATTTCATCTTCATTTAACTGATTTCATCTTTAACTGATATCATCGTTAACTGATTTCATCTTCATGTAACTGATTTCATCTGTAACTGATTTCATCTTTAACTGATTTCATCGTTAACTGATTTCATCTTTAACTGATTTCATCGTTAACTGATTTAATCTTCATGTAACTGATTTCATCTGTAACTGATTTCATCTTTAACTGATTTCATCGTTAACTGATTTCATCTTCATTTAACTGATTTCATCTTTAACTGATTTCATCGTTATCTGATTTCATCTTCATTTAACTGATTTCATCGTTAACTGATTTCATCTTTAACTGATTTCATCGTTAACTGATTTCATCTTCATTTAACTGATTTCATTTTCATTCTTCATTTAACTGATTTCATCGTTAACTGATTTCATCTTTAACTGATTTCATCGTTAACTGATTTAATCTTCATGTAACTGATTTCATCTGTAACTGATTTCATCTTTAACTGATTTCATCGTTAACTGATTTCATCTTCATTTAACTGATTTCATCGTTAACTGATTTCATCTTCATTTAACTGATTTCATCTTTAACTGATTTCATCGTTAACTGATTTCATCTTTAACTGATTTCATCGTTAACTGATTTCATCTTCATTTAACTGATTTCATCGTTAACTGATTTCATCTTCATTTAACTGATTTCATTTTCATTTTTCATTTAACTGATTTCATCGTTAACTGATTTAATCTTCATGTAACTGATTTCATCTGTAACTGATTTCATCTTCATTTAACTGATTTCATCTTCATTTAACTGATTTCATCGTTAACTGATTTCATCGTTAACTGATTTCATCGTTAACTGATTTCATCTTTAATTGATTTCATCGTTAACTGATTTCATCTTCATTTAACTGATTTCATCTTTAACTGATTTCATCGTTAACTGATTTCATCTTTAACTGATTTCATCTTTAACTGATTTCATCTTCATGTATCTGATTTCATCTGTAACTGATTTCATCTTCATTTAACTGATTTCATCGTTAACTGATTTCATCTTCATTTAACTGATTTCATCGTTAACTGATTTCATCTGTAACTGATTTCATCTTTAACTGATTTCATCTACATTTAACTGATTTCATCGTTAACTGATTTCATCTTCATTTAACTGATTTCATCTTTAACTGATTTCATCGTTAACTGATTTCATCTTCATTTAACTGATTTCATCGTTAACTGATTTCATCTTCATTTAACTGATTTCATCTTTAACTGATTTCATCGTTAACTGATTTCATCTTCATTTAACTGATTTCATCGTTAACTGATTTCATCTTCATTTAACTGATTTCATCTTTAACTGATTTCATCGTTAACTGATTTCATCTTCATTTAACTGATTTCATCGTTTACTGATTTCATCTTCATTTAACTGATTTCATCTTTAACTGATTTCATCGTTAACTGATTTCATCTTCATTTAACTGATTTCATTTTCATTCTTCATTTAACTGATTTCATCTTTAACTGATTTCATCGTTAACTGATTTCATTTTCATTTAACTGATTTCATCGTTAACTGATTTCATCGTTAACTGATTTCATCTTCATTTAACTGATTTCATCGTTAACTGATTTCATCTTCATTTAACTGATTTCATCTTTAACTGATTTCATCGTTAACTGATTTCATCTTCATGTAACTGATTTCATCTGTAACTGATTTCATCTTTAACTGATTTCATCGTTAACTGATTTCATCTTTAACTGATTTCATCGTTAACTGATTTAATCTTCATGTAACTGATTTCATCGTTAACTGATTTCATCTTCATTTAACTGATTTCATCTTTAACTGATTTCATCGTTAACTGATTTCATCTTCATTTAACTGATTTCATCGTTAACTGATTTCATCTTCATTTAACTGATTTCATCTTTAACTGATTTCATCGTTAACTGATTTCATCTTCATTTAACTGATTTCATCGTTTACTGATTTCATCTTCATTTAACTGATTTCATCTTTAACTGATTTCATCGTTAACTGATTTCATCTTCATTTAACTGATTTCATTTTCATTCTTCATTTAACTGATTTCATCTTTAACTGATTTCATCGTTAACTGATTTCATTTTCATTTAACTGATTTCATCGTTAACTGATTTCATCGTTAACTGATTTCATCTTCATTTAACTGATTTCATCGTTAACTGATTTCATCTTCATTTAACTGATTTCATTTTCATTCTTCATTTAACTGATTTCATCTTTAACTGATTTCATCGTTAACTGATTTCATTTTCATTTAACTGATTTCATCGTTAACTGATTTCATCGTTAACTGATTTCATCTTCATTTAACTGATTTCATCTTTAACTGATTTCATCTTCATTTAACTGATTTCATCTTTAACTGATTTCATCGTTAACTGATTTCATCGTTAACTGATTTCATCTTCATTTAACTGATTTCATCGTTTACTGATTTCATCTTCATTTAACTGATTTCATCTTTAACTGATTTCATCGTTAACTGATTTCATCTTCATTTAACTGATTTCATTTTCATTCTTCATTTAACTGATTTCATCTTTAACTGATTTCATCGTTAACTGATTTCATTTTCATTTAACTGATTTCATCGTTAACTGATTTCATCGTTAACTGATTTCATCTTCATTTAACTGATTTCATCGTTAACTGATTTCATCTTCATTTAACTGATTTCATTTTCATTCTTCATTTAACTGATTTCATCTTTAACTGATTTCATCGTTAACTGATTTCATTTTCATTTAACTGATTTCATCGTTAACTGATTTCATCGTTAACTGATTTCATCTTCATTTAACTGATTTCATCTTTAACTGATTTCATCTTCATTTAACTGATTTCATCTTTAACTGATTTCATCGTTAACTGATTTCATCGTTAACTGATTTCATCTTCATTTAACTGATTTCATCGTTAACTGATTTCATCTTCATTTAACTGATTTCATCGTTAACTGATTTCATCTTCATTTAACTGATTTCATCTTTAACTGATTTCATCGTTAACTGATTTCATCTTCATTTAACTGATTTCATCTTTAACTGATTTCATCGTTAACTGATTTCATCTTCATTTAACTGATTTCATCGTTAACTGATTTCATCGTTAACTGATTTCATCTTCATTTAACTGATTTCATCGTTAACTGATTTCATCGTTAACTGATTTCATCTTTAACTGATTTCATCGTTAACTGATTTAATCTTCATGTAACTGATTTCATCTGTAACTGATTTCATCTTTAACTGATTTCATCTTCATTTAACTGATTTCATCGTTAACTGATTTCATCTTCATTTAACTGATTTCATCTTTAACTGATTTCATCTTCATTTAACTGATTTCATCTTTAACTGATTTCATCGTTAACTGATTTCATCTTCATTTAACTGATTTCATCTTTAACTGATTTCATCGTTAACTGATTTCATCTTCATTTAACTGATTTCATCTTTAACTGATATCATCGTTAACTGATTTCATCTTCATGTAACTGATTTCATCTGTAACTGATTTCATCTTTAACTGATTTCATCGTTAACTGATTTCATCTTTAACTGATTTCATCGTTAACTGATTTAATCTTCATGTAACTGATTTCATCTGTAACTGATTTCATCTTTAACTGATTTCATCGTTAACTGATTTCATCTTCATTTAACTGATTTCATCGTTAACTGATTTCATCTTCATTTAACTGATTTCATCTTTAACTGATTTCATCTTCATTTAACTGATTTCATCTTTAACTGATTTCATCGTTATCTGATTTCATCTTCATTTAACTGATTTCATCGTTAACTGATTTCATCTTTAACTGATTTCATCGTTAACTGATTTCATCTTCATTTAACTGATTTCATTTTCATTCTTCATTTAACTGATTTCATCGTTAACTGATTTCATCTTTAACTGATTTCATCGTTAACTGATTTAATCTTCATGTAACTGATTTCATCTGTAACTGATTTCATCTTTAACTGATTTCATCGTTAACTGATTTCATCTTCATTTAACTGATTTCATCGTTAACTGATTTCATCTTCATTTAACTGATTTCATCTTTAACTGATTTCATCGTTAACTGATTTCATCTTTAACTGATTTCATCGTTAACTGATTTCATCTTCATTTAACTGATTTCATCGTTAACTGATTTCATCTTCATTTAACTGATTTCATTTTCATTTTTCATTTAACTGATTTCATCGTTAACTGATTTAATCTTCATGTAACTGATTTCATCTGTAACTGATTTCATCTTCATTTAACTGATTTCATCTTCATTTAACTGATTTCATCGTTAACTGATTTCATCGTTAACTGATTTCATCTTTAATTGATTTCATCGTTAACTGATTTCATCTTCATTTAACTGATTTCATCTTTAACTGATTTCATCGTTAACTGATTTCATCTTTAACTGATTTCATCTTTAACTGATTTCATCTTCATGTATCTGATTTCATCTGTAACTGATTTCATCTTCATTTAACTGATTTCATCGTTAACTGATTTCATCTTCATTTAACTGATTTCATCGTTAACTGATTTCATCTGTAACTGATTTCATCTTTAACTGATTTCATCTACATTTAACTGATTTCATCGTTAACTGATTTCATCTTCATTTAACTGATTTCATCTTTAACTGATTTCATCGTTAACTGATTTCATCTTCATTTAACTGATTTCATCGTTAACTGATTTCATCTTCATTTAACTGATTTCATCTTTAACTGATTTCATCGTTAACTGATTTCATCTTCATTTAACTGATTTCATCGTTAACTGATTTCATCTTCATTTAACTGATTTCATCTTTAACTGATTTCATCGTTAACTGATTTCATCTTCATTTAACTGATTTCATCGTTTACTGATTTCATCTTCATTTAACTGATTTCATCTTTAACTGATTTCATCGTTAACTGATTTCATCTTCATTTAACTGATTTCATTTTCATTCTTCATTTAACTGATTTCATCTTTAACTGATTTCATCGTTAACTGATTTCATTTTCATTTAACTGATTTCATCGTTAACTGATTTCATCGTTAACTGATTTCATCTTCATTTAACTGATTTCATCGTTAACTGATTTCATCTTCATTTAACTGATTTCATCTTTAACTGATTTCATCGTTAACTGATTTCATCTTCATGTAACTGATTTCATCTGTAACTGATTTCATCTTTAACTGATTTCATCGTTAACTGATTTCATCTTTAACTGATTTCATCGTTAACTGATTTAATCTTCATGTAACTGATTTCATCGTTAACTGATTTCATCTTCATTTAACTGATTTCATCTTTAACTGATTTCATCGTTAACTGATTTCATCTTCATTTAACTGATTTCATCGTTAACTGATTTCATCTTCATTTAACTGATTTCATCTTTAACTGATTTCATCGTTAACTGATTTCATCTTCATTTAACTGATTTCATCGTTTACTGATTTCATCTTCATTTAACTGATTTCATCTTTAACTGATTTCATCGTTAACTGATTTCATCTTCATTTAACTGATTTCATTTTCATTCTTCATTTAACTGATTTCATCTTTAACTGATTTCATCGTTAACTGATTTCATTTTCATTTAACTGATTTCATCGTTAACTGATTTCATCGTTAACTGATTTCATCTTCATTTAACTGATTTCATCGTTAACTGATTTCATCTTCATTTAACTGATTTCATTTTCATTCTTCATTTAACTGATTTCATCTTTAACTGATTTCATCGTTAACTGATTTCATTTTCATTTAACTGATTTCATCGTTAACTGATTTCATCGTTAACTGATTTCATCTTCATTTAACTGATTTCATCTTTAACTGATTTCATCTTCATTTAACTGATTTCATCTTTAACTGATTTCATCGTTAACTGATTTCATCGTTAACTGATTTCATCTTCATTTAACTGATTTCATCGTTTACTGATTTCATCTTCATTTAACTGATTTCATCTTTAACTGATTTCATCGTTAACTGATTTCATCTTCATTTAACTGATTTCATTTTCATTCTTCATTTAACTGATTTCATCTTTAACTGATTTCATCGTTAACTGATTTCATTTTCATTTAACTGATTTCATCGTTAACTGATTTCATCGTTAACTGATTTCATCTTCATTTAACTGATTTCATCGTTAACTGATTTCATCTTCATTTAACTGATTTCATTTTCATTCTTCATTTAACTGATTTCATCTTTAACTGATTTCATCGTTAACTGATTTCATTTTCATTTAACTGATTTCATCGTTAACTGATTTCATCGTTAACTGATTTCATCTTCATTTAACTGATTTCATCTTTAACTGATTTCATCTTCATTTAACTGATTTCATCTTTAACTGATTTCATCGTTAACTGATTTCATCGTTAACTGATTTCATCTTCATTTAACTGATTTCATCGTTAACTGATTTCATCTTCATTTAACTGATTTCATCGTTAACTGATTTCATCTTCATTTAACTGATTTCATCTTTAACTGATTTCATCGTTAACTGATTTCATCTTCATTTAACTGATTTCATCTTTAACTGATTTCATCGTTAACTGATTTCATCTTCATTTAACTGATTTCATCGTTAACTGATTTCATCGTTAACTGATTTCATCTTCATTTAACTGATTTCATCGTTAACTGATTTCATCGTTAACTGATTTCATCTTTAACTGATTTCATCGTTAACTGATTCAATCTTCATGTAACTGATTTCATCTGTAACTGATTTCATCTTTAACTGATTTCATCTTCATTTAACTGATTTCATCGTTAACTGATTTCATCTTCATTTAACTGATTTCATCTTTAACTGATTTCATCTTCATTTAACTGATTTCATCTTTAACTGATTTCATCGTTAACTGATTTCATCTTCATTTAACTGATTTCATCTTTAACTGATTTCATCGTTAACTGATTTCATCTTCATTTAACTGATTTCATCGTTAACTGATTTCATCTTCATTTAACTGATTTCATCTTTAACTGATTTCATCGTTAACTGATTTCATCTTCATGTAACTGATTTCATCTGTAACTGATTTCATCTTTAACTGATTTCATCGTTAACTGATTTCATCTTTAACTGATTTCATCGTTAACTGATTTAATCTTCATGTAACTGATTTCATCTGTAACTGATTTCATCTTTAACTGATTTCATCGTTAACTGATTTCATCTTCATTTAACTGATTTCATCGTTAACTGATTTCATCTTCATTTAACTGATTTCATCTTTAACTGATTTCATCTTCATTTAACTGATTTCATCTTTAACTGATTTCATCGTTATCTGATTTCATCTTCATTTAACTGATTTCATCGTTAACTGATTTCATCTTTAACTGATTTCATCGTTAACTGATTTCATCTTCATTTAACTGATTTCATTTTCATTCTTCATTTAACTGATTTCATCGTTAACTGATTTCATCTTTAACTGATTTCATCGTTAACTGATTTAATCTTCATGTAACTGATTTCATCTGTAACTGATTTCATCTTTAACTGATTTCATCGTTAACTGATTTCATCTTCATTTAACTGATTTCATCGTTAACTGATTTCATCTTCATTTAACTGATTTCATCTTTAACTGATTTCATCGTTAACTGATTTCATCTTTAACTGATTTCATCGTTAACTGATTTCATCTTCATTTAACTGATTTCATCGTTAACTGATTTCATCTTCATTTAACTGATTTCATTTTCATTTTTCATTTAACTGATTTCATCGTTAACTGATTTAATCTTCATGTAACTGATTTCATCTGTAACTGATTTCATCTTCATTTAACTGATTTCATCTTCATTTAACTGATTTCATCGTTAACTGATTTCATCGTTAACTGATTTCATCTTTAATTGATTTCATCGTTAACTGATTTCATCTTCATTTAACTGATTTCATCTTTAACTGATTTCATCGTTAACTGATTTCATCTTTAACTGATTTCATCTTTAACTGATTTCATCTTCATGTATCTGATTTCATCTGTAACTGATTTCATCTTCATTTAACTGATTTCATCGTTAACTGATTTCATCTTCATTTAACTGATTTCATCGTTAACTGATTTCATCTGTAACTGATTTCATCTTTAACTGATTTCAGCTACATTTAACTGATTTCATCGTTAACTGATTTCATCTTCATTTAACTGATTTCATCTTTAACTGATTTCATCGTTAACTGATTTCATCTTCATTTAACTGATTTCATCGTTAACTGATTTCATCTTCATTTAACTGATTTCATCTTTAACTGATTTCATCGTTAACTGATTTCATCTTCATTTAACTGATTTCATCGTTAACTGATTTCATCTTCATTTAACTGATTTCATCTTTAACTGATTTCATCGTTAACTGATTTCATCTTCATTTAACTGATTTCATCGTTTACTGATTTCATCTTCATTTAACTGATTTCATCTTTAACTGATTTCATCGTTAACTGATTTCATCTTCATTTAACTGATTTCATTTTCATTCTTCATTTAACTGATTTCATCTTTAACTGATTTCATCGTTAACTGATTTCATTTTCATTTAACTGATTTCATCGTTAACTGATTTCATCGTTAACTGATTTCATCTTCATTTAACTGATTTCATCGTTAACTGATTTCATCTTTAACTGATTTCATCGTTAACTGATTTAATCTTCATGTAACTGATTTCATCTGTAACTGATTTCATCTTTAACTGATTTCATCGTTAACTGATTTCATCTTTATCTGATTTCATCGTTAACTGATTTAATCTTCATGTAACTGATTTCATCTGTAACTGATTTCATCTTTAACTGTTTTCATCGTTAACTGATTTCATCTTCATTTAACTGATTTCATCGTTCACTGATTTCATCTTCATTTAACTGATTTCATCTTTAACTGATTTCATCTTCATTTAACTGATTTCATCTTTAACTGATTTCATCGTTAACTGATTTCATCTTCATTTAACTGATTTCATCGTTAACTGATTTCATCGTTAACTGATTTCATCGTCATTTAACTGATTTCATCGTTAACTGATTTCATCGTTAACTGATTTCATCGTTAACTGATTTCATCTTCATTTAACTGATTCCATCGTTAACTGATTTCATCGTTAACTGATTTCATCTTCATTTAACTGATTTCATCGTTAACTGATTTCATCGTTAACTGATTTCATCTTCATTTAACTGATTCCATCGTTAACTGATTTCATCGTTAACTGATTTCATCGTTAACTGATTTCATCTTCATTTAACTGATTTCATCGTTAACTGATTTCATCGTTAACTGATTTCATCTTTAACTGATTTCATCGTTAACTGATTTCATCATTAAATGATTTCATCTTCATTTAACTGATTTCATCTTTAACTGATTTCATCTTCATTTAACTGATTTCATCGTTAACTGATTTCATCTTTAACTGATTTCATCTTCATTTAACTGATTTCATCTTTAACTTATTTCATCTTTAACTGATTTCATCTTCATTTAACTGATTTCATCGTTAACTGATTTCATCTTCATTTAACTGATTTCATCTTTAACTGATTTCATCGTTAACTGATTTCATCTTCATTTAACTGATTTCATCGTTAACTGATTTCATCTATAACTTATTTCATCTGTAACTGATTTCATCTTTAACTGATTTCATCTACATTTAACTGATTTCATCGTTAACTGATTTCATCTTCATTTAACTGATTTCATCTTTAACTGATTTCATCGTTAACTGATTTAATCTTCATGTAACTGATTTCATCTGTAACTGATTTCATCTTTAACTGATTTCATCGTTAACTGATTTCATCTTCATTTAACTGATTTCATCGTTAACTGATTTCATCTTCATTTAACTGATTTCATCTTTAACTGATTTCATCTTCATTTAACTGATTTCATCTTTAACTGATTTCATCGTTAACTGATTTCATCTTCATTTAACTGATTTCATCGTTAACTGATTTCATCTTCATTTAACTGATTTCATTTTCATTCTTCATTTAACTGATTTCATCGTTAACTGATTTCATCTTCATTTAACTGATTTCATCGTTAACTGATTTCATCTTCATTTAACTGATTTCATCTTTAACTGATTTCATCGTTAACTGATTTCATCTTCATGTAACTGATTTCATCTGTAACTGATTTCATCTTTAACTGATTTCATCGTTAACTGATTTCATCTTTAACTGATTTCATCTTCATGTAACTGATTTCATCTGTAACTGATTTCATCTTTAACTGATTTCATCGTTAACTGATTTCATCTTCATTTAACTGATTTCATCGTTAACTGATTTCATCTTCATTTAACTGATTTCATCTTTAACTGATTTCATCGTTATCTGATTTCATCTTCATTTAACTGATTTCATCGTTAACTGATTTCATCGTTAACTGATTTCATCTTTAACTGATTTCATCGTTAACTGATTTCATCTTCATTTAACTGATTTCATTTTCATTCTTCATTTAACTGATTTCATCGTTAACTGATTTCATCTTTAACTGATTTCATCGTTAACTGATTTAATCTTCATGTAACTGATTTCATCTGTAACTGATTTCATCTTTAACTGATTTCATCGTTAACTGATTTCATCTTCATTTAACTGATTTCATCGTTAACTGATTTCATCTTCATTTAACTGATTTCATCTTTAACTGATTTTATCGTTAACTGATTTCATCTTTAACTGATTTCATCGTTAACTGATTTCATCTTCATTTAACTGATTTCATCGTTAACTGATTTCATCGTTAACTGATTTCATCTTCATTTAACTGATTTCATTTTCATTCTTCATTTAACTGATTTCATCGTTAACTGATTTCATCTTTAACTGATTTCATCGTTAACTGATTTAATCTTCATGTAACTGATTTCATCTGTAACTGATTTCATCTTTAACTGATTTCATCGTTAACTGATTTCATCTTCATTTAACTGATTTCATCGTTAACTGATTTCATCTTCATTTAACTGATTTCATCGTTAACTGATTTCATCGTTAACTGATTTCATCTTTAATTGATTTCATCGTTAACTGACTTCATCTTCATTTAACTGATTTCATCGTTAACTGATTTCATCGTTAACTGATTTCATCTTTAACTGATTTCATCTTTAACTGATTTCATCTTCATGTATCTGATTTCATCTGTAACTGATTTCATCTTCATTTAACTGATTTCATCGTTAACTGATTTCATCTTCATTTAACTGATTTCATCGTTAACTGATTTCATCTGTAACTGATTTCATCTTTAACTGATTTCATCTACATTTAACTGATTTCATCGTTAACTGATTTCATCTTTAACTGATTTCATCGTTAACTGATTTCATCTTCATTTAACTGATTTCATCGTTAACTGATTTCATCTTCATTTAACTGATTTCATCTTTAACTGATTTCATCGTTAACTGATTTCATCTTCATTTAACTGATTTCATCGTTAACTGATTTCATCTTCATTTAACTGATTTCATCTTTAACTGATTTCATCGTTAACTGATTTCATCTTCATTTAACTGATTTCATTTTCATTCTTCATTTAACTGATTTCATCTTTAACTGATTTCATCGTTAACTGATTTCATTTTCATTTAACTGATTTCATCGTTAACTGATTTCATCGTTAACTGATTTCATCTTCATTTAACTGATTTCATCGTTAACTGATTTCATCTTTAACTGATTTCATCGTTAACTGATTTCATCTTCATGTAACTGATTTAATCTGTAACTGATTTCATCTTGAACTGATTTCATCGTTAACTGATTTCATCTTTATCTGATTTCATCGTTAACTGATTTAATCTTCATGTAACTGATTTCATCTGTAACTGATTTCATCGTTAACTGATTTAATCTTCATGTAACTGATTTCATCTGTAACTGATTTCATCTTTAACTGTTTTCATCGATAACTGATTTCATCTTCATTTAACTGATTTCATCGTTCACTGATTTCATCTTCATTTAACTGATTTCATCTTTAACTGATTTCATCTTCATTTAACTGATTTCATCTTTAACTGATTTCATCGTTAACTGATTTCATCTTCATTTAACTGATTTCATCGTTAACTGATTTCATCTTCATTTAACTGATTTCATCGTTAACTGATTTCATCGTTAACTGATTTCATCGTTAACTGATTTCATCTTCATTTAACTGATTCCATCGTTAACTGATTTCATCGTTAACTGATTTCATCTTCATTTAACTGATTTCATCGTTAACTGATTTCATCGTTAACTGATTTCATCTTCATTTAACTGATTCCATCGTTAACTGATTTCATCGTTAACTGATTTCATCGTTAACTGATTTCATCTTCATTTAACTGATTTCATCGTTAACTGATTTCATCGTTAACTGATTTCATCTTTAACTGATTTCATCGTTAACTGATTTCATCATTAAATGATTTCATCTTCATTTAACTGATTTCATCTTTAACTGATTTCATCTTCATTTAACTGATTTCATCGTTAACTGATTTCATCTTTAACTGATTTCATCTTCATTTAACTGATTTCATCTTTAACTTATTTCATCTTTAACTGATTTCATCTTCATTTAACTGATTTCATCGTTAACTGATTTCATCGTTAACTGATTTCATCTTCATTTAACTGATTTCATCGTTAACTGATTTCATCTTCATTTAACTGATTTCATCGTTAACTGATTTCATCTTCATTTAACTGATTTCATCTTTAACTGATTTCATCGTTAACTGATTTCATCTTCATTTAACTGATTTCATCGTTCACTGATTTCATCTTCATTTAACTGATTTCATCTTTAACTGATTTCATCTTCATTTAACTGATTTCATCTTTAACTGATTTCATCGTTAACTGATTTCATCTTCATTTAACTGATTTCATCGTTAACTGATTTCATCTTCATTTAACTGATTTCATTTTCATTCTTCATTTAACTGATTTCATCGTTAACTGATTTAATCTTCATGTAACTGATTTCATCTGTAACTGATTTCATCTTTAACTGATTTCATCTTCATTTAACTGATTTCATCTAACTGATTTCATCTTCATTTAACTGATTTCATCGTTAACTGATTTCATCTTTAACTGATTTCATCTTCATTTAACTGATTTCATCTTTAACTGATTTCATCGTTAACTGATTTCATCTTTAACTGATTTCATCTTTAACTGATTTCATCGTTCACTGATTTCATCTTTAACTGATTTCATCGTTCACTGATTTCATCTTCATGTAACTGATTTAATCTGTAACTGATTTCATCTTCATTTAACTGATTTCATCGTTAACTGATTTCATCTTCATTTAACTGATTTCATCGTTAACTGATTTCATCTGTAACTGATTTCATCTTTAACTGATTTCATCTACATTTAACTGATTTCATCGTTAACTGATTTCATCTTCATTTAACTGATTTCATATTTAACTGATTTCATCGTTAACTGATTTCATCTTCATTTAACTGATTTCATCGTTAACTGATTTCATCTTCACTTAACTGATTTCATCTTTAACTGATTTCATCGTTAACTGATTTCATCTTCATTTAACTGATTTCATCGTTAACTGATTTCATCTTCATTTAACTGATTTCATCTTTAACTGATTTCATCGTTAACTGATTTCATCTTCATTTAACTGATTTCATCGTTAACTGATTTCATCTTCATTTAACTGATTTCATCTTTAACTGATTTCATCGTTAACTGATTTCATCTTCATTTAACTGATTTCATTTTCATTCTTCATTTAACTGATTTCATCTTTAACTGATTTCATCTACATTTAACTGATTTCATCGTTAACTGATTTCATCTTCATTTAACTGATTTCATCTTTAACTGATTTCATCGTTAACTGATTTCATCTTCATTTAACTGATTTCATCTTCATTTAACTGATTTCATCTTCATTTAACTGATTTCATCGTTAACTGATTTCATCTTCATTAAACTGATTTCATCTTTAACTGATTTCATCGTTAACTGATTTCATCTTCATTTAACTGATTTCATTTTCATTCTTCATTTAACTGATTTCATCTTTAACTGATTTCATCTACATTTAACTGATTTCATCGTTAACTGATTTCATCTTCATTTAACTGATTTCATCTTTAACTGATTTCATCGTTAACTGATTTCATCTTCATTTAACTGATTTCATCGTTAACTGATTTCATCTTCATTTAACTGATTTCATCTTTAACTGATTTCATCGTTAACTGATTTCATCTTCATTTAACTGATTTCATCGTTAACTGATTTCATCTTCATTTAACTGATTTCATCTTTAACTGATTTCATCGTTAACTGATTTCATCTTTAACTGATTTCATCGTTAACTGATTTCATCTTCATTTAACTGATTTCATCGTTAACTGATTTCATCTTCATTTAACTGATTTCATCTTCATTTAACTGATTTCATCGTTAACTGATTTCATCTTCATTTAACTGATTTCATCTTTAACTGATTTCATCGTTAACTGATTTCATCTTCATTTAACTGATTTCATTTTCATTCTTCATTTAACTGATTTCATCTTTAACTGATTTCATCTTCATGTAACTGATTTCATCTGTAACTGATTTCATCGTTAACTGATTTCATCTTCATTTAACTGATTTCATTTTCATTCTTCATTTAACTGATTTCATCTTTAACTGATTTCATCGTTAACTGATTTCATCTTCATTTAACTGATTTCATCGTTAACTGATTTCATCGTTAACTGATTTCATCTGTAACTGATTTCATCTTCATTTAACTGATTTCATCGTTAACTGATTTCATCGTTAACTGATTTCATCGTTAACTGATTTCATCTTCATTTAACTGATTCCATCGTTAACTGATTTCATCGTTAACTGATTTCATCTTCATTTAACTGATTTCATCGTTAACTGATTTCATCTTCATTTAACTGATTCCATCTTCATTTAACTGATTCCATCGTTAACTGATTTCATCGTTAACTGATTTCATCGTTAACTGATTTCATCTTCATTTAACTGATTTCATCGTTAACTGATTTCATCGTTAACTGATTTCATCTTTAACTGATTTCATCGTTAACTGATTTCATCGTTAACTGATTTTATCTTTAACTGATTTCATCTTCATTTAACTGATTTCATCGTTAACTGATTTCATCGTTAAATGATTTCATCTTCATTTAACTGATTTCATCTTTAACTGATTTCATCTTCATTTAACTGATTTCATCGTTAACTGATTTCATCTTTAACTGATTTCATCTTCATTTAACTGATTTCATCTTTAACTTATTTCATCTTTAACTGATTTCATCTTCATTTAACTGATTTCATCGTTAACTGATTTCATCTTCATTTAACTGATTTCATCTTCATTTAACTGATTTCATCGTTAACTGATTTCATCTTCATTTAACTGATTTCATCGTTAACTGATTTCAACTGTAACTGATTTCATCTGTAACTGATTTCATCTTTAACTGATTTCATCTACATTTAACTGATTTCATCGTTAACTGATTTCATCTTCATTTAACTGATTTCATCTTTAACTGATTTCATCGTTAACTGATTTAATCTTCATGTAACTGATTTCATCTGTAACTGATTTCATCTTTAACTGATTTCATCGTTAACTGATTTCATCTTCATTTAACTGATTTCATCGTTAACTGATTTCATCTTCATTTAACTGATTTCATCTTTAACTGATTTCATCTTCATTTAACTGATTTCATCTTTAACTGATTTCATCGTTAACTGATTTCATCTTCATTTAACTGATTTCATCGTTAACTGATTTCATCTTCATTTAACTGATTTCATTTTCATTCTTCATTTAACTGATTTCATCGTTAACTGATTTAATCTTCATGTAACTGATTTCATCTGTAACTGATTTCATCTTTAACTGATTTCATCTTCATTTAACTGATTTCATCTTCATTTAACTGATTTCATCTTCATTTAACTGATTTCATCGTTAACTGATTTCATCTTTAATTGATTTCATCGTTAACTGATTTCATCTTCATTTAACTGATTTCATCTTTAACTGATTTCATCGTTAACTGATTTCATCTTTAACTGATTTCATCTTTAACTGATTTCATCATTCACTGATTTCATCTTTAACTGATTTCATCGTTAACTGATTTCATCTTCATTTAACTGATTTCATCTTTAACTGATTTCATCTTCATTTAACTGATTTCATCTTCATTTAACTGATTTCATCGTTAACTGATTTCATCTTCATTTAACTGATTTCATCTTTAACTGATTTCATCGTTAACTGATTTCATCTTCATTTAACTGATTTCATTTTCATTCTTCATTCACTGATTTCATCTTTAACTGATTTCATCGTTAACTGATTTCATCTTCATTTAACTGATTTCATCTTTAACTGATTTCATCTTCATTTAACTGATTTCATCTTCATTTAACTGATTTCATCGTTAACTGATTTCATCTTCATTTAACTGATTTCATCTTTAACTGATTTCATCGTTAACTGATTTCATCTTCATTTAACTGATTTCATTTTCATTCTTCATTTAACTGATTTCATCTTTAACTGATTTCATCTTCATTTAACTGATTTAATCTTTAACTGATTTAATCTTCATGTAACTGATTTCATCTGTAACTGATTTCATCTGTAACTGATTTCATCGTTAACTGATTTCATCTTTAACTGATTTCATCTTCATTTAACTGATTTCATCGTTAACTGATTTCATCTTCATTTAACTGATTTCATCGTTAACTGATTTCATCGTTAACTGGTTTCATCTTTAACTGATTTCATCGTTAACTGATTTAATCTTCATGTAACTGATTTCATCTGTAACTGATTTCATCTTTAACTGATTTCATCTTCATTTAACTGATTTCATCGTTAACTGATTTCATCTTCATTTAACTGATTTCATCGTTAACTGATTTCATCTTCATTTAACTGATTTAATCTTTAACTGATTTCATCGTTAACTGATTTCATCTTCATTTAACTGATTTCATCTTTAACTGATTTCATCGTTAACTGATTTCATCTTCATTTAACTGATTTCATCGTTAACTGATTTCATCTTCATTTAACTGATTTAATCTTTAACTGATTTCATCGTTAACTGATTTCATCTTCATGTAACTGATTTCATCTGTAACTGATTTCATCTTTAACTGATTTCATCGTTAACTGATTTCATCTTTAACTGATTTCATCGTTAACTGATTTAATCTTCATGTAACTGATTTCATCTGTAACTGATTTCATCTTTAACTGATTTCATCGTTAACTGATTTCATCTTCATTTAACTGATTTCATCGTTAACTGATTTCATCTTCATTTAACTGATTTCATCTTTAACTGATTTCATCTTTAACTGATTTCATCTTCATTTAACTGATTTCATCTTTAACTGATTTCATCGTTATCTGATTTCATCTTCATTTAACTGATTTCATCGTTAACTGATTTCATCGTTAACTGATTTCATCTTTAACTGATTTCATCGTTAACTGATTTCATCTTCATTTAACTGATTTCATTTTCATTCTTCATTTAACTGATTTCATCGTTAACTGATTTCATCTTTAACTGATTTCATCGTTAACTGATTTCATCTTCATTTAACTGATTTCATCTTTAACTGATTTCATCGTTAACTGATTTCATCTTCATTTAACTGATTTCATCGTTAACTGATTTCATCTTCATTTAACTGATTTCATCGTTAACTGATTTCATCTTCATTTAACTGATTTCATCATTAACTGATTTCATCGTTAACTGATTTCATCTTCATTTAACTGATTTCATCTGTAACTGATTTCATCTTTAACTGATTTCATCGTTAACTGATTTCATCTTCATTTAACTGATTTCATTTTCATTCTTCATTTAACTGATTTCATCGTTAACTGATTTCATCTTTAACTGATTTCATCGTTAACTGATTTCATCTTCATTTAACTGATTTCATCTTTAACTGATTTCATCGTTTACTGATTTCATCTTCATTTAACTGATTTCATTTTCATTCTTCATTTAACTGATTTCATCTTTAACTGATTTCATCTACATTTAACTGATTTCATCGTTAACTGATTTCATCTTCATTTAACTGATTTCATCGTTAACTGATTTCATCATCATTTAACTGATTTCATCTTTAACTGATTTCATCGTTAACTGATTTCATCTTCATTTAACTGATTTCATCGTTAACTGATTTCATCGTTAACTGATTTCATCGTTAACTGATTTCATCTTCATTTATCTGATTTCATCGTTAACTGATTTCATCTTCATTTAACTGATTTCATATTTAACTGATTTCATCGTTAACTGATTTCATCTTCATTTAACTGATTTCATCGTTAACTGATTTCATCTTTAACTGATTTCATCGTTAACTGATTTAATCTTCATGTAACTGATTTCATCTGTAACTGATTTCATCTTTAACTGATTTCATCGTTAACTGGTTTCATCTTCATTTAACTGATTTCATCGTTAACTGATTTCATCTTCATTTAACTGATTTCATCGTTAACTGATTTCATCGTTAACTGATTTCATCTTCATTTAACTGATTTCATCTTTAACTGATTTCATCGTTAACTGATTTCATCTTCATTTAACTGATTTCATCGTTAACTGATTTCATCTTCATTTAACTGATTTCATCTTTAACTGATTTCATCGTTAACTGATTTAATCTTCATGTAACTGATTTCATCTGTAACTGATTTCATCTTTAACTGATTTCATCGTTAACTGATTTCATCTTCATTTAACTGATTTCATCTTTAACAGATTTCATCTTTAACTGATTTCATCGTTAACTGATTTAATCTTCATTTAACTGATTTCATTTTCATTCTTCATTTAACTGATTTCATCGTTAACTGATTTCATCTTTAACTGATTTCATCATTAACTGATTTAATCTTCATGTAACTGATTTCATCTGTAACTGATTTCATCTTTAACTGATTTCATCGTTAACTGATTTAATCTTCATGTAACTGATTTAATCTTCATGTAACTGATTTCATCTGTAACTGATTTCATCTTTAACTGATTTCATCTTCATTTAACTGATTTCATCTTTAACTGATTTCATCGTTAACTGATTTCATCTTTAACTGATTTCATCGTTAACTGATTTCATCTTCATTTAACTGATTTCATCTTTAACTGATTTCATCGTTAACTGATTTCATCTGTAACTGATTTCATCTTTAACTGATTTCATCGTTAACTGATTTCATCGTTAACTGATTTCATCGTTAACTGATTTCATCTTTAACTGATTTCATCGTTAACTGATTTCATCTTCATTTAACTGATTTCATTTTCATTCTTCATTTAACTGATTTCATCGTTAACTGATTTCATCTTTAACTGATTTCATCGTTAACTGATTTAATCTTCATGTAACTGATTTCATCTGTAACTGATTTCATCTTTAACTGATTTCATCGTTAACTGATTTCATCTTCATTTAACTGATTTCATCTTCATTTAACTGATTTCATCTTTAACTGATTTCATCGTTAACTGATTTCATCTTCATTTAACTGATTTCATCGTTAACTGATTTCATCTTCATTTAACTGATTTCATCTTTAACTGATTTCATCGTTAACTGATTTCATCTTCATTTAACTGATTTCATCGTTAACTGATTTCATCTTTAACTGATTTCATCGTTAACTGATTTCATCTTCATTTAACTGATTTCATCTTCATTTAACTGATTTCATCGTTAACTGATTTCATCTTTAACTGATTTCATCGTTAACTGATTTAATCTTCATGTAACTGATTTCATCTGTAACTGATTTCATCTTTAACTGATTTCATCGTTAACTGATTTCATCTTCATTTAACTGATTTCATCTTTAACTGATTTCATCGTTAACTGATTTCATCTTCATTTAACTGATTTCATCGTTAACTGATTTCATCTTCATTTAACTGATTTCATTTTCATTCTTCATTTAACTGATTTCATCGTTAACTGATTTCATCTTTAACTGATTTCATCGTTAACTGATTTAATCTTCATGTAACTGATTTCATCTGTAACTGATTTCATCTTTAACTGATTTCATCGTTAACTGATTTCATCTTCATTTAACTGATTTCATCGTTAACTGATTTCATCTTCATTTAACTGATTTCATCTTTAACTGATTTCATCGTTAACTGATTTCATCTTCATTTAACTGATTTCATTTTCATTCTTCATTTAACTGATTTCATCGTTAACTGATTTCATCTTTAACTGATTTCATCGTTAACTGATTTAATCTTCATGTTACTGATTTCATCTGTAACTGATTTCATCTTTAACTGATTTCATCGTTAACTGATTTCATCTTCATTTAACTGATTTCATCGTTAACTGATTTCATCGTTAACTGATTTCATCTTCATTTAACTGATTTCATCTTTAACTGATTTCATCGTTAACTGATTTCATCTTCATTTAACTGATTTCATCGTTAACTGATTTCATCTTCATTTAACTGATTTCATCTTTAACTGATTTCATCGTTAACTGATTTAATCTTCATGTAACTGATTTCATCTGTAACTGATTTCATCTTTAACTGATTTCATCGTTAACTGATTTCATCTTCATTTAACTGATTTCATCTTTAACTGATTTCATCGTTAACTGATTTCATCTTCATTTAACTGATTTCATCGTTAACTGATTTCATCTTCATTTAACTGATTTCATTTTCATTCTTCATTTAACTGATTTCATCGTTAACTGATTTCATCTTTAACTGATTTCATCGTTAACTGATTTAATCTTCATGTAACTGATTTCATCTGTAACTGATTTCATCTTTAACTGATTTCATCGTTAACTGATTTCATCTTCATTTAACTGATTTCATCGTTAACTGATTTCATCTTCATTTAACTGATTTCATCTTTAACTGATTTCATCGTTAACTGATTTCATCTTCATTTAACTGATTTCATTTTCATTCTTCATTTAACTGATTTCATCGTTAACTGATTTCATCTTTAACTGATTTCATCGTTAACTGATTTAATCTTCATGTTACTGATTTCATCTGTAACTGATTTCATCTTTAACTGATTTCATCGTTAACTGATTTCATCTTCATTTAACTGATTTCATCGTTAACTGATTTCATCGTTAACTGATTTCATCTTCATTTAACTGATTTCATCTTTAACTGATTTCATCGTTAACTGATTTCATCTTCATTTAACTGATTTCATCGTTAACTGATTTCATCTTCATTTAACTGATTTCATCTTTAACTGATTTCATCGTTAACTGATTTAATCTTCATGTAACTGATTTCATCTGTAACTGATTTCATCTTTAACTGATTTCATCGTTAACTGATTTCATCTTCATTTAACTGATTTCATCTTTAACTGATTTCATCGTTAACTGATTTCATCTTCATTTAACTGATTTCATTTTCATTCTTCATTTAACTGATTTCATCGTTAACTGATTTCATCGTTAACTGATTTCATCTTTAACTGATTTCATCGTTAACTGATTTCATCTTCATTTAACTGATTTCATCTTTAACTGATTTCATCGTTAACTGATTTCATCTTCATTTAACTGATTTCATCGTTAACTGATTTCATCTGTAACTGATTTCATCTGTAACTGATTTCATCTTTAACTGATTTCATCTTCATTTAACTGATTTCATCGTTAACTGATTTCATCTTCATTTAACTGATTTCATCTTTAACTGATTTCATCGTTAACTGATTTCATCTTCATTTAACTGATTTCATCGTTAACTGATTTCATCTTCATTTAACTGATTTCATCTTTAACTGATTTCATCGTTAACTGATTTCATCTTCATTTAACTGATTTCATCGTTAACTGATTTCATCTTTAACTGATTTCATCGTTAACTGATTTAATCTTCATGTAACTGATTTCATCTGTAACTGATTTCATCTTTAACTGATTTCATCGTTAACTGATTTCATCTTCATTTAACTAATTTCATCGTTAACTGATTTCATCTTCATTTAACTGATTTCATCGTTAACTGATTTCATCTTCATTTAACTGATTTCATCTTTAACTGATTTCATCGTTAACTGATTTCATCTTCATTTAACTGATTTCATCGTTAACTGATTTCATCTTCATTTAACTGATTTCATCTTTAACTGATTTCATCGTTAACTGATTTAATCTTCATGTAACTGATTTCATCTGTAACTGATTTCATCTTTAACTGATTTCATCGTTAACTGATTTCATCTTCATTTAACTGATTTCATCTTTAACAGATTTCATCTTTAACTGATTTCATCGTTAACTGATTTCATCTTCATTTAACTGATTTCATTTTCATTCTTCATTTAACTGATTTCATCGTTAACTGATTTCATCTTTAACTGATTTCATCATTAACTGATTTAATCTTCATGTAACTGATTTCATCTGTAACTGATTTCATCTTTAACTGATTTCATCGTTAACTGATTTAATCTTGATGTAACTGATTTCATCTGTAACTGATTTCATCTTTAACTGATTTCATCTTCATTTAACTGATTTCATCTTTAACTGATTTCATCGTTAACTGATTTCATCTTTAACTGATTTCATCGTTAACTGATTTCATCTTCATTTAACTGATTTCATCTTTAACTGATTTCATCGTTAACTGATTTCATCTGTAACTGATTTCATCTTTAACTGATTTCATCGTTAACTGATTTCATCTTCATTTAACTGATTTCATCGTTAACTGATTTCATCTTCGTTTAACTGATTTCATCTTTAACTGATTTCATCTTCATTTAACTGATTTCATCTTCATTTAACTGATTTCATCTTTAACTGATTTCATCGTTAACTGATTTCATCTTCATTTAACTGATTTCATCGTTAACTGATTTCATCGTTAACTGATTTCATCTTCATTTAACTGATTTCATCGTTAACTGATTTCATCGTTAACTGATTTCATCGTTAACTGATTTCATCTTCATTTAACTGATTTCATCGTTAAGTGATTTCATCGTTAACTGATTTCATCTTTAACTGATTTCATCGTTAACTGATTTCATCTTCATTTAACTGATTTCATTTTCATTCTTCATTTAACTGATTTCATCGTTAACTGATTTCATCTTTAACTGATTTCATCGTTAACTGATTTAATCTTCATGTAACTGATTTCATCTGTAACTGATTTCATCTTTAACTGATTTCATCGTTAACTGATTTCATCTTCATTTAACTGATTTCATCTTTAACTGATTTCATCGTTAACTGATTTCATCTTCATTTAACTGATTTCATCGTTAACTGATTTCATCTTCATTTAACTGATTTCATCTTTAACTGATTTCATCGTTAACTGATTTCATCTTCATTTAACTGATTTCATCGTTAACTGATTTCATCTTTAACTGATTTCATCGTTAACTGATTTCATCTTCATTTAACTGATTTCATCGTTAACTGATTTCATCTTTAACTGATTTCATCGTTAACTGATTTAATCTTCATGTAACTGATTTCATCTGTAACTGATTTCATCTTTAACTGATTTCATCGTTAACTGATTTCATCTTCATTTAACTGATTTCATCGTTAACTGATTTCATCTTCATTTAACTGATTTCATTTTCATTCTTCATTTAACTGATTTCATCGTTAACTGATTTCATCTTTAACTGATTTCATCGTTAACTGATTTAATCTTCATGTAACTGATTTCATCTGTAACTGATTTCATCTTTAACTGATTTCATCGTTAACTGATTTCATCTTCATTTAACTGATTTCATCGTTAACTGATTTCATCTTCATTTAACTGATTTCATCTTTAACTGATTTCATCGTTAACTGATTTCATCTTCATTTAACTGATTTCATTTTCATTCTTCATTTAACTGATTTCATCGTTAACTGATTTCATCTTTAACTGATTTCATCGTTAACTGATTTAATCTTCATGTAACTGATTTCATCTGTAACTGATTTCATCTTTAACTGATTTCATCGTTAACTGATTTCATCTTCATTTAACTGATTTCATCGTTAACTGATTTATCTTCATTTAACTGATTTCATCTTTAACTGATTTCATCGTTAACTGATTTCATCTTCATTTAACTGATTTCATTTTCATTCTTCATTTAACTGATTTCATCGTTAACTGATTTCATCTTTAACTGATTTCATCGTTAACTGATTTAATCTTCATGTATCTGATTTCATCTGTAAGTGATTTCATCTTTAACTGATTTCATCGTTAACTGATTTCATCTTCATTTAACTGATTTCATCGTTAACTGATTTCATCTTCATTTAACTGATTTCATCGTTAACTGATTTCATCTTCATTTAACTGATTTCATCTTTAACTGATTTCATCGTTAACTGATTTCATCTTCATTTAACTGATTTCATCGTTAACTGATTTCATCTTCATTTAACTGATTTCATTTTCATTCTTCATTTAACTGATTTCATCGTTAACTGATTTCATCTTTAACTGATTTCATCGTTAACTGATTTAATCTTCATGTAACTGATTTCATCTGTAACTGATTTCATCTTTAACTGATTTCATCTTTAACTGATTTCATCGTTAACTGATTTCATCTTCATTTAACTGATTTCATCGTTAACTGATTTCATCTTCATTTAACTGATTTCATCTTTAACTGATTTCATCGTTAACTGATTTCATCTTCATTTAACTGATTTCATTTTCATTCTTCATTTAACTGATTTCATCGTTAACTGATTTCATCTTTAACTGATTTCATCGTTAACTGATTTAATCTTCATGTAACTGATTTCATCTGTAACTGATTTCATCTTTAACTGATTTCATCGTTAACTGATTTCATCTTCATTTAACTGATTTCATCGTTAACTGATTTCATCTTCATTTAACTGATTTCATCTTTAACTGATTTCATCGTTAACTGATTTCATCTTCATTTAACTGATTTCATTTTCATTCTTCATTTAACTGATTTCATCGTTAACTGATTTCATCTTTAACTGATTTCATCGTTAACTGATTTAATCTTCATGTAACTGATTTCATCTGTAACTGATTTCATCTTTAACTGATTTCATCTTCATTTAACTGATTTCATCTTCATTTAACTGATTTCATCGTTAACTGATTTCAACTTCATTTAACTGATTTCATCGTTAACTGATTTCATCTTCATTTAACTGATTTCATCTTTAACTGATTTCATCGTTAACTGATTTCATCTTCATTTAACTGATTTCATCGTTAACTGATTTCATCTTTAACTGATTTCATCGTTAACTGATTTCATCTTTAACTGATTTCATCGTTAACTGATTTCATCTTCATGTAACTGATTTCATCTGTAACTGATTTCATCTTTAACTGATTTCATCGTTAACTGATTTCATCTTTAACTGATTTCATCTTCATTTAACTGATTTCATCGTTAACTGATTTCATCTTCATTTAACTGATTTCATCGTTAACTGATTTCATCTTCATTTAACTGATTTCATTTTCATTCTTCATTTAACTGATTTCATCGTTAACTGATTTCATCTTTAACTGATTTCATCGTTAACTGATTTAATCTTCATGTAACTGATTTCATCTGTAACTGATTTCATCGTTAACTGATTTCATCGTTAACTGATTTCATCTTCATTTAACTGATTTCATTTTCATTTAACTGATTTCATCGTTAACTGATTTCATCGTTAACTGATTTCATCTTTAATTGATTTCATCGTTAACTGATTTCATCTTCATTTAACTGATTTCATCGTTAACTGATTTCATCGTTAACTGATTTCATCTTCATTTAACTGATTTCATCGTTAACTGATTTCATCTTCATTTAACTGATTTCATCGTTAACTGATTTCATCGTTAACTGATTTCATCTTCATTTAACTGATTTCATCGTTAACTGATTTCATCTTTAACTGATTTCATCGTTCACTGATTTCATCTTTAACTGATTTCATCGTTAACTGATTTAATCTTCATGTAACTGATTTCATCTGTAACTGATTTCATCTTTAACTGATTTCATCTTCATTTAACTGATTTCATCGTTAACTGATTTCATCTTCATTTAACTGATTTCATCTTTAACTGATTTCATCGTTCACTGATTTCATCGTTCACTGATTTCATCGTTCACTGATTTCATCGTTAACTGATTTAATCTTCCTGTAACTGATTTCATCTTTAACTGATTTCATCGTTAACTGATTTCATCTTCATTTAACTGATTTCATCGTTAACTGATTTCATCTTCATTTAACTGATTTCATCTTTAACTGATTTCATCGTTCACTGATTTCATCGTTCACTGATTTCATCGTTCACTGATTTCATCGTTAACTGATTTAATCTTCATGTAACTGATTTCATCTGTAACTGATTTCATCTTTAACTGAATTCATCGTTAACTGATTTCATCTTCATTTAACTGATTTCATCGTTAACTGATTTCATCTTCATTTAACTGATTTCATCTTTAACTGATTTCATCTTCATTTAACTGATTTCATCTTCATTTAACTGATTTCATCGTTAACTGATTTCATCTTCATTTAACTGATTTCATCTTCAACTGATTTCATCGTTAACTGATTTCATCTTCATTTAACTGATTTCATCTTTAACTGATTTCATCGTTAACTGATTTCATCGTTCACTGATTTAATCTTCATGTAACTGATTTCATCTGTAACTGATTTCATCTTTAACTGAATTCATCGTTAACTGATTTCATCTTCATTTAACTGATTTCATCGTTAACTGATTTCATCTTCATTTAACTGATTTCATCGTTAACTGATTTCATCTTCATTTAACTGATTTCATCTTTAACTGATTTCATCGTTAACTGATTTCATCTTCATTTAACTGATTTCATTTTCATTCTTCATTTAACTGATTTCATCGTTAACTGATTTCATCTTTAACTGATTTCATCGTTAACTGATTTAATCTTCATGTAACTGATTTCATCGTTAACTGATTTCATCTTCATTTAACTGATTTCATCGTTAACTGATTTCATCGTTAACTGATTTCATCTTTAACTGATTTCATCGTTAACTGATTTCATCTTCATTTAACTGATTTCATCTTTAACTGATTTCATCGTTAACTGATTTCATCTTCATTTAACTGATTTCATTGTTAACTGATTTCATCTTTAACTGATTTCATCGTTAACTGATTTCATCTTTAACTGATTTCATCGTTAACTGATTTAATCTTCATGTAACTGATTTCATCTGTAACTGATTTCATCTTTAACTGATTTCATCGTTAACTGATTTCATCTTCATTTAACTGATTTCATCTTCATTTAACTGATTTCATCTTTAACTGATTTCATCGTTAACTGATTTCATCTTTAACTGATTTCATCGTTAACTGATTTCATCTTCATTTAACTGATTTCATCTTTAACTGATTTCATCTTTAACTGATTTCATCGTTAACTGATTTCATCTTCATTTAACTGATTTCATCGTTAACTGATTTCATCTTTAACGGATTTCATCTTTAACTGATTTCATCGTTAACTGATTTCATCGTTAACTGATTTCATCTTCATTTAACTGATTTCATCGTTAACTGATTTCATCTTTAACTGATTTCATCGTTAACTGATTTCATCTTTAACTGATTTCATCGTTAACTGATTTCATCTTCATGTAACTGATTTCATCTGTAACTGATTTCATCTTTAACTGATTTCATCGTTAACTGATTTCATCTTTAACTGATTTCATCTTCATTTAACTGATTTCATCGTTAACTGATTTCATCGTTAACTGATTTCATCTTCATTTAACTGATTTCATTTTCATTCTTCATTTAACTGATTTCATCGTTAACTGATTTCATCTTTAACTGATTTCATCGTTAACTGATTTAATCTTCATGTAACTGATTTCATCTGTAACTGATTTCATCGTTAACTGATTTCATCGTTAACTGATTTCATCTTCATTTAACTGATTTCATCGTTAACTGATTTCATCGTTAACTGATTTCATCTTCATTTAACTGATTTCATCTTTAACTGATTTCATCGTTAACTGATTTCATCTTCATTTAACTGATTTCATCGTTAACTGATTTCATCTTCATTTAACTGATTTCATCTTTAACTGATTTCATCTTCATTTAACTGATTTCATCTTTAACTGATTTCATCGTTAACTGATTTCATCTTCATTTAACTGATTTCATCTGTAACTGATTTCATCGTTAACTGATTTCATCTTCATTTAACTGATTTCATCGTTAACTGATTTAATCTTCATGTAACTGATTTCATCTGTAACTGATTTCATCTTTAACTGATTTCATCGTTAACTGATTTCATCTTCATTTAACTGATTTCATCGTTAACTGATTTCATCTTCATTTAACTGATTTCATCTTTAACTGATTTCATCGTTAACTGATTTCATCTTCATTTAACTGATTTCATTTTCATTCTTCATTTAACTGATTTCATCGTTAACTGATTTCATCTTTAACTGATTTCATCGTTAACTGATTTAATCTTCATGTAACTGATTTCATCTGTAACTGATTTCATCTTTAACTGATTTCATCGTTAACTGATTTCATCTTCATTTAACTGATTTCATCGTTAACTGATTTCATCTTCATTTAACTGATTTCATCTTTAACTGATTTCATCGTTAACTGATTTCATCTTCATTTAACTGATTTCATTTTCATTCTTCATTTAACTGATTTCATCGTTAACTGATTTCATCTTTAACTGATTTCATCGTTAACTGATTTAATCTTCATGTAACTGATTTCATCGTTAACTGATTTCATCTTCATTTAACTGATTTCATTTTCATTCTTCATTTAACTGATTTCATCGTTAACTGATTTCATCTTTAACTGATTTCATCGTTAACTGATTTCATCTTCATTTAACTGATTTCATCTTTAACTGATTTCATCGTTAACTGATTTCATCTTCATTTAACTGATTTCATTGTTAACTGATTTCATCTTTAACTGATTTCATCGTTAACTGATTTCATCTTTAACTGATTTCATCGTTAACTGATTTAATCTTCATGTAACTGATTTCATCTGTAACTGATTTCATCTTTAACTGATTTCATCGTTAACTGATTTCATCTTCATTTAACTGATTTCATCTTCATTTAACTGATTTCATCTTTAACTGATTTCATCGTTAACTGATTTCATCTTTAACTGATTTCATCGTTAACTGATTTCATCTTCATTTAACTGATTTCATCTTTAACTGATTTCATCGTTAACTGATTTAATCTTCATGTAACTGATTTCATCTGTAACTGATTTCATCGTTAACTGATTTCATCGTTAACTGATTTCATCTTCATTTAACTGATTTCATCGTTAACTGATTTCATCGTTAACTGATTTCATCTTCATTTAACTGATTTCATCTTTAACTGATTTCATCGTTAACTGATTTCATCTTCATTTAACTGATTTCATCGTTAACTGATTTCATCGTTAACTGATTTCATCTTTAACTGATTTCATCGTTAACTGATTTCATCTTCATTTAACTGATTTCATTTTCATTCTTCATTTAACTGATTTCATCGTTAACTGATTTCATCTTTAACTGATTTCATCGTTAACTGATTTAATCTTCATGTAACTGATTTCATCTGTAACTGATTTCATCTTTAACTGATTTCATCGTTAACTGATTTCATCTTCATTTAACTGATTTCATCGTTAACTGATTTCATCTTCATTTAACTGATTTCATCTTTAACTGATTTCATCTTTAACTGATTTCATCTTCATTTAACTGATTTCATTTTCATTCTTCATTTAACTGATTTCATCGTTAACTGATTTCATCTTTAACTGATTTCATCGTTAACTGATTTAATCTTCATGTAACTGATTTCATCGTTAACTGATTTCATCTTCATTTAACTGATTTCATCGTTAACTGATTTCATCGTTAACTGATTTCATCTTTAACTGATTTCATCGTTAACTGATTTCATCTTCATTTAACTGATTTCATCTTTAACTGATTTCATCGTTAACTGATTTCATCTTCATTTAACTGATTTCATTGTTAACTGATTTCATCTTTAACTGATTTCATCGTTAACTGATTTCATCTTTAACTGATTTCATCGTTAACTGATTTAATCTTCATGTAACTGATTTCATCTGTAACTGATTTCATCTTTAACTGATTTCATCGTTAACTGATTTCATCTTCATTTAACTGATTTCATCTTCATTTAACTGATTTCATCTTTAACTGATTTCATCGTTAACTGATTTCATCTTTAACTGATTTCATCGTTAACTGATTTCATCTTCATTTAACTGATTTCATCTTTAACTGATTTCATCTTTAACTGATTTCATCGTTAACTGATTTCATCTTCATTTAACTGATTTCATCGTTAACTGATTTCATCTTTAACGGATTTCATCTTTAACTGATTTCATCGTTAACTGATTTCATCTTCATTTAACTGATTTCATCTTCATTTAACTGATTTCATCGTTAACTGATTTCATCTTTAACGGATTTCATCTTTAACTGATTTCATCTTTAACTGATTTCATCGTTAACTGATTTAATCTTTAACTGATTTCATCGTTAACTGATTTCATCTTCATGTAACTGATTTCATCTGTAACTGATTTCATCTTTAACTGATTTCATCGTTAACTGATTTCATCTTTAACTGATTTCATCTTCATTTAACTGATTTCATCGTTAACTGATTTCATCTTCATTTAACTGATTTCATTTTCATTCTTCATTTAACTGATTTCATCGTTAACTGATTTCATCTTTAACTGATTTCATCATTAACTGATTTAATCTTCATGTAACTGATTTCATCTGTAACTGATTTCATCTTTAACTGATTTCATCGTTAACTGATTTCATCTTCATTTAACTGATTTCATCTTCATTTAACTGATTTCATCTTTAACTGATTTCATCGTTAACTGATTTCATCTTCATTTAACTGATTTCATCGTTAACTGATTTCATCTTCATTTAACTGATTTCATCTTTAACTGATTTCATCGTTAACTGATTTCATCTTCATTTAACTGATTTCATCGTTAACTGATTTCATCTTTAACTGATTTCATCGTTAACTGATTTCATCTTCATTTAACTGATTTCATCTTTAACTGATTTCATCGTTAACTGATTTCATCTTTAACTGATTTCATCTTCATTTAACTGATTTCATCTTTAACTGATTTCATCTTCATTTAACTGATTTCATCGTTAACTGATTTCATCTTCATTTAACTGATTTCATTTTCATTCTTCATTTAACTGATTTCATTTTCATTCTTCATTTAACTGATTTCATCTTTAACTGATTTCATCGTTAACTGATTTAATCTTCATGTAACTGATTTCATCTGTAACTGATTTCATCGTTAACTGATTTCATCGTTAACTGATTTCATCTTCATTTAACTGATTTCATCTTCATTTAACTGATTTCATCGTTAACTGATTTCATCGTTAACTGATTTAATCTTCATGTAACTGATTTCATCTGTAACTGATTTCATCTTTAACTGATTCCATCGTTAACTGATTTCATCTTCATTTAACTGATTTCATCTTCATTTAACTGATTTCATCGTTAACTGATTTCATCGTTAACTTATTTCATCGTTAACTGATTTCATCTTCATTTAACTGATTTCATCGTTAACTGATTTCATCGTTAACTGATTTCATCTTTAACTGATTTCATCTTTAACTGATTTCATCGTTAACTGATTTCATCTTCATTTAACTGATTTCATCGTTAACTGATTTCATCGTTAACTGATTTCATCTTTAACTGATTTCATCGTTAACTGATTTCATCTTCATTTAACTGATTTCATTTTCATTCTTCATTTAACTGATTTCATCGTTAACTGATTTCATCTTTAACTGATTTCATCATTAACTGATTTAATCTTCATGTAACTGATTTCATCTGTAACTGATTTCATCTTTAACTGATTTCATCGTTAACTGATTTCATCTTCATTTAACTGATTTCATCTTCATTTAACTGATTTCATCTTTAACTGATTTCATCGTTAACTGATTTCATCTTCATTTAACTGATTTCATCGTTAACTGATTTCATCTTCATTTAACTGATTTCATTTTCATTCTTCATTTAACTGATTTCATCGTTAACTGATTTCATCTTTAACTGATTTCATCGTTAACTGATTTAATCTTCATGTAACTGATTTCATCTGTAAGTGATTTCATCTTTAATTGATTTCATCGTTAACTGATTTCATCTTCATTTAACTGATTTCATCGTTAACTGATTTCATCTTCATTTAACTGATTTCATCTTTAACTGATTTCATCGTTAACTGATTTCATCTTCATTTAACTGATTTCATTTTCATTCTTCATTTAACTGATTTCATCGTTAACTGATTTCATCTTTAACTGATTTCATCGTTAACTGATTTAATCTTCATGTAACTGATTTCATCTGTAACTGATTTCATCTTTAACTGATTTCATCGTTAACTGATTTCATCTTCATTTAACTGATTTCATCGTTAACTGATTTCATCTTCATTTAACTGATTTCATCTTTAACTGATTTCATCGTTAACTGATTTCATCTTCATTTAACTGATTTCATTTTCATTCTTCATTTAACTGATTTCATCGTTAACTGATTTCATCTTTAACTGATTTCATCGTTAACTGATTTAATCTTCATGTAACTGATTTCATCGTTAACTGATTTCATCTTCATTTAACTGATTTCATTTTCATTCTTCATTTAACTGATTTCATCGTTAACTGATTTCATCTTTAACTGATTTCATCGTTAACTGATTTAATCTTCATGTAACTGATTTCATCTGTAACTGATTTCATCTTTAACTGATTTCATCGTTAACTGATTTCATCTTCATTTAACTGATTTCATCGTTAACTGATTTCATCTTCATTTAACTGATTTCATCTTTAACTGATTTCATCTTTAACTGATTTCATCTTCATTTAACTGATTTCATTTTCATTCTTCATTTAACTGATTTCATCGTTAACTGATTTCATCTTTAACTGATTTCATCGTTAACTGATTTAATCTTCATGTAACTGATTTCATCTGTAACTGATTTCATCTTTAACTGATTTCATCTTCATTTAACTGATTTCATCTTCATTTAACTGATTTCATCGTTAACTGATTTCAACTTCATTTAACTGATTTCATCGTTAACTGATTTCATCTTCATTTAACTGATTTCATCTTTAACTGATTTCATCGTTAACTGATTTCATCTTCATTTAACTGATTTCATCGTTAACTGATTTCATCTTTAACTGATTTCATCGTTAACTGATTTCATCTTTAACTGATTTCATCGTTAACTGATTTCATCTTCATGTAACTGATTTCATCTGTAACTGATTTCATCTTTAACTGATTTCATCGTTAACTGATTTCATCTTTAACTGATTTCATCTTCATTTAACTGATTTCATCGTTAACTGATTTCATCTTCATTTAACTGATTTCATCTTTAACTGATTTCATCGTTCACTGATTTCATCGTTCACTGATTTCATCGTTCACTGATTTCATCGTTAACTGATTTAATCTTCCTGTAACTGATTTCATCTTTAACTGATTTCATCGTTAACTGATTTCATCTTCATTTAACTGATTTCATCGTTAACTGATTTCATCTTCATTTAACTGATTTCATCTTTAACTGATTTCATCGTTCACTGATTTCATCGTTCACTGATTTCATCGTTCACTGATTTCATCGTTAACTGATTTAATCTTCATGTAACTGATTTCATCTGTAACTGATTTCATCTTTAACTGAATTCATCGTTAACTGATTTCATCTTCATTTAACTGATTTCATCGTTAACTGATTTCATCTTCATTTAACTGATTTCATCTTTAACTGATTTCATCTTTAACTGATTTCATCTTCATTTAACTGATTTCATCTTCATTTAACTGATTTCATCGTTAACTGATTTCATCTTCATTTAACTGATTTCATCTTTAACTGATTTCATCGTTCACTGATTTCATCGTTCACTGATTTCATCGTTCACTGATTTAATCTTCATGTAACTGATTTCATCTGTAACTGATTTCATCTTTAACTGAATTCATCGTTAACTGATTTCATCTTCATTTAACTGATTTCATCGTTAACTGATTTCATCTTCATTTAACTGATTTCATCGTTAACTGATTTCATCTTCATTTAACTGATTTCATCTTTAACTGATTTCATCGTTAACTGATTTCATCTTCATTTAACTGATTTCATTTTCATTCTTCATTTAACTGATTTCATCGTTAACTGATTTCATCTTTAACTGATTTCATCGTTAACTGATTTAATCTTCATGTAACTGATTTCATCGTTAACTGATTTCATCTTCATTTAACTGATTTCATCGTTAACTGATTTCATCGTTAACTGATTTCATCTTTAACTGATTTCATCGTTAACTGATTTCATCTTCATTTAACTGATTTCATCTTTAACTGATTTCATCGTTAACTGATTTCATCTTCATTTAACTGATTTCATTGTTAACTGATTTCATCTTTAACTGATTTCATCGTTAACTGATTTCATCTTTAACTGATTTCATCGTTAACTGATTTAATCTTCATGTAACTGATTTCATCTGTAACTGATTTCATCTTTAACTGATTTCATCGTTAACTGATTTCATCTTCATTTAACTGATTTCATCTTCATTTAACTGATTTCATCTTTAACTGATTTCATCGTTAACTGATTTCATCTTTAACTGATTTCATCGTTAACTGATTTCATCTTCATTTAACTGATTTCATCTTTAACTGATTTCATCTTTAACTGATTTCATCGTTAACTGATTTCATCTTCATTTAACTGATTTCATCGTTAACTGATTTCATCTTTAACGGATTTCATCTTTAACTGATTTCATCGTTAACTGATTTCATCTTCATTTAACTGATTTCATCGTTAACTGATTTCATCTTTAACTGATTTCATCGTTAACTGATTTAATCTTTAACTGATTTCATCGTTAACTGATTTCATCTTCATGTAACTGATTTCATCTGTAACTGATTTCATCTTTAACTGATTTCATCGTTAACTGATTTCATCTTTAACTGATTTCATCTTCATTTAACTGATTTCATCGTTAACTGATTTCATCGTTAACTGATTTCATCTTCATTTAACTGATTTCATTTTCATTCTTCATTTAACTGATTTCATCGTTAACTGATTTCATCTTTAACTGATTTCATCGTTAACTGATTTAATCTTCATGTAACTGATTTCATCTGTAACTGATTTCATCGTTAACTGATTTCATCGTTAACTGATTTCATCTTCATTTAACTGATTTCATCGTTAACTGATTTCATCGTTAACTGATTTCATCTTCATTTAACTGATTTCATCTTTAACTGATTTCATCGTTAACTGATTTCATCTTCATTTAACTGATTTCATCGTTAACTGATTTCATCTTCATTTAACTGATTTCATCTTTAACTGATTTCATCTTCATTTAACTGATTTCATCTTTAACTGATTTCATCGTTAACTGATTTCATCTTCATTTAACTGATTTCATCTGTAACTGATTTCATCGTTAACTGATTTCATCTTCATTTAACTGATTTCATCGTTAACTGATTTAATCTTCATGTAACTGATTTCATCTGTAACTGATTTCATCTTTAACTGATTTCATCGTTAACTGATTTCATCTTCATTTAACTGATTTCATCGTTAACTGATTTCATCTTCATTTAACTGATTTCATCTTTAACTGATTTCATCGTTAACTGATTTCATCTTCATTTAACTGATTTCATTTTCATTCTTCATTTAACTGATTTCATCGTTAACTGATTTCATCTTTAACTGATTTCATCGTTAACTGATTTAATCTTCATGTAACTGATTTCATCTGTAACTGATTTCATCTTTAACTGATTTCATCGTTAACTGATTTCATCTTCATTTAACTGATTTCATCGTTAACTGATTTCATCTTCATTTAACTGATTTCATCTTTAACTGATTTCATCGTTAACTGATTTCATCTTCATTTAACTGATTTCATTTTCATTCTTCATTTAACTGATTTCATCGTTAACTGATTTCATCTTTAACTGATTTCATCGTTAACTGATTTAATCTTCATGTAACTGATTTCATCGTTAACTGATTTCATCTTCATTTAACTGATTTCATCGTTAACTGATTTCATCGTTAACTGATTTCATCTTTAACTGATTTCATCGTTAACTGATTTCATCTTCATTTAACTGATTTCATCTTTAACTGATTTCATCGTTAACTGATTTCATCTTCATTTAACTGATTTCATTGTTAACTGATTTCATCGTTAACTGATTTCATCTTCATTTAACTGATTTCATCTTTAACTGATTTCATCTTTAACTGATTTCATCGTTAACTGATTTAATCTTCATGTAACTGATTTCATCTGTAACTGATTTCATCTTTAACTGATTTCATCGTTAACTGATTTCATCTTCATTTAACTGATTTCATCTTCATTTAACTGATTTCATCTTTAACTGATTTCATCGTTAACTGATTTCATCTTTAACTGATTTCATCGTTAACTGATTTCATCTTCATTTAACTGATTTCATCTTTAACTGATTTCATCTTTAACTGATTTCATCGTTAACTTGTTTCATCTTCATTTAACTGATTTCATCGTTAACTGATTTCATCTTTAACGGATTTCATCTTTAACTGATTTCATCGTTAACTGATTTCATCTTCATTTAACTGATTTCATCGTTAACTGATTTCATCTTTAACTGATTTCATCGTTAACTGATTTAATCTTTAACTGATTTCATCGTTAACTGATTTCATCTTCATGTAACTGATTTCATCTGTAACTGATTTCATCTTTAACTGATTTCATCGTTAACTGATTTCATCTTTAACTGATTTCATCTTCATTTAACTGATTTCATCGTTAACTGATTTCATCGTTAACTGATTTCATTTTCATTCTTCATTTAACTGATTTCATCGTTAACTGATTTCATCTTTAACTGATTTCATCGTTAACTGATTTAATCTTCATGTAACTGATTTCATCTGTAACTGATTTCATCGTTAACTGATTTCATCGTTAACTGATTTCATCTTCATTTAACTGATTTCATCGTTAACTGATTTCATCGTTAACTGATTTCATCTTCATTTAACTGATTTCATCTTTAACTGATTTCATCGTTAACTGATTTCATCTTCATTTAACTGATTTCATCGTTAACTGATTTCATCGTTAACTGATTTCATCTTTAACTGATTTCATCGTTAACTGATTTCATCTTCATTTAACTGATTTCATTTTCATTCTTCATTTAACTGATTTCATCGTTAACTGATTTCATCTTTAACTGATTTCATCGTTAACTGATTTAATCTTCATGTAACTGATTTCATCTGTAACTGATTTCATCTTTAACTGATTTCATCGTTAACTGATTTCATCTTCATTTAACTGATTTCATCGTTAACTGATTTCATCTTCATTTAACTGATTTCATCTTTAACTGATTTCATCTTTAACTGATTTCATCTTCATTTAACTGATTTCATTTTCATTCTTCATTTAACTGATTTCATCGTTAACTGATTTCATCTTTAACTGATTTCATCGTTAACTGATTTAATCTTCATGTAACTGATTTCATCGTTAACTGATTTCATCTTCATTTAACTGATTTCATCGTTAACTGATTTCATCGTTAACTGATTTCATCTTTAACTGATTTCATCGTTAACTGATTTCATCTTCATTTAACTGATTTCATCTTTAACTGATTTCATCGTTAACTGATTTCATCTTCATTTAACTGATTTCATTGTTAACTGATTTCATCTTTAACTGATTTCATCGTTAACTGATTTCATCTTTAACTGATTTCATCGTTAACTGATTTAATCTTCATGTAACTGATTTCATCTGTAACTGATTTCATCTTTAACTGATTTCATCGTTAACTGATTTCATCTTCATTTAACTGATTTCATCTTCATTTAACTGATTTCATCTTTAACTGATTTCATCGTTAACTGATTTCATCTTTAACTGATTTCATCGTTAACTGATTTCATCTTCATTTAACTGATTTCATCTTTAACTGATTTCATCTTTAACTGATTTCATCGTTAACTGATTTCATCTTCATTTAACTGATTTCATCGTTAACTGATTTCATCTTTAACGGATTTCATCTTTAACTGATTTCATCGTTAACTGATTTCATCTTCATTTAACTGATTTCATCTTCATTTAACTGATTTCATCGTTAACTGATTTCATCTTTAACGGATTTCATCTTTAACTGATTTCATCTTTAACTGATTTCATCGTTAACTGATTTAATCTTTAACTGATTTCATCGTTAACTGATTTCATCTTCATGTAACTGATTTCATCTGTAACTGATTTCATCTTTAACTGATTTCATCGTTAACTGATTTCATCTTTAACTGATTTCATCTTCATTTAACTGATTTCATCGTTAACTGATTTCATCTTCATTTAACTGATTTCATTTTCATTCTTCATTTAACTGATTTCATCGTTAACTGATTTCATCTTTAACTGATTTCATCATTAACTGATTTAATCTTCATGTAACTGATTTCATCTGTAACTGATTTCATCTTTAACTGATTTCATCGTTAACTGATTTCATCTTCATTTAACTGATTTCATCTTCATTTAACTGATTTCATCTTTAACTGATTTCATCGTTAACTGATTTCATCTTCATTTAACTGATTTCATTTTCATTCTTCATTTAACTGATTTCATCTTTAACTGATTTCATCGTTAACTGATTTCATTTTCATTTAACTGATTTCATCGTTAACTGATTTCATCGTTAACTGATTTCATCTTCATTTAACTGATTTCATCGTTAACTGATTTCATCTTCATTTAACTGATTTCATTTTCATTCTTCATTTAACTGATTTCATCTTTAACTGATTTCATCGTTAACTGATTTCATTTTCATTTAACTGATTTCATCGTTAACTGATTTCATCGTTAACTGATTTCATCTTCATTTAACTGATTTCATCTTTAACTGATTTCATCTTCATTTAACTGATTTCATCTTTAACTGATTTCATCGTTAACTGATTTCATCGTTAACTGATTTCATCTTCATTTAACTGATTTCATCGTTAACTGATTTCATCTTCATTTAACTGATTTCATCGTTAACTGATTTCATCTTCATTTAACTGATTTCATCTTTAACTGATTTCATCGTTAACTGATTTCATCTTCATTTAACTGATTTCATCTTTAACTGATTTCATCGTTAACTGATTTCATCTTCATTTAACTGATTTCATCGTTAACTGATTTCATCGTTAACTGATTTCATCTTCATTTAACTGATTTCATCGTTAACTGATTTCATCGTTAACTGATTTCATCTTTAACTGATTTCATCGTTAACTGATTTAATCTTCATGTAACTGATTTCATCTGTAACTGATTTCATCTTTAACTGATTTCATCTTCATTTAACTGATTTCATCGTTAACTGATTTCATCTTCATTTAACTGATTTCATCTTTAACTGATTTCATCTTCATTTAACTGATTTCATCTTTAACTGATTTCATCGTTAACTGATTTCATCTTCATTTAACTGATTTCATCTTTAACTGATTTCATCGTTAACTGATTTCATCTTCATTTAACTGATTTCATCGTTAACTGATTTCATCTTCATTTAACTGATTTCATCTTTAACTGATATCATCGTTAACTGATTTCATCTTCATGTAACTGATTTCATCTGTAACTGATTTCATCTTTAACTGATTTCATCGTTAACTGATTTCATCTTTAACTGATTTCATCGTTAACTGATTTAATCTTCATGTAACTGATTTCATCTGTAACTGATTTCATCTTTAACTGATTTCATCGTTAACTGATTTCATCTTCATTTAACTGATTTCATCGTTAACTGATTTCATCTTCATTTAACTGATTTCATCTTTAACTGATTTCATCTTCATTTAACTGATTTCATCTTTAACTGATTTCATCGTTATCTGATTTCATCTTCATTTAACTGATTTCATCGTTAACTGATTTCATCTTTAACTGATTTCATCGTTAACTGATTTCATCTTCATTTAACTGATTTCATTTTCATTCTTCATTTAACTGATTTCATCGTTAACTGATTTCATCTTTAACTGATTTCATCGTTAACTGATTTAATCTTCATGTAACTGATTTCATCTGTAACTGATTTCATCTTTAACTGATTTCATCGTTAACTGATTTCATCTTCATTTAACTGATTTCATCGTTAACTGATTTCATCTTCATTTAACTGATTTCATCTTTAACTGATTTCATCGTTAACTGATTTCATCTTTAACTGATTTCATCGTTAACTGATTTCATCTTCATTTAACTGATTTCATCGTTAACTGATTTCATCTTCATTTAACTGATTTCATTTTCATTTTTCATTTAACTGATTTCATCGTTAACTGATTTAATCTTCATGTAACTGATTTCATCTGTAACTGATTTCATCTTCATTTAACTGATTTCATCTTCATTTAACTGATTTCATCGTTAACTGATTTCATCGTTAACTGATTTCATCTTTAATTGATTTCATCGTTAACTGATTTCATCTTCATTTAACTGATTTCATCTTTAACTGATTTCATCGTTAACTGATTTCATCTTTAACTGATTTCATCTTTAACTGATTTCATCTTCATGTATCTGATTTCATCTGTAACTGATTTCATCTTCATTTAACTGATTTCATCGTTAACTGATTTCATCTTCATTTAACTGATTTCATCGTTAACTGATTTCATCTGTAACTGATTTCATCTTTAACTGATTTCATCTACATTTAACTGATTTCATCGTTAACTGATTTCATCTTCATTTAACTGATTTCATCTTTAACTGATTTCATCGTTAACTGATTTCATCTTCATTTAACTGATTTCATCGTTAACTGATTTCATCTTCATTTAACTGATTTCATCTTTAACTGATTTCATCGTTAACTGATTTCATCTTCATTTAACTGATTTCATCGTTAACTGATTTCATCTTCATTTAACTGATTTCATCTTTAACTGATTTCATCGTTAACTGATTTCATCTTCATTTAACTGATTTCATCGTTTACTGATTTCATCTTCATTTAACTGATTTCATCTTTAACTGATTTCATCGTTAACTGATTTCATCTTCATTTAACTGATTTCATTTTCATTCTTCATTTAACTGATTTCATCTTTAACTGATTTCATCGTTAACTGATTTCATTTTCATTTAACTGATTTCATCGTTAACTGATTTCATCGTTAACTGATTTCATCTTCATTTAACTGATTTCATCGTTAACTGATTTCATCTTCATTTAACTGATTTCATCGTTAACTGATTTCATCGTTAACTGATTTCATCGTTAACTGATTTCATCGTTAACTGATTTCATCTTCATTTAACTGATTTCATCGTTAACTGATTTCATCTTCATTTAACTGATTTCATCGTTAACTGATTTCATCGTTAACTGATTTCATCTTTAACTGATTTCATCGTTCACTGATTTCATCTTTAACTGATTTCATCGTTAACTGATTTCATCTTCATTTAACTGATTTCATCGTTAACTGATTTCATCTTTAACTGATTTCATCGTTAACTGATTTAATCTTTAACTGATTTCATCGTTAACTGATTTCATCTTCATGTAACTGATTTCATCTGTAACTGATTTCATCGTTAACTGATTTCATCGTTAACTGATTTCATCTTTAACTGATTTCATCTTCATTTAACTGATTTCATCGTTAACTGATTTCATCGTTAACTGATTTCATCTTCATTTAACTGATTTCATCGTTAACTGATTTCATCTTCATTTAACTGATTTCATTTTCATTCTTCATTTAACTGATTTCATCGTTAACTGATTTCATCTTTAACTGATTTCATCGTTAACTGATTTAATCTTCATGTAACTGATTTCATCTGTAACTGATTTCATCGTTAACTGATTTCATCGTTAACTGATTTCATCTTCATTTAACTGATTTCATCTTCATTTAACTGATTTCATCGTTAACTGATTTCATCTTTAATTGATTTCATCGTTAACTGATTTCATCTTCATTTAACTGATTTCATCTTTAACTGATTTCATCGTTAACTGATTTCATCGTTAACTGATTTCATCTTCATTTAACTGATTTCATCGTTAACTGATTTCATCGTTAACTGATTTCATCTTCATTTAACTGATTTCATCGTTAACTGATTTCATCTTCATTTAACTGATTTCATCGTTAACTGATTTCATCTTCATTTAACTGATTTCATCGTTAACTGATTTCATCTTTAACTGATTTCATCGTTCACTGATTTCATCTTTAACTGATTTCATCGTTAACTGATTTAATCTTCATGTAACTGATTTCATCTGTAACTGATTTCATCGTTAACTGATTTCATCTTCATTTAACTGATTTCATCGTTAACTGATTTCATCTTCATTTAACTGATTTCATCTTTAACTGATTTCATCGTTCACTGATTTCATCTTTAACTGATTTCATCGTTAACTGATTTCATCTTCATTTAACTGATTTCATCTTTAACTGATTTCATCTTTAACTGAATTCATCGTTAACTGATTTCATCTTCATTTAACTGATTTCATCGTTAACTGATTTCATCTTCATTTAACTGATTTCATCTTTAACTGATTTCATCTTCATTTAACTGATTTCATCTTTAACTGATTTCATCGTTAACTGATTTCATCTTCATTTAACTGATTTCATCTTTAACTGATTTCATCGTTAACTGATTTCATCTTCATTTAACTGATTTCATCGTTAACTGATTTCATCTTTAACTGATTTCATCGTTAACTGATTTCATCTTCATTTAACTGATTTCATTTTCATTCTTCATTTAACTGATTTCATCGTTAACTGATTTCATCTTTAACTGATTTCATCGTTAACTGATTTAATCTTCATGTAACTGATTTCATCTGTAACTGATTTCATCTTTAACTGATTTCATCGTTAACTGATTTCATCTTCATTTAACTGATTTCATCGTTAACTGATTTCATCTTCATTTAACTGATTTCATCTTTAACTGATTTCATCGTTAACTGATTTCATCTTCATTTAACTGATTTCATTTTCATTCTTCATTTAACTGATTTCATCGTTAACTGATTTCATCTTTAACTGATTTCATCGTTAACTGATTTAATCTTCATGTAACTGATTTCATCGTTAACTGATTTCATCTTCATTTAACTGATTTCATCTTCATTTAACTGATTTCATCGTTAACTGATTTCATCGTTAACTGATTTCATCTTCATTTAACTGATTTCATCTTTAACTGATTTCATCGTTAACTGATTTCATCTTCATTTAACTGATTTCATTGTTAACTGATTTCATCTTTAACTGATTTCATCGTTAACTGATTTCATCTTTAACTGATTTCATCGTTAACTGATTTAATCTTCATGTAACTGATTTCATCTGTAACTGTTTTCATCTTTAACTGATTTCATCGTTAACTGACTTCATCTTCATTTAACTGATTTCATCTTCATTTAACTGATTTCATCTTCATTTAACTGATTTCATCGTTAACTGATTTCATCGTTAACTGATTTCATCGTTAACTGATTTCATCTTCATTTAACTGATTTCATCTTTAACTGATTTCATCGTTAACTGATTTCATCTTCATTTAACTGATTTCATTGTTAACTGATTTCATCTTTAACTGATTTCATCGTTAACTGATTTCATCTTTAACTGATTTCATCGTTAACTGATTTAATCTTCATGTAACTGATTTCATCTGTAACTGTTTTCATCTTTAACTGATTTCATCGTTAACTGACTTCATCTTCATTTAACTGATTTCATCTTCATTTAACTGATTTCATCTTTAACTGATTTCATCGTTAACTGATTTCATCTTTAACTGATTTCATCGTTAACTGATTTCATCTTCATTTAACTGATTTCATCTTTAACTGATTTCATCTTTAACTGATTTCATCGTTAACTGATTTCATCTTCATTTAACTGATTTCATAGTTAACTGATTTCATCTTTAACGGATTTCATCTTTAACTGATTTCATCGTTAACTGATTTCATCTTCATTTAACTGATTTCATCGTTAACTGATTTCATCTTTAACTGATTTCATCGTTAACTGATTTAATCTTTAACTGATTTCATCGTTAACTGATTTCAGCTTCATGTAACTGATTTCATCTGTAACTGATTTCATCTTTAACTGATTTCATCGTTAACTGATTTCATCTTTAACTGATTTCATCTTCATTTAACTGATTTCATCGTTAACTGATTTCATCTTCATTTAACTGATTTCATTTTCATTCTTCATTTAACTGATTTCATCGTTAACTGATTTCATCTTTAACTGATTTCATCGTTAACTGATTTAATCTTCATGTAACTGATTTCATCTGTAACTGATTTCATCGTTAACTGATTTCATCGTTAACTGATTTCATCGTTAACTGATTTCATCTTCATTTAACTGATTTCATCTTCATTTAACTGATTTCATCGTTAACTGATTTCATCTTTAATTGATTTCATCGTTAACTGATTTCATCTTCATTTAACTGATTTCATCGTTAACTGATTTCATCTTCATTTAACTGATTTCATCGTTAACTGATTTCATCTTCATTTAACTGATTTCATCTTCATTTAACTGATTTCATCGTTAACTGATTTCATCGTTAACTGATTTCATCTTCATTTAACTGATTTCATCTTTAACTGATTTCATCGTTAACTGATTTCATCTTCATTTAACTGATTTCATCGTTAACTGATTTCATCTTCATTTAACTGATTTCATCTTTAACTGATTTCATCGTTAACTGATTTCATCTTCATTTAACTGATTTCATCTTTAACTGATTTCATCGTTAACTGATTTCATCTTCATTTAACTGATTTCATCTTTAACTGATTTCATCGTTAACTGATTTCATCTTCATTTAACTGATTTCATTTTCATTCTTCATTTAACTGATTTCATCTTTAACTGATTTCATCTTCATTTAACTGATTTAATCTTTAACTGATTTAATCTTCATGTAACTGATTTCATCTGTAACTGATTTCATCGTTAACTGATTTCATCTTCATTTAACTGATTTCATCTTCATTTAACTGATTTCATCTTTAACTGATTTCATCGTTAACTGATTTCATCTTCATTTAACTGATTTCATCGTTAACTGATTTCATCTTCATTTAACTGATTTCATCTTTAACTGATTTCATCGTTAACTGATTTCATCTTCATTTAACTGATTTCATCGTTAACTGATTTCATCTTAATTTAACTGATTTCATCTTTAACTGATTTCATCGTTAACTGATTTCATCTTCATTTAACTGATTTCATTTTCATTCTTCATTTAACAGATTTCATCGTTAACTGATTTCATCTTTAACTGATTTCATCGTTAACTGATTTAATCTTCATGTAACTGATTTCATCTGTAACTGATTTCATCTTTAACTGATTTCATCGTTAACTGATTTCATCTTCATTTAACTGATTTCATCTTTAACTGATTTCATCGTTAACTGATTTCATCTTCATTTAACTGATTTCATCTTCATTTAACTGATTTCATCGTTAACTGATTTCATCTTCATTTAACTGATTTAATCTTTAACTGATTTCATCGTTAACTGATTTCATCTTCATTTAACTGATTTCATCGTTAACTGATTTCATCTTTAACTGATTTCATCGTTAACTGATTTAATCTTCATGTAACTGATTTCATCTGTAACTGATTTCATCTTTAACTGATTTCATCGTTAACTGATTTCATCTTCATTTAACTGATTTCATCGTTAACTGATTTCATCTTCATTTAACTGATTTCATCGTTAACTGATTTCATCTTCATTTAACTGATTTCATCTTTAACTGATTTCATCGTTAACTGATTTCATCTTCATTTAACTGATTTCATCGTTAACTGATTTCATCTTCATTTAACTGATTTCATCTTTAACTGATTTCATCGTTAACTGATTTAATCTTCATGTAACTGATTTCATCGTTAACTGATTTCATCGTTAACTGATTTCATCTTCATTTAACTGATTTCATCTTCATTTAACTGATTTCATCGTTTACTGATTTCATCTTCATTTAACTGATTTCATCTTTAACTGATTTCATCGTCAACTGATTTCATCTTCATTTAACTGATTTCATTTTCATTCTTCATTTAACTGATTTCATCTTTAACTGATTTCATCTTCATTTAACTGATTTAATCTTTAACTGATTTAATCTTCATTTAACTGATTTCATCTGTAACTGATTTCATCGTTAACTGATTTCATCGTTAACTGATTTCATCTTCATTTAACTGATTTCATCTTCATTTAACTGATTTCATCGTTAACTGATTTCATCGTTAACTGATTTCATCGTTAACTGATTTCATCTTCATTTAACTGATTTCATCTTTAACTGATTTCATCGTTAACTGATTTCATCTTCATTTAACTGATTTCATCGTTAACTGATTTCATCTTCATTTAACTGATTTCATCTTTAACTGATTTCATCTTTAACTGATTTCATCTTCATTTAATTGATTTCATCGTTAACTGATTTCATCTTCATTTAACTGATTTCATCTTTAACTGATTTCATCGTTAACTGATTTCATCTTCATTTAACTGATTTCATCGTTAACTGATTTCATCTGTAACTGATTTCATCTGTAACTGATTTCATCTTTAACTGATTTCATCTTTAACTGATTTCATCTTCATTTAACTGATTTCATCTTTAACTGATTTCATCGTTAACTGATTTCATCTTCATTTAACTGATTTCATCTTTAACTGATTTCATCGTTAACTGATTTCATCTTCATTTAACTGATTTCATCGTTAACTGATTTCATCTTTAACTGATTTCATCGTTAACTGATTTCATCTTCATTTAACTGATTTCATTTTCATTCTTCATTTAACTGATTTCATCGTTAACTGATTTCATCTTTAACTGATTTCATCGTTAACTGATTTAATCTTCATGTAACTGATTTCATCTGTAACTGATTTCATCTTTAACTGATTTCATCGTTAACTGATTTCATCTTCATTTAACTGATTTCATCGTTAACTGATTTCATCTTCATTTAACTGATTTCATCTTTAACTGATTTCATCGTTAAGTGATTTCATCTTCATTTAACTGATTTCATTTTCATTCTTCATTTAACTGATTTCATCGTTAACTGATTTCATCTTTAACTGATTTCATCGTTAACTGATTTAATCTTCATGTAACTGATTTCATCGTTAACTGATTTCATCTTCATTTAACTGATTTCATCTTCATTTAACTGATTTCATCGTTAACTGATTTCATCGTTAACTGATTTCATCGTTAACTGATTTCATCTTCATTTAACTGATTTCATCTTTAACTGATTTCATCGTTAACTGATTTCATCTTCATTTAACTGATTTCATTGTTAACTGATTTCATCTTTAACTGATTTCATCGTTAACTGATTTCATCTTTAACTGATTTCATCGTTAACTGATTTAATCTTCATGTAACTGATTTCATCTGTAACTGTTTTCATCTTTAACTGATTTCATCGTTAACTGACTTCATCTTCATTTAACTGATTTCATCTTCATTTAACTGATTTCATCTTTAACTGATTTCATCGTTAACTGATTTCATCTTTAACTGATTTCATCGTTAACTGATTTCATCTTCATTTAACTGATTTCATCTTTAACTGATTTCATCTTTAACTGATTTCATCGTTAACTGATTTCATCTTCATTTAACTGATTTCATAGTTAACTGATTTCATCTTTAACGGATTTCATCTTTAACTGATTTCATCGTTAACTGATTTCATCTTCATTTAACTGATTTCATCGTTAACTGATTTCATCTTTAACTGATTTCATCGTTAACTGATTTAATCTTTAACTGATTTCATCGTTAACTGATTTCAGCTTCATGTAACTGATTTCATCTGTAACTGATTTCATCTTTAACTGATTTCATCGTTAACTGATTTCATCTTTAACTGATTTCATCTTCATTTAACTGATTTCATCGTTAACTGATTTCATCTTCATTTAACTGATTTCATTTTCATTCTTCATTTAACTGATTTCATCGTTAACTGATTTCATCTTTAACTGATTTCATCGTTAACTGATTTAATCTTCATGTAACTGATTTCATCTGTAACTGATTTCATCGTTAACTGATTTCATCGTTAACTGATTTCATCTTCATTTAACTGATTTCATCGTTAACTGATTTCATCTTTAATTGATTTCATCGTTAACTGATTTCATCTTCATTTAACTGATTTCATCGTTAACTGATTTCATCTTCATTTAACTGATTTCATCGTTAACTGATTTCATCGTTAACTGATTTCATCGTTAACTGATTTCATCTTCATTTAACTGATTTCATCTTTAACTGATTTCATCGTTAACTGATTTCATCTTCATTTAACTGATTTCATCGTTAACTGATTTCATCTTCATTTAACTGATTTCATCTTTAACTGATTTCATCGTTAACTGATTTCATCTTCATTTAACTGATTTCATCTTTAACTGATTTCATCGTTAACTGATTTCATCTTCATTTAACTGATTTCATCTTTAACTGATTTCATCGTTAACTGATTTCATCTTCATTTAACTGATTTCATTTTCATTCTTCATTTAACTGATTTCATCTTTAACTGATTTCATCTTCATTTAACTGATTTAATCTTTAACTGATTTAATCTTCATGTAACTGATTTCATCTGTAACTGATTTCATCGTTAACTGATTTCATCTTCATTTAACTGATTTCATCTTCATTTAACTGATTTCATCTTTAACTGATTTCATCGTTAACTGATTTCATCTTCATTTAACTGATTTCATCGTTAACTGATTTCATCTTCATTTAACTGATTTCATCTTTAACTGATTTCATCGTTAACTGATTTCATCTTCATTTAACTGATTTCATCGTTAACTGATTTCATCTTAATTTAACTGATTTCATCTTTAACTGATTTCATCGTTAACTGATTTCATCTTCATTTAACTGATTTCATTTTCATTCTTCATTTAACAGATTTCATCGTTAACTGATTTCATCTTTAACTGATTTCATCGTTAACTGATTTAATCTTCATGTAACTGATTTCATCTGTAACTGATTTCATCTTTAACTGATTTCATCGTTAACTGATTTCATCTTCATTTAACTGATTTCATCTTTAACTGATTTCATCGTTAACTGATTTCATCTTCATTTAACTGATTTCATCTTCATTTAACTGATTTCATCGTTAACTGATTTCATCTTCATTTAACTGATTTAATCTTTAACTGATTTCATCGTTAACTGATTTAATCTTCATGTAACTGATTTCATCTGTAACTGATTTCATCTTTAACTGATTTTATCGTTAACTGATTTCATCTTCATTTAACTGATTTCATCGTTAACTGATTTCATCTTCATTTAACTGATTTCATCGTTAACTGATTTCATCTTCATTTAACTGATTTCATCTTTAACTGATTTCATCGTTAACTGATTTCATCTTCATTTAACTGATTTCATCGTTAACTGATTTCATCTTCATTTAACTGATTTCATCTTTAACTGATTTCATCGTTAACTGATTTAATCTTCATGTAACTGATTTCATCGTTAACTGATTTCATCTTCATTTAACTGATTTCATCGTTAACTGATTTCATCTTCATTTAACTGATTTCATCTTTAACTGATTTCATCGTTAACTGATTTCATCTTCATTTAACTGATTTCATCGTTAACTGATTTCATCTTCATTTAACTGATTTCATCTTTAACTGATTTCATCGTTAACTGATTTAATCTTCATGTAACTGATTTCATCGTTAACTGATTTCATCGTTAACTGATTTCATCTTCATTTAACTGATTTCATCTTCATTTAACTGATTTCATCGTTTACTGATTTCATCTTCATTTAACTGATTTCATCTTTAACTGATTTCATCGTCAACTGATTTCATCTTCATTTAACTGATTTCATTTTCATTCTTCATTTAACTGATTTCATCTTTAACTGATTTCATCTTCATTTAACTGATTTAATCTTTAACTGATTTAATCTTCATTTAACTGATTTCATCTGTAACTGATTTCATCGTTAACTGATTTCATCGTTAACTGATTTCATCTTTAACTGATTTCATCTTCATTTAACTGATTTCATCGTTAACTGATTTCATCGTTAACTGATTTCATCGTTAACTGATTTCATCTTCATTTAACTGATTTCATCTTTAACTGATTTCATCGTTAACTGATTTCATCTTCATTTAACTGATTTCATCGTTAACTGATTTCATCTTCATTTAACTGATTTCATCTTTAACTGATTTCATCTTTAACTGATTTCATCTTCATTTAACTGATTTCATCGTTAACTGATTTCATCTTCATTTAACTGATTTCATCTTTAACTGATTTCATCGTTAACTGATTTCATCTTCATTTAACTGATTTCATCGTTAACTGATTTCATCTGTAACTGATTTCATCTGTAACTGATTTCATCTTTAACTGATTTCATCTACATTTAACTGATTTCATCGTTAACTGATTTCATCTTCATTTAACTGATTTCATCTTTAACTGATTTCATCGTTAACTGATTTAATCTTCATGTAACTGATTTCATCGTTAACTGATTTCATCGTTAACTGATTTCATCTTCATTTAACTGATTTCATCTTCATTTAACTGATTTCATCGTTTACTGATTTCATCTTCATTTAACTGATTTCATCTTTAACTGATTTCATCGTCAACTGATTTCATCTTCATTTAACTGATTTCATTTTCATTCTTCATTTAACTGATTTCATCTTTAACTGATTTCATCTTCATTTAACTGATTTAATCTTTAACTGATTTAATCTTCATTTAACTGATTTCATCTGTAACTGATTTCATCGTTAACTGATTTCATCGTTAACTGATTTCATCTTTAACTGATTTCATCTTCATTTAACTGATTTCATCGTTAACTGATTTCATCGTTAACTGATTTCATCGTTAACTGATTTCATCTTCATTTAACTGATTTCATCTTTAACTGATTTCATCGTTAACTGATTTCATCTTCATTTAACTGATTTCATCGTTAACTGATTTCATCTTCATTTAACTGATTTCATCTTTAACTGATTTCATCTTTAACTGATTTCATCTTCATTTAACTGATTTCATCGTTAACTGATTTCATCTTCATTTAACTGATTTCATCTTTAACTGATTTCATCGTTAACTGATTTCATCTTCATTTAACTGATTTCATCGTTAACTGATTTCATCTGTAACTGATTTCATCTGTAACTGATTTCATCTTTAACTGATTTCATCTACATTTAACTGATTTCATCGTTAACTGATTTCATCTTCATTTAACTGATTTCATCTTTAACTGATTTCATCGTTAACTGATTTCATCTTCATTTAACTGATTTCATCGTTAACTGATTTCATCTTCATTTAACTGATTTCATCGTTAACTGATTTCATCGTTAACTGATTTCATCTTCATTTAACTGATTTCATTGTTAACTGATTTCATCTTCATTTAACTGATTTCATCTTTAACTGATTTCATCGTTAACTGATTTCATCTTCATTTAACTGATTTCATCGTTAACTGATTTCATCTTCATTTAACTGATTTCATCTTTAACTGATTTCATCGTTAACTGATTTCATCTTCATTTAACTGATTTCATTTTCATTCTTCATTTAACTGATTTCATCGTTAACTGATTTCATCTTCATTTAACTGATTTCATCTTTAACTGATTTCATCGTTAACTGATTTCATCTTCATTTAACTGATTTCATCGTTAACTGATTTCATCTTCATTTAACTGATTTCATCTTTAACTGATTTCATCGTTAACTGATTTCATCTTCATTTAACTGATTTCATCGTTAACTGATTTCATCTTCATTTAACTGATTTCATCTTTAACTGATTTCATCGTTAACTGATTTCATCTTCATTTAACTGATTTCATTTTCATTCTTCATTTAACTGATTTCATCTTTAACTGATTTCATCTACATTTAACTGATTTCATCGTTAACTGATTTCATCTTCATTTAACTGATTTCATCTTTAACTGATTTCATCGTTAACTGATTTCATCTTCATTTAACTGATTTCATCGTTAACTGATTTCATCTTCATTTAACTGATTTCATCTTTAACTGATTTCATCGTTAACTGATTTCATCTTCATTTAACTGATTTCATCGTTAACTGATTTCATCTTCATTTAACTGATTTCATCTTTAACTGATTTCATCGTTAACTGATTTCATCTTCATTTAACTGATTTCATCGTTAACTGATTTCATCTTCATCTAACTGATTTCATCTTCATTTAACTGATTTCATCGTTAACTGATTTCATCTTCATTTAACTGATTTCATCTTTAACTGATTTCATCGTTAACTGATTTCATCTTCATTTAACTGATTTCATTTTCATTCTTCATTTAACTGATTTCATCGTTAACTGATTTCATCTTCATTTAACTGATTTCATCGTTAACTGATTTCATCGTTAACTGATTTCATCTTTAACTGATTTCATCGTTAACTGATTTCATCTTCATTTAACTGATTTCATCTTTAACTGATTTCATCTTTAACTGATTTCATCGTTAACTGATTTCATCGTTAACTGATTTCATCTTCATTTAACTGATTTCATCGTTAACTGATTTCATCTTTAACTGATTTCATCGTTAACTGATTTCATCTTCATTTAACTGATTTCATCTTTAACTGATTTCATCGTTAACTGATTTCATCTTCATTTAACTGATTTCATTGTTAACTGATTTCATCTTTAACTGATTTCATTGTTAACTGATTTCATCTTTAACTGATTTCATCGTTAACTGATTTAATCTTCATGTAACTGATTTCATCTGTAACTGATTTCATCTTTAACTGATTTCATCGTTAACTGATTTCATCTTCATTTAACTGATTTCATCTTCATTTAACTGATTTCATCGTTAACTGATTTCATCGTTAACTGATTTCATCTTCATTTAACTGATTTCATCTTTAACTGATTTCATCTTTAACTGATTTCATCGTTAACTGATTTCATCTTCATTTAACTGATTTCATCGTTAACTGATTTCATCTTTAACGGATTTCATCGTTAACTGATTTCATCGTTAACTGATTTCATCTTCATTTAACTGATTTCATCTTTAACTGATTTCATCGTTAACTGATTTCATCTTCATTTAACTGATTTCATCGTTAACTGATTTCATCTTTAACCGATTTCATTGTTAACTGATTTCATCTTTAACTGATTTCATCGTTAACTGATTTAATCTTCATGTAACTGATTTCATCGTTAACTGATTTCATCTTCATTTAACTGATTTCATCGTTAACTGATTTCATCTTTAACTGATTTCATCGTTAACTTATTTCATCTGTAACTGATTTCATCTTTAACTGATTTCATCGTTAACTGATTTCATCTTCATTTAACTGATTTCATCGTTAACTGATTTCATCTTCATTTAACTGATTTCATCTTTAACTGATTTCATCGTTAACTGATTTCATCTTTAACTGATTTCATCGTTAACTGATTTCATCTTCATTTAACTGATTTCATCGTTAACTGATTTCATCTTCATTTAACTGATTTCATCTTTAACTGATTTCATCGTTAACTGATTTAATCTTCATGTAACTGATTTCATCTGTAACTGATTTCATCTGTAACTGATTTCATCGTTAACTGATTTCATCTTCATTTAACTGATTTCATCTTTAACTGATTTCATCTTCATTTAACTGATTTCATTTTCATTCTTCATTTAACTGATTTCATCGTTAACTGATTTTATCTTTAACTGATTTCATCTTTAACTGATTTCATCTTCATTTAACTGATTTCATCTTTAACTGATTTCATCGTTAACTGATTTCATCTTTAACTGATTTCATCGTTAACTGATTTCATCTTCATTTAACTGATTTCATCTTTAACTGATTTCATCGTTAACTGATTTCATCTTCATTTAACTGATTTCATCTTTAACTGATTTCATCGTTAACTGATTTCATCTTCATTTAACTGATTTCATCTTTAACTGATTTCATCTTTAACTGATTTCATCGTTAACTGATTTAATCTTCATGTAACTGATTTCATCGTTAACTGATTTCATCTTCATTTAACTGATTTCATCTTTAACTGATTTCATCATTAACTGATTTCATCTTCATTTAACTGATTTCATCGTTAACTGATTTCATCTTCATTTAACTGATTTCATCTTTAACTGATTTCATCGTTAACTGATTTAATCTTCATGTAACTGATTTCATCTGTAACTGATTTCATCTTTAACTGATTTCATCGTTAACTGATTTCATCTTCATTTAACTGATTTCATCTTTAACTGATTTCATCGTTCACTGATTTCATCTTCATTTAACTGATTTCATTTTCATTCTTCATTTAACTGATTTCATCTTTAACTGATTTCATCTTCATTTAACTGATTTCATCTTTAACTGATTTCATCGTTAACTGATTTCATCTTTAACTGATTTCATCGTTAACTGATTTCATCTTCATTTAACTGATTTCATCGTTAACTGATTTCATCTTCATTTAACTGATTTCATCTTTAACTGATTTCATCGTTAACTGATTTCATCTTCATTTAACTGATTTCATCGTTAACTGATTTCATCTTCATTTAACTGATTTCATCTTTAACTGATTTCATCTTTAACTGATTTCATCGTTAACTGATTTCATCTTCATTTAACTGATTTCATCGTTAACTGATTTCATCTTCATTTAACTGATTTCATCTTTAACTGATTTCATCGTTAACTGATTTCATCTTCATTTAACTGATTTCATCGTTAACTGATTTCATCTTCATTTAACTGATTTCATCTTTAACTGATTTCATCGTTAACTGATTTCATCTTCATTTAACTGATTTCATCGTTAACTGATTTCATCTTCATCTAACTGATTTCATCTTCATTTAACTGATTTCATCGTTAACTGATTTCATCTTCATTTAACTGATTTCATCTTTAACTGATTTCATCGTTAACTGATTTCATCTTCATTTAACTGATTTCATTTTCATTCTTCATTTAACTGATTTCATCTTTAACTGATTTCATCTTCATTTAACTGATTTCATCGTTAACTGATTTCATCGTTAACTGATTTCATCTTTAACTGATTTCATCGTTAACTGATTTCATCTTCATTTAACTGATTTCATCTTTAACTGATTTCATCGTTAACTGATTTCATCGTTAACTGATTTCATCGTTAACTGATTTCATCTTCATTTAACTGATTTCATCGTTAACTGATTTCATCTTTAACTGATTTCATCGTTAACTGATTTCATCTTCATTTAACTGATTTCATCTTTAACTGATTTCATCGTTAACTGATTTCATCTTCATTTAACTGATTTCATTGTTAACTGATTTCATCTTTAACTGATTTCATTGTTAACTGATTTCATCTTTAACTGATTTCATCGTTAACTGATTTAATCTTCATGTAACTGATTTCATCTGTAACTGATTTCATCTTTAACTGATTTCATCGTTAACTGATTTCATCTTCATTTAACTGATTTCATCTTCATTTAACTGATTTCATCGTTAACTGATTTCATCGTTAACTGATTTCATCTTCATTTAACTGATTTCATCTTTAACTGATTTCATCTTTAACTGATTTCATCGTTAACTGATTTCATCTTCATTTAACTGATTTCATCGTTAACTGATTTCATCTTTAACGGATTTCATCGTTAACTGATTTCATCTTCATTTAACTGATTTCATCTTTAACTGATTTCATCGTTAACTGATTTCATCTTCATTTAACTGATTTCATCGTTAACTGATTTCATCTTTAACTGATTTCATCGTTAACTGATTTCATCTTCATTTAACTGATTTCATCTTTAACTGATTTCATCGTTAACTGATTTCATCGTTAACTGATTTCATCGTTAACTGATTTCATCTTCATTTAACTGATTTCATCGTTAACTGATTTCATCTTTAACTGATTTCATCGTTAACTGATTTCATCTTCATTTAACTGATTTCATCTTTAACTGATTTCATCGTTAACTGATTTCATCTTCATTTAACTGATTTCATTGTTAACTGATTTCATCTTTAACTGATTTCATTGTTAACTGATTTCATCTTTAACTGATTTCATCGTTAACTGATTTAATCTTCATGTAACTGATTTCATCTGTAACTGATTTCATCTTTAACTGATTTCATCGTTAACTGATTTCATCTTCATTTAACTGATTTCATCTTCATTTAACTGATTTCATCGTTAACTGATTTCATCGTTAACTGATTTCATCTTCATTTAACTGATTTCATCTTTAACTGATTTCATCTTTAACTGATTTCATCGTTAACTGATTTCATCTTCATTTAACTGATTTCATCGTTAACTGATTTCATCTTTAACGGATTTCATCGTTAACTGATTTCATCTTCATTTAACTGATTTCATCTTTAACTGATTTCATCGTTAACTGATTTCATCTTCATTTAACTGATTTCATCGTTAACTGATTTCATCTTTAACCGATTTCATTGTTAACTGATTTCATCTTTAACTGATTTCATCGTTAACTGATTTAATCTTCATGTAACTGATTTCATCTGTAACTGATTTCATCTTTAACTGATTTCATCGTTAACTGATTTCATCTTCATTTAACTGATTTCATCGTTAACTGATTTCATCTTCATTTAACTGATTTCATCTTTAACTGATTTCATCTTCATTTAACTGATTTCATCGTTAACTGATTTCATCTTCATTTAACTGATTTCATCTTTAACTGATTTCATCGTTAACTGATTTCATCTTCATTTAACTGATTTCATCGTTAACTGATTTCATCGTTAACTGATTTCATCTTTAACTGATTTCATCGTTAACTTATTTCATCTGTAACTGATTTCATCTTTAACTGATTTCATCGTTAACTGATTTCATCTTCATTTAACTGATTTCATCGTTAACTGATTTCATCTTCATTTAACTGATTTCATCTTTAACTGATTTCATCGTTAACTGATTTCATCTTTAACTGATTTCATCGTTAACTGATTTCATCTTCATTTAACTGATTTCATCGTTAACTGATTTCATCTTCATTTAACTGATTTCATCTTTAACTGATTTAATCTTCATGTAACTGATTTCATCTGTAACTGATTTCATCTGTAACTGATTTCATCGTTAACTGATTTCATCTTCATTTAACTGATTTCATCTTTAACTGATTTCATCTTCATTTAACTGATTTCATTTTCATTCTTCATTTAACTGATTTCATCGTTAACTGATTTTATCTTTAACTGATTTCATCGTTAACTGATTTAATCTTCATGTAACTGATTTCATCTGTAACTGATTTCATCTTCATTTAACTGATTTCATCGTTAATTGATTTCATCGTTAACTGATTTCATCGTTAACTGATTTCATCTTCATTTAACTGATTTCATCTTTAACTGATTTCATCGTTAACTGATTTCATCTGTAACTGATTTCATCTTTAACTGATTTCATCGTTAACTGATTTCATCTTCATTTAACTGATTTCATCGTTAACTGATTTCATCTTCATTTAACTGATTTCATCTTTAACTGATTTCATCTTCATTTAACTGATTTCATCTTTAACTGATTTCATCGTTAACTGATTTCATCTTTAACTGATTTCATCGTTAACTGATTTCATCTTCATTTAACTGATTTCATCGTTAACTGATTTCATCTTCATTTAACTGATTTCATCTTTAACTGATTTCATCGTTAACTGATTTCATCTTCATTTAACTGATTTCATCTTTAACTGATTTCATCGTTAACTGATTTCATCTTCATTTAACTGATTTCATCTTTAACTGATTTCATCTTTAACTGATTTCATCGTTAACTGATTTAATCTTCATGTAACTGATTTCATCTTCATTTAACTGATTTCATCTTTAACTGATTTCATCATTAACTGATTTCATCTTCATTTAACTGATTTCATCGTTAACTGATTTCATCTTCATTTAACTGATTTCATCTTTAACTGATTTCATCGTTAACTGATTTAATCTTCATGTAACTGATTTCATCTGTAACTGATTTCATCTGTAACTGATTTCATCTTTAACTGATTTCATCGTTAACTGATTTCATCTTCATTTAACTGATTTCATCTTTAACTGATTTCATCGTTCACTGATTTCATCTTCATTTAACTGATTTCATTTTCATTCTTCATTTAACTGATTTCATCTTTAACTGATTTCATCTTCATTTAACTGATTTCATCTTTAACTGATTTCATCGTTAACTGATTTCATCTTTAACTGATTTCATCGTTAACTGATTTCATCTTCATTTAACTGATTTCATCGTTAACTGATTTCATCTTCATTTAACTGATTTCATCTTTAACTGATTTCATCGTTAACTGATTTCATCTTCATTTAACTGATTTCATCTTTAACTGATTTCATCGTTAACTGATTTCATCTTCATTTAACTGATTTCATCTTTAACTGATTTCATCGTTAACTGATTTCATTCTTCATTTAACTGATTTCATCTTTAACTGATTTCATCTTCATGTAACTGATTTCATCTGTAACTGATTTCATCGTTAACTGATTTCATCTTCATTTAAAAGATTTCATCGTTAACTGATTTCATCTTCATTTAACTGATTTCATCTTTAACTGATTTCATCGTTAACTGATTTCATCTTCATTTAACTGATTTCATCTTTAACTGATTTCATCGTTAACTGATTTCATCTTCATTTAACTGATTTCATCTTTAACTGATTTCATCGTTAACTGATTTCATCTTCATTTAACTGATTTCATTTTCATTCTTCATTTAACTGATTTCATCTTTAACTGATTTCATCTTCATTTAACTGATTTAATCTTTAACTGATTTAATCTTCATGTAACTGATTTCATCTGTAACTGATTTCATCGTTAACTGATTTCATCTTCTTTTAACTGATTTCATCTTTAACTGATTTCATCGTTAACTGATTTCATCTTCATTTAACTGATTTCATCGTTAACTGATTTCATCTTCATTTAACTGATTTCATCTTTAACTGATTTCATCGTTAACTGATTTCATCTTCATTTAACTGATTTCATCTTTAACTGATTTCATCGTTAACTGATTTCATCTTCATTTAACTGATTTCATCTTTAACTGATTTCATCGTTAACTGATTTCATCTTCATTTAACTGATTTCATTTTCATTCTTCATTTAACTGATTTCGTCTTTAACTGATTTCATCTTCATTTAACTGATTTAATCTTTAACTGATTTAATCTTCATGTAACTGATTTCATCTGTAACTGATTTCATCTGTAACTGATTTCATCGTTAACTGATTTCATCTTCATTTAACTGATTTCATCTTCATTTAACTGATTTCATCTTTAACTGATGTCATCGTTAACTGATTTCATCTTCATTTAACTGATTTCATCTTCATTTAACTGATTTCATCTTTAACTGATTTCATCGTTAACTGATTTCATCTTTAACTGATTTCATCGTTAACTGATTTCATCTTCATTTAACTGATTTCATCTTTAACTGATTTCATCTTTAACTGATTTAATCGTTAACTGATTTCATCTTCATTTAACTGATTTCATCGTTAACTGATTTCATCTTTAACGGATTTCATCGTTAACTGATTTCATCGTTAACTGATTTCATCTTCATTTAACTGATTTCATCTTTAACTGATTTCATCGTTCACTGATTTCATCTTCATTTAACTGATTTCATCGTTAACTGATTTCATCTTTAACTGATTTCATCGTTAACTGATTTCATCTTTAACGGATTTCATCGTTAACTGATTTAATCTTCATGTAACTGATTTCATCTGTAACTGATTTCATCTTTAACTGATTTCATCGTTAACTGATTTCATCTTCATTTAACTGATTTCATCGTTAACTGATTTCATCTTCATTTAACTGATTTCATCTTTAACTGATTTCATCTTCATTTAACTGATTTCATCGTTAACTGATTTCATCTTCATTTAACTGATTTCATCTTTAACTGATTTCATCGTTAACTGATTTCATCTTCATTTAACTGATTTCATCTTTAACTGATTTCATCGTTAACTGATTTCATCTTTAACTGATTTCATCGTTAACTTATTTCATCTGTAACTGATTTCATCTTTAACTGATTTCATCGTTAACTGATTTCATCTTCATTTAACTGATTTCATCGTTAACTGATTTCATCTTCATTTAACTGATTTCATCTTTAACTGATTTCATCGTTAACTGATTTCATCGTTAACTGATTTAATCTTCATGTAACTGATTTAATCTGTAACTGATTTCATCTTTAACTGATTTCATCGTTAACTGATTTCATCTTCATTTAACTGATTTCATCTTTAACTGATTTCATCTTCATTTAACTGATTTCATTTTCATTCTTCATTTAACTGATTTCATCGTTAACTGATTTTATCTTTAACTGATTTCATCGTTAACTGATTTAATCTTCATGTAACTGATTTCATCTGTAACTGATTTCATCTTTAACTGATTTCATCTTCATTTAACTGATTTCATCGTTAACTGATTTCATCGTTAACTGATTTCATCTTCATTTAACTGATTTCATCTTCATTTAACTGATTTCATCTTTAACTGATTTCATCGTTAACTGATTTCATCTGTAACTGATTTCATCTTTAACTGATTTCATCGTTAACTGATTTCATCTTCATTTAACTGATTTCATCGTTAACTGATTTCATCTTCATTTAACTGATTTCATCTTTAACTGATTTCATCTTCATTTAACTGATTTCATCGTTAACTGATTTCATCGTTAACTGATTTCATCTTTAACTGATTTCATCGTTAACTGATTTCATCTTCATTTAACTGATTTCATCTTTAACTGATTTCATCGTTAACTGATTTCATCGTTAACTGATTTCATCGTTAACTGATTTCATCTTCATTTAACTGATTTCATCGTTAACTGATTTCATCTTTAACTGATTTCATCGTTAACTGATTTCATCTTCATTTAACTGATTTCATCTTTAACTGATTTCATCGTTAACTGATTTCATCTTCATTTAACTGATTTCATTGTTAACTGATTTCATCTTTAACTGATTTCATTGTTAACTGATTTCATCTTTAACTGATTTCATCGTTAACTGATTTAATCTTCATGTAACTGATTTCATCTGTAACTGATTTCATCTTTAACTGATTTCATCGTTAACTGATTTCATCTTCATTTAACTGATTTCATCTTCATTTAACTGATTTCATCGTTAACTGATTTCATCGTTAACTGATTTCATCTTCATTTAACTGATTTCATCTTTAACTGATTTCATCTTTAACTGATTTCATCGTTAACTGATTTCATCTTCATTTAACTGATTTCATCGTTAACTGATTTCATCTTTAACGGATTTCATCGTTAACTGATTTCATCTTCATTTAACTGATTTCATCTTTAACTGATTTCATCGTTAACTGATTTCATCTTCATTTAACTGATTTCATCGTTAACTGATTTCATCTTTAACTGATTTCATCGTTAACTGATTTCATCTTCATTTAACTGATTTCATCTTTAACTGATTTCATCGTTAACTGATTTCATCGTTAACTGATTTCATCGTTAACTGATTTCATCTTCATTTAACTGATTTCATCGTTAACTGATTTCATCTTTAACTGATTTCATCGTTAACTGATTTCATCTTCATTTAACTGATTTCATCTTTAACTGATTTCATCGTTAACTGATTTCATCTTCATTTAACTGATTTCATTGTTAACTGATTTCATCTTTAACTGATTTCATTGTTAACTGATTTCATCTTTAACTGATTTCATCGTTAACTGATTTAATCTTCATGTAACTGATTTCATCTGTAACTGATTTCATCTTTAACTGATTTCATCGTTAACTGATTTCATCTTCATTTAACTGATTTCATCTTTAACTGATTTCATCTTTAACTGATTTCATCGTTAACTGATTTCATCTTCATTTAACTGATTTCATCGTTAACTGATTTCATCTTTAACGGATTTCATAGTTAACTGATTTCATCTTCATTTAACTGATTTCATCTTTAACTGATTTCATCGTTAACTGATTTCATCTTCATTTAACTGATTTCATCGTTAACTGATTTCATCTTTAACCGATTTCATTGTTAACTGATTTCATCTTTAACTGATTTCATCGTTAACTGATTTAATCTTCATGTAACTGATTTCATCTGTAACTGATTTCATCTTTAACTGATTTCATCGTTAACTGATTTCATCTTCATTTAACTGATTTCATCGTTAACTGATTTCATCTTCATTTAACTGATTTCATCTTTAACTGATTTCATCTTCATTTAACTGATTTCATCGTTAACTGATTTCATCTTCATTTAACTGATTTCATCTTTAACTGATTTCATCGTTAACTGATTTCATCTTCATTTAACTGATTTCATCGTTAACTGATTTCATCGTTAACTGATTTCATCTTTAACTGATTTCATCGTTAACTTATTTCATCTGTAACTGATTTCATCTTTAACTGATTTCATCGTTAACTGATTTCATCTTCATTTAACTGATTTCATCGTTAACTGATTTCATCTTCATTTAACTGATTTCATCTTTAACTGATTTCATCGTTAACTGATTTCATCTTTAACTGATTTCATCGTTAACTGATTTCATCTTCATTTAACTGATTTCATCGTTAACTGATTTCATCTTCATTTAACTGATTTCATCTTTAACTGATTTAATCTTCATGTAACTGATTTCATCTGTAACTGATTTCATCTGTAACTGATTTCATCGTTAACTGATTTCATCTTCATTTAACTGATTTCATCTTTAACTGATTTCATCTTCATTTAACTGATTTCATTTTCATTCTTCATTTAACTGATTTCATCGTTAACTGATTTTATCTTTAACTGATTTCATCGTTAACTGATTTAATCTTCATGTAACTGATTTCATCTGTAACTGATTTCATCTTCATTTAACTGATTTCATCGTTAATTGATTTCATCGTTAACTGATTTCATCGTTAACTGATTTCATCTTCATTTAACTGATTTCATCTTTAACTGATTTCATCGTTAACTGATTTCATCTGTAACTGATTTCATCTTTAACTGATTTCATCGTTAACTGATTTCATCTTCATTTAACTGATTTCATCGTTAACTGATTTCATCTTCATTTAACTGATTTCATCTTTAACTGATTTCATCTTCATTTAACTGATTTCATCTTTAACTGATTTCATCGTTAACTGATTTCATCTTTAACTGATTTCATCGTTAACTGATTTCATCTTCATTTAACTGATTTCATCGTTAACTGATTTCATCTTCATTTAACTGATTTCATCTTTAACTGATTTCATCGTTAACTGATTTCATCTTCATTTAACTGATTTCATCTTTAACTGATTTCATCGTTAACTGATTTCATCTTCATTTAACTGATTTCATCTTTAACTGATTTCATCTTTAACTGATTTCATCGTTAACTGATTTAATCTTCATGTAACTGATTTCATCTTCATTTAACTGATTTCATCTTTAACTGATTTCATCATTAACTGATTTCATCTTCATTTAACTGATTTCATCGTTAACTGATTTCATCTTCATTTAACTGATTTCATCTTTAACTGATTTCATCGTTAACTGATTTAATCTTCATGTAACTGATTTCATCTGTAACTGATTTCATCTGTAACTGATTTCATCTTTAACTGATTTCATCGTTAACTGATTTCATCTTCATTTAACTGATTTCATCTTTAACTGATTTCATCGTTCACTGATTTCATCTTCATTTAACTGATTTCATTTTCATTCTTCATTTAACTGATTTCATCTTTAACTGATTTCATCTTCATTTAACTGATTTCATCTTTAACTGATTTCATCGTTAACTGATTTCATCTTTAACTGATTTCATCGTTAACTGATTTCATCTTCATTTAACTGATTTCATCGTTAACTGATTTCATCTTCATTTAACTGATTTCATCTTTAACTGATTTCATCGTTAACTGATTTCATCTTCATTTAACTGATTTCATCTTTAACTGATTTCATCGTTAACTGATTTCATCTTCATTTAACTGATTTCATCTTTAACTGATTTCATCGTTAACTGATTTCATTCTTCATTTAACTGATTTCATCTTTAACTGATTTCATCTTCATGTAACTGATTTCATCTGTAACTGATTTCATCGTTAACTGATTTCATCTTCATTTAAAAGATTTCATCGTTAACTGATTTCATCTTCATTTAACTGATTTCATCTTTAACTGATTTCATCGTTAACTGATTTCATCTTCATTTAACTGATTTCATCTTTAACTGATTTCATCGTTAACTGATTTCATCTTCATTTAACTGATTTCATCTTTAACTGATTTCATCGTTAACTGATTTCATCTTCATTTAACTGATTTCATTTTCATTCTTCATTTAACTGATTTCATCTTTAACTGATTTCATCTTCATTTAACTGATTTCATCTTTAACTGATTTCATCTTCATTTAACTGATTTCATTTTCATTCTTCATTTAACTGATTTCATCGTTAACTGATTTTATCTTTAACTGATTTCATCGTTAACTGATTTAATCTTCATGTAACTGATTTCATCTGTAACTGATTTCATCTTCATTTAACTGATTTCATCGTTAATTGATTTCATCGTTAACTGATTTCATCGTTAACTGATTTCATCTTCATTTAACTGATTTCATCTTTAACTGATTTCATCGTTAACTGATTTCATCTGTAACTGATTTCATCTTTAACTGATTTCATCGTTAACTGATTTCATCTTCATTTAACTGATTTCATCGTTAACTGATTTCATCTTCATTTAACTGATTTCATCTTTAACTGATTTCATCTTCATTTAACTGATTTCATCTTTAACTGATTTCATCGTTAACTGATTTCATCTTTAACTGATTTCATCGTTAACTGATTTCATCTTCATTTAACTGATTTCATCGTTAACTGATTTCATCTTCATTTAACTGATTTCATCTTTAACTGATTTCATCGTTAACTGATTTCATCTTCATTTAACTGATTTCATCTTTAACTGATTTCATCGTTAACTGATTTCATCTTCATTTAACTGATTTCATCTTTAACTGATTTCATCTTTAACTGATTTCATCGTTAACTGATTTAATCTTCATGTAACTGATTTCATCTTCATTTAACTGATTTCATCTTTAACTGATTTCATCATTAACTGATTTCATCTTCATTTAACTGATTTCATCGTTAACTGATTTCATCTTCATTTAACTGATTTCATCTTTAACTGATTTCATCGTTAACTGATTTAATCTTCATGTAACTGATTTCATCTGTAACTGATTTCATCTGTAACTGATTTCATCTTTAACTGATTTCATCGTTAACTGATTTCATCTTCATTTAACTGATTTCATCTTTAACTGATTTCATCGTTCACTGATTTCATCTTCATTTAACTGATTTCATTTTCATTCTTCATTTAACTGATTTCATCTTTAACTGATTTCATCTTCATTTAACTGATTTCATCTTTAACTGATTTCATCGTTAACTGATTTCATCTTTAACTGATTTCATCGTTAACTGATTTCATCTTCATTTAACTGATTTCATCGTTAACTGATTTCATCTTCATTTAACTGATTTCATCTTTAACTGATTTCATCGTTAACTGATTTCATCTTCATTTAACTGATTTCATCTTTAACTGATTTCATCGTTAACTGATTTCATCTTCATTTAACTGATTTCATCTTTAACTGATTTCATCGTTAACTGATTTCATTCTTCATTTAACTGATTTCATCTTTAACTGATTTCATCTTCATGTAACTGATTTCATCTGTAACTGATTTCATCGTTAACTGATTTCATCTTCATTTAAAAGATTTCATCGTTAACTGATTTCATCTTCATTTAACTGATTTCATCTTTAACTGATTTCATCGTTAACTGATTTCATCTTCATTTAACTGATTTCATCTTTAACTGATTTCATCGTTAACTGATTTCATCTTCATTTAACTGATTTCATCTTTAACTGATTTCATCGTTAACTGATTTCATCTTCATTTAACTGATTTCATTTTCATTCTTCATTTAACTGATTTCATCTTTAACTGATTTCATCTTCATTTAACTGATTTAATCTTTAACTGATTTAATCTTCATGTAACTGATTTCATCTGTAACTGATTTCATCGTTAACTGATTTCATCTTCTTTTAACTGATTTCATCTTTAACTGATTTCATCGTTAACTGATTTCATCTTCATTTAACTGATTTCATCGTTAACTGATTTCATCTTCATTTAACTGATTTCATCTTTAACTGATTTCATCGTTAACTGATTTCATCTTCATTTAACTGATTTCATCTTTAACTGATTTCATCGTTAACTGATTTCATCTTCATTTAACTGATTTCATCTTTAACTGATTTCATCGTTAACTGATTTCATCTTCATTTAACTGATTTCATCGTTAACTGATTTCATCGTTAACTGATTTCATCTTCATTTAACTGATTTCATCGTTAACTGATTTCATCTTTAACTGATTTCATCTTCATTTAACTGATTTCATCGTTAACTGATTTCATCTTCATTTAACTGATTTCATCGTTAACTGATTTCATCGTTAACTGATTTCATCTTCATTTAACTGATTTCATTTTCATTCTTCATTTAACTGATTTCATCGTTAACTGATTTCATCTTCATTTAACTGATTTCATCGTTAACTGATTTCATCGTTAACTGATTTCATCTTCATTTAACTGATTTCATCGTTAACTGATTTCATCTTCATTTAACTGATTTCATCGTTAACTGATTTCATATTCATTTAACTGATTCCATCGTTAACTGATTTCATCGTTAACTGATTTCATCTTCATTTAACTGATTTCATCGTTAACTGATTTCATCGTTAACTGATTTCATCGTTAACTGATTTCATCTTCATTTAACTGATTTCATCGTTAACTGATTTCATCGTTAACTGATTTCATCTTCATTTAACTGATTCCATCGTTAACTGATTTCATCGTTAACTGATTTCATCGTTAACTGATTTCATCTTCATTTAACTGATTTCATCGTTAACTGATTTCATCGTTAACTGATTTCATCTTCATTTAACTGATTTCATCGTTAACTGATTTCATCTTCATTTAACTGATTTCATCGTTAACTGATTTCATCTTCATTTAACTGATTTCATCGTTAACTGATTTCATCTTTAACTGATTTCATCGTTAACTGATTTCATCTTCATTTAACTGATTTCATCGTTAACTGATTTCATCGTTAACTGATTTCATCGTTAACTGATTTCATCTTCATTTAACTGATTCCATCGTTAACTGATTTCATCGTTAACTGATTTCATCTTTAACTGATTTCATCTTCATTTAACTGATTTCATCGTTAACTGATTCCATCGTTAACTGATTTCATCTTTAACTGATTTCATCGTTAACTGATTTCATCTTCATTTAACTGATTTCATCGTTAACTGATTTCATCTTCATTTAATTGATTTCATCGTTAACTGATTTCATCGTTTACTGATTTCATCTTCATTTAACTGATTTCATCGTTAACTGATTTCATCGTTAACTGATTTCATCTTCATTTAACTGATTTCATCGTTAACTGATTTCATCGTTAACTGATTTCATCTTCATTTAACTGATTTCATCGTTAACTGATTTCATCGTTAACTGATTTCATCTTCATTTAACTGATTTCATCGTTAACTGATTTCATCGTTAACTGATTTCATCTTTAACTGATTTCATCGTTAACTGATTTCATCGTTAACTGATTTCATCTTCATTTAACTGATTTCATCTTTAACTGATTTCATCTTCATTTAACTGATTTCATCTTTAACTGATTTCATCGTTAACTGATTTCATCTTCATTTAACTGATTTCATCGTTAACTGATTTCATCTTCATTTAACTGATTTCATCGTTAACTGATTTCATCGTTAACTGATTTCATCTTCATTTAACTGATTTCATCGTTAACTGATTTCATCTTCATTTAACTGATTTCATCGTTAACTGATTTCATCGTTAACTGATTTCATCTTCATTTAACTGATTTCATCGTTAACTGATTTCATCGTTAACTGATTTCATCTTCATTTAACTGATTTCATCGTTAACTGATTTCATCTTCATTTAACTGATTTCATCGTTAACTGATTTCATCTTCATTTAACTGATTTCATCGTTAACTGATTTCATCGTTAACTGATTTCATCGTTAACTGATTTCATCTTCATTTAACTGATTCCATCGTTAACTGATTTCATCGTTAACTGATTTCATCTTTAACTGATTTCATCTTCATTTAACTGATTTCATCGTTAACTGATTCCATCGTTAACTGATTTCATCTTTAACTGATTTCATCGTTAACTGATTTCATCTTCATTTAACTGATTTCATCGTTAACTGATTTCATCTTCATTTAATTGATTTCATCGTTAACTGATTTCATCGTTTACTGATTTCATCTTCATTTAACTGATTTCATCGTTAACTGATTTCATCGTTAACTGATTTCATCGTTAACTGATTTCATCTTCATTTAACTGATTTCATCGTTAACTGATTTCATCGTTAACTGATTTCATCTTCATTTAACTGATTTCATCGTTAACTGATTTCATCGTTAACTGATTTCATCTTCATTTAACTGATTTCATCGTTAACTGATTTCATCTTTAACTGATTTCATCGTTAACTGATTTCATCTTTAACTGATTTCATCGTTAACTGATTTCATCTTTAACTGATTTCATCGTTAACTGATTTCATCTTCATTTAACTGATTTCATCGTTAACTGATTTCATCTTCATTTAACTGATTTCATCGTTAACTGATTTCATCGTTAACTGATTTCATCTTCATTTAACTGATTCCATCGTTAACTGATTTCATCGTTAACTGATTTCATCTTCATTTAACTGATTTCATCGTTAACTGATTTCATCGTTAACTGATTTCATCTTTAACTGATTTCATCGTTAACTGATTTCATCTTCATTTAACTGATTCCATCGTTAACTGATTTCATCGTTAACTGATTTCATCGTTAACTGATTTCATCTTCATTTAACTGATTTCATCGTTAACTGATTTCATCGTTAACTGATTTCACCTTCATTTAACTGATTCCATCGTTAACTGATTTCATCGTTAACTGATTTCATCTTCATTTAACTGATTTCATCGTTAACTGATTTCATCTTTAACTGATTTCATCGTTAACTGATTTCATCTTCATTTAACTGATTTCATCGTTAACTGATTTCATCGTTAACTGATTTCATCTTCATTTAACTGATTTCATCTTCATTTAACTGATTTCATCGTTAACTGATTTCATCTTCATTTAACTGATTTCATCGTTAACTGATTTCATCGTTAACTGATTTCATCGTTAACTGATTTCATCTTCATTTAACTGATTCCATCGTTAACTGATTTCATCGTTAACTGATTTCATCGTTAACTGATTTCATCTTCATTTAACTGATTTCATCTTCATTTAACTGATTTCATCGTTAACTGATTTCATCTTCATTTAACTGATTTCATCTTCATTTAACTGATTTCATCGTTAACTGATTTCATCTTCATTTAACTGATTTCATCGTTAACTGATTTCATCGTTAACTGATTTCATCGTTAACTGATTTCATCTTCATTTAACTGATTCCATCGTTAACTGATTTCATCGTTAACTGATTTCATCTTCATTTAACTGATTTCATCGTTAACTGATTTCATCGTTAACTGATTTCATCTTCATTTAACTGATTTCATCGTTAACTGATTTCATCGTTAACTGATTTCATCTTCATTTAACTGATTTCATCGTTAACTGATTTCATCTTCATTTAACTGATTTCATCGTTAACTGATTTCATCGTTAACTGATTTCATCTTCATTTAACTGATTTCATTTTCATTCTTCATTTAACTGATTTCATCGTTAACTGATTTCATCTTCATTTAACTGATTTCATCGTTAACTGATTTCATCGTTAACTGATTTCATCTTCATTTAACTGATTTCATCGTTAACTGATTTCATCTTCATTTAACTGATTTCATCGTTAACTGATTTCATCTTCATTTAACTGATTTCATCGTTAACTGATTTCATCTTCATTTAACTGATTTCATCGTTAACTGATTTCATCGTTAACTGATTTCATCGTTAACTGATTTCATCTTCATTTAACTGATTTCATCGTTAACTGATTTCATCGTTAACTGATTTCATCTTCATTTAACTGATTTCATCGTTAACTGATTTCATCTTTAACTGATTTCATCGTTAACTGATTTCATCTTCATTTAACTGATTTCATCGTTAACTGATTTCATCGTTAACTGATTTCATCGTTAACTGATTTCATCTTCATTTAACTGATTTCATCGTTAACTGATTTCATCGTTAACTGATTTCATCTTCATTTAACTGATTTCATCGTTAACTGATTTCATCTTCATTTAACTGATTTCATCGTTAACTGATTTCATCGTTAACTGATTTCATCTTCATTTAACTGATTTCATCGTTAACTGATTTCATCGTTAACTGATTTCATCTTCATTTAACTGATTTCATCGTTAACTGATTTCATCGTTAACTGATTTCATCTTTAACTGATTTCATCGTTAACTGATTTCATCTTCATTTAACTGATTTCATCGTTAACTGATTTCATCTTCATTTAATTGATTTCATCGTTAACTGATTTCATCGTTAACTGATTTCATCTTCATTTAACTGATTCCATCGTTAACTGATTTCATCGTTAACTGATTTCATCTTCATTTAACTGATTTCATCGTTAACTGATTTCATCGTTAACTGATTTCATCTTTAACTGATTTCATCGTTAACTGATTTCATCTTCATTTAACTGATTCCATCGTTAACTGATTTCATCGTTAACTGATTTCATCGTTAACTGATTTCATCTTCATTTAACTGATTTCATCGTTAACTGATTTCATCGTTAACTGATTTCATCTTCATTTAACTGATTTCATCGTTAACTGATTTCATCTTTAACTGATTTCATCGTTAACTGATTTCATCTTCATTTAACTGATTTCATCGTTAACTGATTTCATCGTTAACTGATTTCATCTTCATTTAACTGATTTCATCGTTAACTGATTTCATCGTTAACTGATTTCATCTTCATTTAACTGATTTCATCGTTAACTGATTTCATCGTTAACTGATTCCATCGTTAACTGATTTCATCATTAACTGATTTCATCTTCATTTAACTGATTTCATCGTTAACTGATTTCATCTTCATTTAACTGATTTCATCGTTAACTGATTTCATCGTTAACTGATTTCATCGTTAACTGATTTCATCTTCATTTAACTGATTTCATCGTTAACTGATTTCATCGTTAACTGATTTCATCTTCATTTAACTGATTTCATCGTTAACTGATTTCATCGTTAACTGATTTCATCTTCATTTAACTGATTTCATCGTTAACTGATTTCATCTTCATTTAACTGATTTCATCGTTAACTGATTTCATCTTCATTTAACTGATTTCATCGTTAACTGATTTCATCGTTAACTGATTTCATCGTTAACTGATTTCATCTTCATTTAACTGATTTCATCGTTAACTGATTTCATCGTTAACTGATTTCATCTTCATTTAACTGATTCCATCGTTAACTGATTTCATCGTTAACTGATTTCATCTTTAACTGATTTCATCTTCATTTAACTGATTTCATCGTTAACTGATTCCATCGTTAACTGATTTCATCTTTAACTGATTTCATCGTTAACTGATTTCATCTTTAACTGATTTCATCTTCATTTAACTGATTTCATCGTTAACTGATTTCATCTTCATTTAATTGATTTCATCGTTAACTGATTTCATCGTTTACTGATTTCATCTTCATTTAACTGATTTCATCGTTAACTGATTTCATCGTTAACTGATTCCATCGTTAACTGATTTCATCGTTAACTGATTTCATCTTCATTTAACTGATTTCATCGTTAACTGATTTCATCGTTAACTGATTTCATCTTCATTTAACTGATTCCATCGTTAACTGATTTAATCGTTAACTGATTTCATCTTCATTTAACTGATTTCATCGTTAACTGATTTCATCGTTAACTGATTTCATCTTTAACTGATTTCATCGTTAACTGATTTCATCTTCATTTAACTGATTCCATCGTTAACTGATTTCATCGTTAACTGATTTCATCTTCATTTAACTGATTTCATCGTTAACTGATTTCATCGTTAACTGATTTCATCTTCATTTAACTGATTTCATCGTTAACTGATTTCATCGTTAACTGATTTCATCTTCATTTAACTGATTTCATCGTTAACTGATTTCATCGTTAACTGATTTCATCTTTAACTGATTTCATCGTTAACTGATTTCATCTTCATTTAACTGATTTCATCGTTAACTGATTTCATCTTCATTTAACTGATTTCATCGTTAACTGATTTCATCGTTAACTGATTTCATCTTCATTTAACTGATTCCATCGTTAACTGATTTCATCGTTAACTGATTTCATCTTCATTCTTCATTTAACTGATTTCATCGTTAACTGATTTCATCGTTAACTGATTTCATCGTTAACTGATTTCATCTTCATTTAACTGATTTCATCGTTAATTGATTTCATCGTTAACTGATTTCATCGTTAACTGATTTCATCTTCATTTAACTGATTTCATCGTTAACTGATTTCATCGTTAACTGATTTCATCTTTAACTGATTTCATCTTCATTTAACTGATTTCATCGTTAACTGATTTCATCGTTAACTGATTTCATCTTCATTTAACTGATTTCATCGTTAACTGATTTCATCGTTAACTGATTTCATCTTTAACTGATTTCATCGTTAACTGATTTCATCTTCATTTAACTGATTCCATCGTTAACTGATTTCATCGTTAACTGATTTCATCTTTAACTGATTTCATCGTTAACTGATTTCATCTTCATTTAACTGATTTCATCGTTAACTGATTTCATCGTTAACTGATTTCATCGTTAACTGATTTCATCTTCATTTAACTGATTTCATCGTTAACTGATTTCATCTTCATTTAACTGATTCCATCGTTAACTGATTCCATCGTTAACTGATTTCATCGTTAACTGATTTCATCTTCATTTAACTGATTTCATTTTCTTTCTTCATTTAACTGATTTCATCGTTAACTGATTTCATCTTCATTTAACTGATTTCATCGTTAACTGATTTCATCATTAACTGATTTCATCGTTAACTGATTTCATCTTTAACTGATTTCATCGTTAACTGATTTCATCTTCATTTAACTGATTTCATCGTTAACTGATTTCATCTTCATTTAACTGATTCCATCGTTAACTGATTTCATCGTTAACTGATCTCATCGTTAACTGATTCCATCGTTAACTGATTCCATCGTTAACTGATTTCACCGTGAACTGATTTCATCTTCATTTAACTGATTCCATCGTTAACTGATTTCATCGTTAACTGATTTCATCTTCATTTAAGTGATTTCATTTTCATTCTTCATTTAACTGATTTCATCGTTAACTGATTTCATCGTTAACTGATTTCATCTTCATTTAACTGATTTCATCGTCAACTGATTTCATCGTTAATTGATTTCGTCGTTAACTGATTTCATCGTTAACTGATTTCATCTTTAACTGATTTCATCGTTAACTGATTTCATCTTCATTCTTCATTTAACTGATTTCATCTTTAACTGATTTCATCGTTAACTGATTTCATCTTCATTTAACTGATTTCATCGTTAATTGATTTCATCGTTAACTGATTTCATCGTTAACTGATTTCATCTTCATTTAACTGATTTCATCGTTAACTGATTTCATCGTTAACTGATTTCATCTTCATTTAACTGATTCCATCGTTAACTGATTTCATCGTTAACTGATTTCATCTTCATTCTTCATTTAACTGATTTCATCGTTAACTGATTTCATCGTTAACTGATTTCATCGTTAACTGATTTCATCTTCATTTAACTGATTTCATCGTTAATTGATTTCATCGTTAACTGATTTCATCGTTAACTGATTTCATCTTCATTTAACTGATTTCATCGTTAACTGATTTCATCGTTAACTGATTTCATCTTTAACTGATTTCATCTTCATTTAACTGATTTCATCGTTAACTGATTTCATCGTTAACTGATTTCATCTTCATTTAACTGATTTCATCGTTAACTGATTTCAACGTTAACTGATTTCATCTTTAACTGATTTCATCGTTAACTGATTTCATCTTCATTTAACTGATTCCATCGTTAACTGATTTCATCGTTAACTGATTTCATCTTTAACTGATTTCATCGTTAACTGATTTCATCTTCATTTAACTGATTTCATCGTTAACTGATTTCATCGTTAACTGATTTCATCTTCATTTAACTGATTTCATCGTTAACTGATTTCATCTTCATTTAACTGATTCCATCGTTAACTGATTCCATCGTTAACTGATTTCATCGTTAACTGATTTCATCTTCATTTAACTGATTTCATTTTCTTTCTTCATTTAACTGATTTCATCGTTAACTGATTTCATCTTCATTTAACTGATTTCATCGTTAACTGATTTCATCATTAACTGATTTCATCGTTAACTGATTTCATCTTTAACTGATTTCATCGTTAACTGATTTCATCTTCATTTAACTGATTTCATCGTTAACTGATTTCATCTTCATTTAACTGATTCCATCGTTAACTGATTTCATCGTTAACTGATCTCATCGTTAACTGATTCCATCGTTAACTGATTCCATCGTTAACTGATTTCACCGTGAACTGATTTCATCTTCATTTAACTGATTCCATCGTTAACTGATTTCATCGTTAACTGATTTCATCTTCATTTAACTGATTTCATTTTCATTCTTCATTTAACTGATTTCATCGTTAACTGATTTCATCGTTAACTGATTTCATCTTCATTTAACTGATTTCATCGTCAACTGATTTCATCGTTAATTGATTTCGTCGTTAACTGATTTCATCTTCATTTAACTGATTTCATTTTCATTCTTCATTTAACTGATTTCATCGTTAACTGATTTCATCGTTAACTGATTTCATCTTCATTTAACTGATTCCATCGTTAACTGATTTCATCTTTAACTGATTTCATCGTTAACTGATTTCATCTTCATTCTTCATTTAACTGATTTCATCTTTAACTGATTTCATCGTTAACTGATTTCATCTTCATTTAACTGATTTCATCGTTAATTGATTTCATCGTTAACTGATTTCATCGTTAACTGATTTCATCTTCATTTAACTGATTTCATCGTTAACTGATTTCATCGTTAACTGATTTCATCTTTAACTGATTTCATCTTCATTTAACTGATTTCATCGTTAACTGATTTCATCGTTTACTGATTTCATCTTCATTTAACTGATTTCATCTTCATTTAACTGATTTCATCGTTAACTGATTTCATCGTTAACTGATTTCATCTTTAACTGATTTCATCGTTAACTGATTTCATCTTCATTTAACTGATTCCATCGTTAACTGATTTCATCGTTAACTGATTTCATCTTTAACTGATTTCATCGTTAACTGATTTCATCTTCATTTAACTGATTTCATCGTTAACTGATTTCATCGTTAACTGATTTCATCTTTAACTGATTTCATCGTTAACTGATTTCATCTTCATTTAACTGATTTCATCGTTAACTGATTTCATCTTCATTTAACTGATTTCATCGTTAACTGATTTCATCTTTAACTGATTTCATCGTTAACTGATTTCATCTTCATTTAACTGATTTCATCGTTAACTGATTTCATCGTTAACTGATTTCATCTTTAACTGATTTCATCGTTAACTGATTTCATCTTCATTTAACTGATTTCATCGTTAACTGATTTCATCTTCATTTAATTGATTTCATCGTTAACTGATTTCATCGTTAACTGATGTCATCGTTAACTGATTTCATCTTCATTTAACTGATTTCATCGTTAACTGATTTCATCGTTAACTGATTCCATCGTTAACGGATTTCATCGTTAACTGATTTCATCGTTAACTGATTTCATCTTCATTTAACTGATTTCATCGTTAACTGATTTCATCGTTAACTGATTTCATCTTCATTTAACTGATTTCATCGTTAACTGATTTCATCGTTAACTGATTTCATCGTTAACTGATTTCATCTTCATTTAACTGATTTCATCGTTAACTGATTTCATCGTTAACTGATTCCATCGTTAACTGATTTCATCTTTAACTGATTTCATCGTTAACTGATTTCATCTTCATTTAACTGATTTCATCGTTAACTGATTTCATCTTCATTCAACTGATTTCATCGTTAAGTGATTTCATCGTTAACTGATTTCATCGTTAACTGATTTCATCGTTAACTGATTTCATCTTCATTTAACTGATTTCATCGTTAACTGATTTCATCGTTAACTGATTTCATCTTCATTTAACTGATTTCATCGTTAACTGATTTCATCGTTAACTGATTTCATCTTCATTTAACTGATTTCATCGTTAACTGATTTCATCTTCATTTAACTGATTTCATCGTTAACTGATTTCATCTTTAACTGATTTCATCGTTAACTGATTTCATCTTTAACTGATTTCATCGTTAACTGATTTCATCTTCATTTAACTGATTTCATCGTTAACTGATTTCATCGTTAACTGATTTCATCTTCATTTAACTGATTTCATCGTTAACTGATTTCATCGTTAACTGATTCCATCGTTAACTGATTTCATCGTTAACTGATTTCATCTTCATTTAACTGATTTCATCGTTAACTGATTTCATCGTTAACTGATTTCATCTTCATTTAACTGATTTCATCGTTAACTGATATCATCGTTAACTGATTTCATCGTTAACTGATTTCATCGTTAACTGATTTCATCTTCATTTAACTGATTTCATCGTTAACTGATTTCATCGTTAACTGATTCCATCGTTAACTGATTTCATCTTTAACTGATTTCATCGTTAACTGATTTCATCTTCATTTAACTGATTTCATCGTTAACTGATTTCATCTTCATTTAACTGATTTCATCGTTAAGTGATTTCATCGTTAAGTGATTTCATCGTTAACTGATTTCATCGTTAACTGATTTCATCTTCATTTAACTGATTTCATCGTTAACTGATTTCATCGTTAACTGATTTCATCTTCATTTAACTGATTTCATCGTTAACTGATTTCATCGTTAACTGATTTCATCTTCATTTAACTGATTTCATCGTTAACTGATTTCATCGTTAACTGATTTCATCTTCATTCTTCATTTAACTGATTTCATCGTTAACTGATTTCATCGTTAACTGATTTCATCTTCATTTAATTGATTTCATCGTTAACTGATTTCATCGTTAACTGATTTCATCGTTAACTGATTTCATCTTCATTTAACTGATTTCATCGTTAACTGATTTCATCGTTAACTGATTCCATCGTTAACTGATTTCATCGTTAACTGATTTCATCGTTAACTGATTTCATCTTCATTTAACTGATTTCATCGTTAACTGATTTCATCGTGAACTGATTTCATCTTCATTTAACTGATTTCATCGTTAACTGATTTCATCGTTAACTGATTTCATCGTTAACTGATTTCATCGTTAACTGATTTCATCTTCATTTAACTGATTTCATCTTCATTTAACTGATTTCATCGTTAACTGATTCCATCGTTAACTGATTTCATCGTTAACTGATTTCATCGTTAACTGATTTCATCTTCATTTAACTGATTTCATCGTTAAGTGATTTCATCGTTAACTGATTTCATCGTTAACTGATTTCATCGTTAACTGATTTCATCTTCATTTAACTGATTTCATCGTTAACTGATTTCATCATTAACTGATTTCATCTTCATTTAACTGATTTCATCATTAACTGATTTCATCTTCATTTAACTGATTTCATCGTTAACTGATTCCATCGTTAACTGATTCCATCGTTAACTGATTTCATCGTTAACTGATTTCATCGTTAACTGATTTCATCTTCATTTAACTGATTTCATCGTTAACTGATTTCATCTTCATTTAACTGATTTCATCGTTAACTGATTTCATTGTTAACTGATTTCATCGTTAACTGATTTCATCTTCATCGTTAACTGATTTCATCGTTAACTGATTTCATCGTTAACTGATTTCATCTTCATTTAACTGATTTCATCGTTAACTGATTTCATCGTTAACTGATTTCATCTTCATTTAACTGATTTCATCGTTAACTGATTTCATCGTTAACTGATTCCATCGTTAACTGATTTCATCTTCATTTAACTGATTTCATCGTTAACTGATTTCATCTTCATTTAACTGATTTCATCGTTAACTGATTTCATCGTTAACTGATTTCATCGTTAACTGATTTCATCTTCATTTAACTGATTTCATCGTTAACTGATTTCATCGTTAACTGATTTCATCTTCATTTAACTGATTTCATCGTTAACTGATTTCATCGTTAACTGATTCCATCGTTAACTGATTTCATCATTAACTGATTTCATCTTCATTTAACTGATTTTATTTTCATTCTTCATTTAACTGATTTCATCGTTAACTGATTTCATCGTTAACTGATTTCATCGTTAACTGATTTCATCTTTAACTGATTTCATCTTCATTTAACTGATTTCATCGTTAACTGATTTCATCGTTAACTGATTTCATCTTCATTTAACTGATTTCATCGTTAACTGATTTCATCGTTAACTGATTTCATCTTTAACTGATTTCATCTTCATTTAACTGATTTCATCGTTAACTGATTTCATCTTCATTTAACTGATTTCATCGTTAACTGATTTCATCTTCATTTAACTGATTTCATCTTCATTTAACTGATTTCATCTTCATTTAACTGATTTCATCGTTAACTGATTCCATCGTTAACTGATTTCATCGTTAACTGATTTCATCTTCATTTAACTGATTTCATCTTCATTTAACTGATTTCATCGTTAACTGATTTCATCTTCATTTAACTGATTTCATCGTTAACTGATTCCATCGTTAACTGATTTCATCTTCATTTAACTGATTTCATCGTTAACTGATTTCATCGTTAACTGATTTCATCTTCATTTAACTGATTTCATCGTTAACTGATTTCATCGTTAAATGATTTCATCTTCATTTAACTGATTTCATCGTTAACTGATTTCATCTTCATTTAACTGATTTCATCGTTAACTGATTTCATCGTTAACTGATTTCATCGTTAACTGATTTCATTTTCATTAAACTGATTTCATCGTTAACTGATTTCATCGTTAACTGATTTCATCTTCATTTAACTGATTTCATCGTTAACTGATTTCATCGTTAACTGATTCCATCGTTAACTGATTTCATCTTTAACTGATTTCATCGTTAACTGATTTCATCTTCATTTAACTGATTCCATCGTTAACTGATTTCATCGTTAACTGATTTCATCGTTAACTGATTTCATCTTCATTTAACTGATTTCATCGTTAACTGATTTCATCGTTAACTGATTTCATCTTCATTTAACTGATTCCATCGTTAACTGATTTCATCGTTAACTGATTTCATCTTCATTTAACTGATTTCATCGTTAACTGATTTCATCTTCATTTAACTGATTTCATCGTTAACTGATTTCATCGTTAACTGATTTCATCTTTAACTGATTTCATCGTTAACTGATTTCATCTTCATTTAACTGATTCCATCGTTAACTGATTTCATCGTTAACTGATTTCATCGTTAACTGATTTCATTTTCATTCTTCATTTAACTGATTTCATCGTTAACTGATTTCATCGTTAACTGATTTCATTTTCATTCTTCATTTAACTGATTTCATCTTCATTTAACTGATTTCATCTTCATTTAACTGATTTCATCGTTAACTGATTCCATCGTTAACTGATTTCATCGTTAACTGATTTCATCTTCATTTAACTGATTTCATCTTCATTTAACTGATTTCATCGTTAACTGATTTCATCTTCATTTAACTGATTTCATCGTTAACTGATTCCATCGTTAACTGATTTCATCTTCATTTAACTGATTTCATCGTTAACTGATTTCATCGTTAACTGATTTCATCTTCATTTAACTGATTTCATCGTTAACTGATTTCATCGTTAAATGATTTCATCTTCATTTAACTGATTTCATCGTTAACTGATTTCATCTTCATTTAACTGATTTCATCGTTAACTGATTTCATCGTTAACTGATTTCATCGTTAACTGATTTCATTTTCATTAAACTGATTTCATCGTTAACTGATTTCATCGTTAACTGATTTCATCTTCATTTAACTGATTTCATCGTTAACTGATTTCATCGTTAACTGATTCCATCGTTAACTGATTTCATCTTTAACTGATTTCATCGTTAACTGATTTCATCTTCATTTAACTGATTCCATCGTTAACTGATTTCATCGTTAACTGATTTCATCGTTAACTGATTTCATCTTCATTTAACTGATTTCATCGTTAACTGATTTCATCGTTAACTGATTTCATCTTCATTTAACTGATTCCATCGTTAACTGATTTCATCGTTAACTGATTTCATCTTCATTTAACTGATTTCATCGTTAACTGATTTCATCTTCATTTAACTGATTTCATCGTTAACTGATTTCATCGTTAACTGATTTCATCTTTAACTGATTTCATCGTTAACTGATTTCATCTTCATTTAACTGATTCCATCGTTAACTGATTTCATCGTTAACTGATTTCATCGTTAACTGATTTCATTTTCATTCTTCATTTAACTGATTTCATCGTTAACTGATTTCATCGTTAACTGATTTCATTTTCATTCTTCATTTAACTGATTTCATCGTTAACTGATTTCATCTTCATGTAACTGATTTCATCTGTAACTGATTTCATCTAACTGATTTCATCGTTAACTGATTTCATCTTCATGTAACTGATTTCATCTGTAACTGATTTCATCTTTAACTGATTTCATCGTTAACTGATTTCATCTTCATTTAACTGATTTCATCGTTAACTGATTTCATCGTTAACTGATTTCATCTTCATTTAACTGATTCCATCGTTAACTGATTCCATCGTTAACTGATTTCATCGTTAACTGATTTCATCTTCATTTAACTGATTTCATCGTTAACTGATTTCATCGTTAACTGATTCCATCGTTAACTGATTTCATCTTTAACTGATTTCATCGTTAACTGATTTCATCTTCATTTAACTGATTTCATCGTTAACTGATTTCATCTTCATTTAATTGATTTCATCGTTAACTGATTTCATCGTTAACTGATTTCATCGTTAACTGATTTCATCTTCATTTAACTGATTTCATCGTTAACTGATTTCATCGTTAACTGATTCCATCGTTAACTGATTTCATCGTTAACTGATTTCATCTTCATTTAACTGATTTCATCGTTAACTGATTTCATCGTTAACTGATTTCATCTTCATTTAACTGATTTCATCGTTAACTGATTTCATCTTCATTTAACTGATTTCATCGTTAACTGATTTCATCTTCATTTAACTGATTCCATCGTTAACTGATTCCATCGTTAACTGATTTCATCGTTAACTGATTTCATCTTCATTTAACTGATTTCATCGTTAACTGATTTCATCTTCATTTAACTGATTTCATCGTTAACTGATTTCATCGTTAACTGATTTCATCGTTAACTGATTTCATCTTTAACTGATTTCATCGTTAACTGATTTCATCTTCATTTAACTGATTTCATCGTTAACTGATTTCATCTTCATTTAACTGATTCCATCGTTAACTGATTTCATCGTTAACTGATCTCATCGTTAACTGATTCCATCGTTAACTGATTCCATCGTTAACTGATTTCACCGTGAACTGATTTCATCTTCATTTAACTGATTCCATCGTTAACTGATTTCATCGTTAACTGATTTCATCTTTAACTGATTTCATCGTTAACTGATTTCATCTTCATTTAACTGATTTCATCGTCAACTGATTTCATCGTTAATTGATTTCATCGTTAACTGATTTCATCTTCATTTAACTGATTTCATTTTCATTCTTCATTTAACTGATTTCATCGTTAACTGATTTCATCGTTAACTGATTTCATCTTCATTTAACTGATTTCATCGTCAACTGATTTCATCGTTAATTGATTTCATCGTTAACTGATTTCATCTTCATTCTTCATTTAACTGATTTCATCTTTAACTGATTTCATCGTTAACTGATTTCATCTTCATTTAACTGATTTCATCGTTAATTGATTTCATCGTTAACTGATTTCATCGTTAACTGATTTCATCTTCATTTAACTGATTTCATCGTTAACTGATTTCATCTTTAACTGATTTCATCTTCATTTAACTGATTTCATCGTTAACTGATTTCATCGTTAACTGATTTCATCGTTAACTGATTTCATCTTCATTTAACTGATTTCATCGTTAACTGATTTCATCGTTAACTGATTTCATCTTTAACTGATTTCATCGTTAACTGATTTCATCTTCATTTAACTGATTCCATCGTTAACTGATTTCATCGTTAACTGATTTCATCTTTAACTGATTTCATCGTTAACTGATTTCATCTTCATTCTTCATTTAACTGATTTCATCTTTAACTGATTTCATCGTTAACTGATTTCATCTTCATTTAACTGATTTCATCGTTAATTGATTTCATCATTAACTGATTTCATCGTTAACTGATTTCATCTTCATTTAACTGATTTCATCGTTAACTGATTTCATCGTTAACTGATTTCATCTTTAACTGATTTCATCTTCATTTAACTGATTTCATCGTTAACTGATTTCATCGTTAACTGATTTCATCTTCATTTAACTGATTTCATCGTTAACTGATTTCATCGTTAACTTTTTTCATCTTTAACTGATTTCATCGTTAACTGATTTCATCTTCATTTAACTGATTCCATCGTTAACTGATTTCATCGTTAACTGATTTCATCTTTAACTGATTTCATCGTTAACTGATTTCATCTTCATTTAACTGATTTCATCGTTAACTGATTTCATCTTCATTTAACTGATTTCATCGTTAACTGATTCCATCGTTAACTGATTTCATCGTTAACTGATTTCATCTTTAACTGATTTCATCGTTAACTGATTTCATCTTCATTTAACTGATTTCATCGTTAACTGATTTCATCGTTAACTGATTTCATCTTTAACTGATTTCATCGTTAACTGATTTCATCTTCATTTAACTGATTTCATCGTTAACTGATTTCATCTTCATTTAATTGATTTCATCGTTAACTGATTTCATCGTTAACTGATGTCATCGTTAACTGATTTCATCTTCATTTAACTGATTTCATCGTTAACTGATTTCATCGTTAACTGATTCCATCGTTAACTGATTTCATCGTTAACTGATTTCATCTTCATTTAACTGATTTCATCGTTAACTGATTTCATCGTTAACTGATTTCATCTTCATTTAACTGATTTCATCGTTAACTGATTTCATCGTTAACTGATTTCATCGTTAACTGATTTCATCTTCATTTAACTGATTTCATCGTTAACTGATTCCATCGTTAACTGATTTCATCGTTAACTGATTTCATCTTTAACTGATTTCATCGTTAACTGATTTCATCTTCATTTAACTGATTTCATCGTTAACTGATTTCATCGTTAACTGATTTCATCTTTAACTGATTTCATCGTTAACTGATTTCATCTTCATTTAACTGATTTCATCGTTAACTGATTTCATCTTCATTTAATTGATTTCATCGTTAACTGATTTCATCGTTAACTGATTTCATCTTCATTTAACTGATTTCATCGTTAACTGATTTCATCGTTAACTGATTCCATCGTTAACTGATTTCATCGTTAACTGATTTCATCTTCATTTAACTGATTTCATCGTTAACTGATTTCATCGTTAACTGATTTCATCTTCATTTAACTGATTTCATCGTTAACTGATTTCATCTTTAACTGATTTCATCGTTAACTGATTTCATCTTCATTTAACTGATTTCATCTTCATTTAACTGATTTCATCGTTAACTGATTCCATCGTTAACTGATTTCATCGTTAACTGATTTCATCGTTAACTGATTTCATCTTCATTTAACTGATTTCATCGTTAAGTGATTTCATCGTTAACTGATTTCATCGTTAACTGATTTCATCGTTAACTGATTTCATCTTCATTTAACTGATTTCATCGTTAACTGATTTAATCATTAACTGATTTCATCTTCATTTAACTGATTTCATCATTAACTGATTTCATCATTAACTGATTTCATCTTCATTTAACTGATTTCATCGTTAACTGATTTCATCGTTAACTGATTCCATCGTTAACTGATTTCATCGTTAACTGATTCCATCGTTAACTGATTTCATCGTTAACTGATTTCATCGTTAACTGATTTCATCTTCATTTAACTGATTTCATCGTTAACTGATTTCATCTTCATTTAACTGATTTCATCGTTAACTGATTTCATCGTTAACTGATTTCATCGTTAACTGATTTCATCGTTAACTGATTTCATCTTCATTTAACTGATTTCATCGTTAACTGATTTCATCGTTAACTGATTTCATCTTCATTTAACTGATTTCATCGTTAACTGATTTCATCTTCATTTAACTGATTTCATCGTTAACTGATTTCATCGTTAACTGATTTCATCTTCATTTAACTGATTCCATCGTTAACTGATTTCATCGTTAACTGATTTCATCGTTAACTGATTTCATCTTCATTTAACTGATTTCATCGTTAACTGATTTCATCGTTAACTGATTTCATCTTCATTTAACTGATTTCATCGTTAACTGATTTCATCTTCATTTAACTGATTTCATCGTTAACTGATTTCATCGTTAACTGATTTCATCTTCATTTAACTGATTTCATCGTTAACTGATTTCATCTTCATTTAACAGATTTCATCGTTAACTGATTTCATCGTTAACTGATTTCATCTTCATTTAACTGATTTCATTTTCATTCTTCATTTAACTGATTTCATCGTTAACTGATTTCATCTTCATTTAACTGATTCCATCGTTAACTGATTTCATCGTTAACTGATTTCATCGTTAACTGATTTCATCTTCATTTAACTGATTTCATCGTTAACTGATTTCATCGTTAACTGATTTCATCGTTAACTGATTTCATCTTCATTTAACTGATTTCATCGTTAACTGATTTCATCGTTAACTGATTTCATCTTCATTTAACTGATTTCATCGTTAACTGATTTCATCTTCATTTAACTGATTCCATCGTTAACTGATTTCATCGTTAACTGATTTCATCGTTAACTGATTTCATCTTCATTTAACTGATTTCATCGTTAACTGATTTCATCTTCATTTAACTGATTCCATCGTTAACTGATTTCATCGTTAACTGATTTCATCGTTAACTGATTTCATCTTCATTTAACTGATTTCATCGTTAACTGATTTCATCTTCATTTAACTGATTTCATCGTTAACTGATTTCATCTTCATTTAACTGATTTCATCGTTAACTGATTTCATCGTTAACTGATTTCATCTTCATTTAACTGATTTCATCGTTAACTGATTTCATCGTTAACTGATTTCATCGTTAACTGATTTCATCTTCATTTAACTGATTTCATCGTTAACTGATTTCATCGTTAACTGATTTCATCTTCATTTAACTGATTTCATCGTTAACTGATTTCATCGTTAACTGATTTCATCTTCATTTAACTGATTTCATCGTTAACTGATTTCATCTTCATTTAACTGATTTCATCGTTAACTGATTTCATCTTCATTTAACTGATTTCATCGTTAACTGATTTCATCTTTAACTGATTTCATCGTTAACTGATTTCATCTTCATTTAACTGATTTCATCGTTAACTGATTTCATCGTTAACTGATTTCATCTTCATTTAACTGATTCCATCGTTAACTGATTTCATCGTTAACTGATTTCATCTTTAACTGATTTCATCTTCATTTAACTGATTTCATCGTTAACTTATTCCATCGTTAACTGATTTCATCTTTAACTGATTTCATCGTTAACTGATTTCATCTTCATTTAACTGATTTCATCGTTAACTGATTTCATCTTCATTTAATTGATTTCATCGTTTACTGATTTCATCTTCATTTAACTGATTTCATCGTTAACTGATTTCATCGTTAACTGATTCCATCGTTAACTGATTTCATCGTTAACTGATTTCATCTTCATTTAACTGATTTCATCGTTAACTGATTTCATCGTTAACTGATTTCATCTTTAACTGATTTCATCGTTAACTGATTTCATCTTCATTTAACTGATTTCATCGTTAACTGATTTCATCTTCATTTAACTGATTTCATCGTTAACTGATTTCATCGTTAACTGATTTCATCTTCATTTAACTGATTCCATCGTTAACTGATTTCATCGTTAACTGATTTCATCTTCATTTAACTGATTTCATCGTTAACTGATTTCATCGTTAACTGATTTCATCTTTAACTGATTTCATCGTTAACTGATTTCATCTTCATTTAACTGATTTCATCGTTAACTGATTTCATCTTCATTTAACTGATTTCATCGTTAACTGATTTCATCTTCATTTAACTGATTCCATCGTTAACTGATTTCATCGTTAACTGATTTCATCTTCATTTAACTGATTTCATCGTTAACTGATTTCATCGTTAACTGATTCCATCGATAACTGATTCCATCGTTAACTGATTTCATCTTTAACTGATTTCATCGTTAACTGATTTCATCTTCATTTAACTGATTTCATCGTTAACTGATTTCATCTTCATTTAACTGATTTCATCGTTAACTGATTTCATCGTTAACTGATTTCATCTTCATTTAACTGATTTCATCTTCATTTAACTGATTTCATCGTTAACTGATTTCATCGATAACTGATTCCATCGTTAACTGATTTCATCTTCATTTAACTGATTTCATCGTTAACTGATTTCATCGTTAACTGATTTCATCTTCATTTAACTGATTCCATCGTTAACTGATTTCATCGTTAACTGATTTCATCGTTAACTGATTTCATCTTCATTTAACTGATTTCATTGTTAACTGATTTCATCGTTAACTGATTTCATCTTCATTTAACTGATTCCATCGTTAACTGATTTCATCGTTAACTGATTTCATCGTTAACTGATTTCATCTTCATTTAACTGATTTCATCGTTAACTGATTTCATCGTTAACTGATTTCATCTTCATTTAACTGATTTCATCGTTAACTGATTTCATCGTTAACTGATTTCATCGTTAACTGATTCCATCGTTAACTGATTTCATCTTCATTTAACTGATTTCATCGTTAACTGATTTCATCGTTAACTGATTTCATCGTTAACTGACTTCATCTTCATTTAACTGATTTCATCGTTAACTGATTTCATCGTTAACTGATTTCATCTTCATTTAACTGATTTCATCGTTAACTGATTTCATCGTTAACTGATTTCATCTTCAACTGATTTCATCGTTAACTGATTTCATCTTCATTTAACTGATTCCATCGTTAACTGATTTCATCGTTAACTGATTTCATCTTCATTTAACTGATTTCATCGTTAACTGATTTCATCTTCATTTCACTGATTTCATCGTTAACTGATTTCATCTTTAACTGATTTCATCTTCATTTAACTGATTTCATCGTTAACTGATTTCATCGTTAACTGATTTCATTTTCATTCTTCATTTAACTGATTTCATCGTTAACTGATTTCATCGTTAACTGATTTCATTTTCATTCTTCATTTAACTGATTTCATCGTTAACTGATTTCATCTTTAACTGATTTCATCGTTAACTGATTTAATCTTCATGTAACTGATTTCATCTGTAACTGATTTCATCTTTAACTGATTTCATCGTTAACTGATTTCATCTTCCTTTAACTGATTTCATCTTCATTTAACTGATTTCATCGTTAACTGATTTCATCTTCATTTAACTGATTCCATCGTTAACTGATTTCATCGTTAACTGATTTCATCTTCATTTAACTGATTTCATTTTCATTCTTCATTTAACTGATTTCATCGTTAACTGATTTCATCTTTAACTGATTTCATCGTTAACTGATTTCATCTTCATTTAACTGATTTCATCGTTAACTGATTTCATCTTCATTTAACTGATTTCATCGTTAACTGATTTCATCGTTAACTGATTTCATCGTTAACTGATTTCATCTTCATTTAACTGATTCCATCGTTAACTGATTTCATCGTTAACTGATTTCATCGTTAACTGATTTCATCTTCATTTAACTGATTTCATCGTTAACTGATTTCATCGTTAACTGATTCCATCGTTAACTGATTTCATCTTTAACTGATTTCATCGTTAACTGATTTCATCTTCATTTAACTGATTTCATCGTTAACTGATTTCATCTTCATTTAACTGATTTCATCGTTAACTGATTTCATCGTTAACTGATTTCATCTTCATTTAACTGATTTCATCGTTAACTGATTTCATCGTTAACTGATTCCATCGTTAACTGATTTCATCGTTAACTGATTTCATCTTCATTTAACTGATTTCATCGTTAACTGATTTCATCTTCATTTAACTGATTTCATCGTTAACTGATTTCATCTTCATTTAACTGATTCCATCGTTAACTGATTTCATCGTTAACTGATTTCATCGTTAACTGATTTCATCTTCATTTAACTGATTTCATCGTTAACTGATTTCATCGTTAACTGATTTCATCTTCATTTAACTGATTTCATCGTTAACTGATTTCATCGTTAACTGATTCCATCGTTAACTGATTTCATCATTAACTGATTTCATCTTCATTTAACTGATTTCATTTTCATTCTTCATTTAAATGATTTCATCGTTAACTGATTTCATCTTCATTTAACTGATTTCATCGTTAACTGATTTCATCGTTAACTGATTTCATCTTTAACTGATTTCATCGTTAACTGATTTCATCTTCATTTAACTGATTTCATCGTTAACTGATTTCATCTTCATTTAACTGATTTCATCGTTAACTGATTTCATCGTTAACTGATTTCATCTTCATTTAACTGATTCCATCGTTAACTGATTTCATCGTTAACTGATTTCATCGTTAACTGATTTCATCTTCATTTAACTGATTTCATCGTTAACTGATTTCATCGTTAACTGATTCCATCGTTAACTGATTTCATCTTTAACTGATTTCATCGTTAACTGATTTCATCTTCATTTAACTGATTTCATCGTTAACTGATTTCATCGTTAACTGATTTCATCTTCATTTAACTGATTTCATCGTTAACTGATTTCATCTTCATTTAACTGATTTCATCGTTAACTGATTTCATCGTTAACTGATTTCATCTTCATTTAACTGATTTCATTCTCATTCTTCATTTAACTGATTTCATCGTTAACTGATTTCATCTTCATTGAAATGATTTCATCGTTAACTGATTTCATCGTTAACTGATTTCATCTTTAACTGATTTCATCGTTAACTGATTTCATCTTCATTTAACTGATTTCATCGTTAACTGATTTCATCGTTAACTGATTTCATCTTTAACTGATTTCATCGTTAACTGATTTCATCTTCATTTAACTGATTTCATCGTTAACTGATTTCATCGTTAACTGATTTAATCTTTAACTGATTTTATCGTTTACTGATTTCATCTTCATTTAACTGATTTCATCGTTAACTGATTTCATCTTCATTTAACTGATTTCATCGTTAACTGATTTCATCGTTAACTGATTTCATCTTCATTTAACTGATTCCATCGTTAACTGATTCCATCGTTAACTGATTTCATCGTTAACTGATTTCATCTTCATTTAACTGATTCCATCGTTAACTGATTTCATCGTTAACTGATTTCATCGTTAACTGATTTCATCTTCATGTAATTGATTTCATCGTTAACTGATTTCATCGTTAACTGATTTCATCGTTAACTGATTTCATCTTCATTTAACTGATTTCATCGTTAACTGATTCCATCGTTAACTGATTTCATCGTTAACTGATTTCATCTTCATTTAAATGATTTCATCGTTAACTGATTTCATCGTTAACTGATTCCATCGTTAACTGATTTCATCTTCATTTAACTGATTTCATCGTTAACTGATTTCATCTTTAACTGATTTCATCGTTAACTGATTTCATCTTCATTTAACTGATTTCATCGTTAACTGATTTCATCGTTAACTGATTTCATCTTTAACTGATTTCATCGTTAACTGATTTCATCTTCATTTAACTGATTTCATCGTTAACTGATTTCATCTTCATTTAACTGATTTCATCGTTAACTGATTTCATCGTTAACTGATTTCATCGTTAACTGATTTCATCTTCATTTAACTGATTCCATCGTTAACTGATTTCATCGTTAACTGATTTCATCTTCATTTAACTGATTTCATCGTTAACTGATTTCATCGTTAACTGATTCCATCGTTAACTGATTTCATCTTCATTTAACTGATTTCATCGTTAACTGATTTCATCTTCATTTAACTGATTTCATCGTTAACTGATTTCATCTTCATTTAACTGATTTCATCGTTAACTGATTTCATCTTCATTTAACTGATTTCATCTTCATTTAACTGATTTCATCGTTAACTGATTCCATCGTTAACTGATTTCATCGTAAACTGATTTCATCGTTAACTGATTTCATCTTCATTTAACTGATTTCATCGTTAACTGATTTCATCGTTAACTGATTTCATCTTCATTTAACTGATTTCATCGTTAACTGATTCCATCTTCATTTAACTGATTCCATCGTTAACTGATTTCATCGTTAACTGATTTCATCTTCATTTAACTGATTTCATCGTTAACTGATTTCATCGTTAACTGATTTCATCTTCATTTAACTGATTTCATTTTCATTCTTCATTTAACTGATTTCATCGTTAACTGATTTCATCGTTAACTGATTTCATCGTTAACTGATTTCATCTTCATTTAACTGATTTCATCGTTAACTGATTTCATCGTTAACTGATTTCATCGTTAACTGATTTCATCTTCATTTAACTGATTTCATCGTTAACTGATTCCATCGTTAACTGATTTCATCTTTAACTGATTTCATCGTTAACTGATTTCATCTTCATTTAACTGATTTCATCGTTAACTGATTTCATCTTCATTTAACTGATTTCATCGTTAACTGATTTCATCGTTAACTGATTTCATCGTTAACTGATTTCATCTTCATTTAACTGATTTCATCGTTAACTGATTTCATCTTCATTTAACTGATTTCATCGTTAACTGATTTCATCGTTAACTGATTTCATCTTTAACTGATTTCATCGTTAACTGATTTCATCTTCATTTAACTGATTTCATCGTTAACTGATTTCATCGTTAACTGATTTCATCTTCATTTAACTGATTTCATCGTTAACTGATTTCATCGTTAACTGATTCCATCGTTAACTGATTTCATCTTTAACTGATTTCATCTTCATTTAACTGATTTCATCGTTAAGTGATTTCATCTTCATTTAACTGATTTCATCGTTAAGTGATTTCATCGTTAACTGATTTCATCGTTAACTGATTTCATCTTTAACTGATTTCATCTTCATTTAACTGATTCCATCGTTAACTGATTTCATCTTCATTTAACTGATTTCATCGTTAAGTGATTTCATCGTTAACTGATTTCATCGTTAACTGATTTCATCGTTAACTGATTTCATCTTCATTTAACTGATTTCATTGTTAACTGATTTCATCGTTAACTGATTTCATCTTCATTTAACTGATTTCATCGTTAACTGATTTCATCGTTAACTGATTCCATCGTTAACTGATTTCATCGTTAACTGATTTCATCTTCATTTAACTGATTTCATCGTTAACTGATTTCATCTTCATTTAACTGATTTCATCGTTAACTGATTTCATCGTTAACTGATTTCATCTTCATTTAACTGATTTCATTTTCATTCTTCATTTAACTGATTTCATCTTCATTTAACTGATTTCATCGTTAACTGATTTCATCGTTAACTGATTTCATCGTTAACTGATTTCATCTTTAACTGATTTCATCGTTAACTGATTTCATCTTCATTTAACTGATTTCATCGTTAACTGATTTCATCTTCATTTAATTGATTTCATCGTTAACTGATTTCATCGTTAACTGATTTCATCTTCATTTAACTGATTTCATCGTTAACTGATTTCATCGTTAACTGATTTCATCTTCATTTAACTGATTTCATCGTTAACTGATTTCATCGTTAACTGATTCCATCGTTAACTGATTTCATCGTTAACTGATTTCATCTTCATTTAACTGATTTCATCGTTAACTGATTTCATCTTCATTTAACTGATTTCATCGTTAACTGATTTCATCTTTAACTGATTTCATCGTTAACTGATTTCATCTTCATTTAACTGATTTCATCGTTAACTGATTTCATCGTTAACTGATTTCATCTTCATTTAACTGATTTCATCGTTAACTGATTTCATCGTTAACTGATTTCATCGTTAACTGATTTCATCTTCATTTAACTGATTTCATCGTTAACTGATTTCATCGTTAACTGATTTCATCGTTAACTGATTTCATCGTTAACTGATTTCATCGTTAACTGATTTCATCTTCATTTAACTGATTTCATTGTTAACTGATTTCATCGTTAACTGATTTCATCTTCATTTAACTGATTTCATCGTTAACTGATTTCATCGTTAACTGATTCCATCGTTAACTGATTTCATCGTTAACTGATTTCATCTTCATTTAACTGATTTCATCGTTAACTGATTTCATCTTCATTTAACTGATTTCATTTTCATTCTTCATTTAACTGATTTCATCGTTAACTGATTTCATCTTCATTTAACTGATTTCATCGTTAACTGATTTCATCTTCATTTAACTGATTTCATCGTTAACTGATTTCATCGTTAACTGATTCCATCGTTAACTGATTTCATCGTTAACTGATTTCATCTTCATTTAACTGATTTCATCGTTAACTGATTTCATCTTCATTTAACTGATTTCATTTTCATTCTTCATTTAACTGATTTCATCGTTAACTGATTTCATCGTTAACTGATTTCATCTTCATTTAACTGATTTCATCGTTAACTGATTTCATCGTTAACTGATTCCATCGTTAACTGATTTCATCTTTAACTGATTTCATCGTTAACTGATTTCATCTTCATTTAACTGATTTCATCGTTAAGTGATTTCATCGTTAACTGATTTCATCGTTAACTGATTTCATCGTTAACTGATTTCATTGTTAACTGATTTCATCGTTAACTGATTTCATCTTCATTTAACTGATTTCATCGTTAACTGATTTCATCGTTAACTGATTTCATCTTCATTTAACTGATTTCATCGTTAACTGATTTCATCTTCATTTAACTGATTTCATCGTTAACTGATTTCATCGTTAACTGATTTCATCTTCATTTAACTGATTCCATCGTTAACTGATTTCATCGTTAACTGATTTCATCGTTAACTGATTTCATCGTTAACTGATTTCATCGTTAACTGATTTCATCGTTAACTGATTTCATCTTCATTTAACTGATTTCATCGTTAACTGATTTCATCGTTAACTGATTTCATCGTTAACTGATTTCATCTTCATTTAACTGATTTCATTTTCATTCTTCATTTAACTGATTTCATCGTTAACTGATTTCATCTTCATTTAACTGATTTCATCGTTAACTGATTTCATCGTTAACTGATTTCATCGTTAACTGATTTCATCTTCATTTAACTGATTTCATCGTTAACTGATTTCATCTTCATTTAACTGATTTCATCGTTAACTGATTTCATCGTTAACTGATTTCATCTTTAACTGATTTCATCGTTAACTGATTTCATCTTCATTCAACTGATTTCATCGTTAACTGATTTCATCGTTAACTGATTTCATCTTCATTTAACTGATTTCATCGTTAACTGATTTCATCGTTAACTGATTCCATCGTTAACTGATTTCATCTTTAACTGATTTCATCGTTAACTGATTTCATCTTCATTTAACTGATTTCATCGTTAACTGATTTCATCGTTAACTGATTTCATCTTTAACTGATTTCATCGTTAACTGATTTCATCTTCATTTAACTGATTTCATCGTTAACTGATTTCATCTTCATTTAACTGATTTCATCGTTAACTGATTTCATCTTCATTTAATTGATTTCATCGTTAACTGATTTCATCGTTAACTGATTTCATCTTCATTTAACTGATTTCATCGTTAACTGATTTCATCGTTAACTGATTTCATCGTTAACTGATTTCATCTTCATTTAACTGATTTCATCGTTAACTGATTTCATCGTTAACTGATTTCATCGTTAACTGATTTCATCTTTAACTGATTTCATCGTTAACTGATTTCATCTTCATTTAACTGATTTCATCGTTAACTGATTTCATCGTTAACTGATTTCATCGTTAACTGATTTCATCTTCATTTAACTGATTCCATCGTTAACTGATTTCATCGTTAACTGATTTCATCTTTAACTGATTTCATCGTTAACTGATTTCATCTTCATTTAACTGATTTCATCGTTAACTGATTTCATCGTTAACTGATTTCATCGTTAACTGATTTCATCGTTAACTGATTTCATCGTTAACTGATTTCATCTTCATTTAACTGATTTCATCGTTAACTGATTTCATCGTTAACTGATTTCATCTTTAACTGATTTCATCGTTAACTGATTTCATCTTCATTTAACTGATTTCATCGTTAACTGATTTCATCTTCATTTAACTGATTTCATCGTTAACTGATTTCATCGTTAACTGATTTCATCGTTAACTGATTTCATCTTCATTTAACTGATTCCATCGTTAACTGATTTCATCGTTAACTGATTTCATCTTTAACTGATTTCATCGTTAACTGATTTCATCTTCATTTAACTGATTTCATCGTTAACTGATTTCATCTTCATTTAATTGATTTCATCGTTAACTGATTTCATCGTTAACTGATTTCATCGTTAACTGATTTCATCTTCATTTAACTGATTTCATCTTCATTTAACTGATTTCATCGTTAACTGATTTCATCGTTAACTGATTTCATCGTTAACTGATTTCATCTTCATTTAACTGATTTCATCGTTAACTGATTTCATCGTTAACTGATTTCATCTTCATTTAACTGATTTCATCGTTAACTGATTTCATCTTTAACTGATTTCATCGTTAACTGATTTCATCTTCATTTAACTGACTTCATCGTTAACTGATTTCATCTTCATTTAACTGATTTCATCGTTAACTGATTTCATCGTTAACTGATTTCATCTTCATTTAACTGATTTCATTTTCATTCTTCATTTAACTGATTTCATCGTTAACTGATTTCATCGTTAACTGATTTCATCTTTAACTGATTTCATCGTTAACTGATTTCATCTTCATTTAACTGATTTCATCGTTAACTGATTTCATCGTTAACTGATTTCATCTTCATTTAACTGATTTCATCGTTAACTGATTTCATCGTTAACTGATTCCATCGTTAACTGATTTCATCTTTAACTGATTTCATCGTTAACTGATTTCATCTTCATTTAACTGATTTCATCGTTAACTGATTTCATCGTTAACTGATTTCATCGTTAACTGATTTCATCGTTAACTGATTTCATCGTTAACTGATTCCATCGTTAACTGATTTCATCTTTAACTGATTTCATCGTTAACTGATTTCATCTTCATTTAACTGATTTCATCGTTAAGTGATTTCATCGTTAACTGATTTCATCGTTAACTGATTTCATCGTTAACTGATTTCATCTTCATTTAACTGATTTCATTGTTAACTGATTTCATCGTTAACTGATTTCATCTTCATTTAACTGATTTCATCGTTAACTGATTTCATCGTTAACTGATTCCATCGTTAACTGATTTCATCGTTAACTGATTTCATCGTTAACTGATTTCATCTTCATTTAACTGATTTCATCGTTAACTGATTTCATCGTTAACTGATTTCATCGTTAACTGATTTCATCTTCATTTAACTGATTTCATTTTCATTCTTCATTTAACTGATTTCATCGTTAACTGATTTCATCTTCATTTAACTGATTTCATCGTTAACTGATTTCATCGTTAACTGATTTCATCGTTAACTGATTTCATCTTTAACTGATTTCATCGTTAACTGATTTCATCTTCATTTAACTGATTTCATCGTTAACTGATTTCATCTTCATTTAATTGATTTCATCGTTAACTGATTTCATCGTTAACTGATTTCATCGTTAACTGATTTCATCTTCATTTAACTGATTTCATCGTTAACTGATTTCATCGTTAACTGATTTCATCTTCATTTAACTGATTTCATCGTTAACTGATTTCATCGTTAACTGATTCCATCGTTAACTGATTTCATCGTTAACTGATTTCATCTTCATTTAACTGATTTCATCGTTAACTGATTTCATCTTCATTTAACTGATTTCATCGTTAACTGATTTCATCTTTAACTGATTTCATCGTTAACTGATTTCATCTTCATTTAACTGATTTCATCGTTAACTGATTTCATCGTTAACTGATTTCATCTTCATTTAACTGATTTCATCGTTAACTGATTTCATCGTTAACTGATTTCATCGTTAACTGATTTCATCTTCATTTAACTGATTTCATCGTTAAGTGATTTCATCGTTAACTGATTTCATCGTTAACTGATTTCATCGTTAACTGATTTCATCTTCATTTAACTGATTTCATTGTTAACTGATTTCATCGTTAACTGATTTCATCTTCATTTAACTGATTTCATCGTTAACTGATTTCATCGTTAACTGATTCCATCGTTAACTGATTTCATCGTTAACTGATTTCATCTTCATTTAACTGATTTCATCGTTAACTGATTTCATCTTCATTTAACTGATTTCATTTTCATTCTTCATTTAACTGATTTCATCGTTAACTGATTTCATCTTCATTTAACTGATTTCATCGTTAACTGATTTCATCTTCATTTAACTGATTTCATCGTTAACTGATTTCATCGTTAACTGATTCCATCGTTAACTTATTTCATCGTTAACTGATTTCATCGTTAACTGATTTCATCTTCATTTAACTGATTTCATCGTTAACTGATTTCATCTTCATTTAACTGATTTCATTTTCATTCTTCATTTAACTGATTTCATCGTTAACTGATTTCATCGTTAACTGATTTCATCTTCATTTAACTGATTTCATTGTTAAATGATTTCATCGTTAACTGATTCCATCGTTAACTGATTTCATCATTAACTGATTTCATCGTTAACTGATTTCATCTTCATTTAACTGATTTCATCGTTAAGTGATTTCATCGTTAACTGATTTCATCGTTAACTGATTTCATCGTTAACTGATTTCATCGTTAACTGATTTCATCTTCATTTAACTGATTTCATCGTTAACTGATTTCATCGTTAACTGATTCCATCGTTAACTGATTTCATCGTTAACTGATTTCATCTTCATTTAACTGATTTCATCGTTAACTGATTTCATCGTTAACTGATTTCATCGTTAACTGATTTCATCTTCATTTAACTGATTCCATCGTTAACTGATTTCATCGTTAACTGATTTCATCGTTAACTGATTTCATCGTTAACTGATTTCATCTTCATTTAACTGATTTCATCGTTAACTGATTTCATCGTTAACTGATTTCATCGTTAACTGATTTCATCTTCATTTAACTGATTTCATCGTTAACTGATTTCATCGTTAACTGATTCCATCGTTAACTGATTTCATCGTTAACTGATTTCATCTTCATTTAACTGATTTCATTTTCATTTAACTGATTTCATCGTTAACTGATTTCATCTTCATTTAACTGATTTCATCGTTAACTGATTTCATCGTTAACTGATTTCATCTTCATTTAACTGATTTCATTTTCATTCTTCATTTAACTGATTTCATCGTTAACTGATTTCATCTTCATTTAACTGATTTCATCGTTAACTGATTTCATCGTTAACTGATTTCATCGTTAACTGATTTCATCTTCATTTAACTGATTTCATCGTTAACTGATTTCATCTTCATTTAATTGATTTCATCGTTAACTGATTTCATCGTTAACTGATTTCATCGTTAACTGATTTCATCTTCATTTAACTGATTTCATCGTTAACTGATTTCATCGTTAACTGATTCCATCGTTAACTGATTTCATCGTTAACTGATTTCATCTTCATTTAACTGATTTCATCGTTAACTGATTTCATCGTTAACTGATTTCATCTTTAACTTATTTCATCGTTAACTGATTTCATCTTCATTTAACTGATTTCATCGTTAACTGATTTCATCGTTAACTGATTTCATCTTTAACTGATTTCATCGTTAACTGATTTCATCTTCATTTAACTGATTTCATCGTTAACTGATTTCATCGTTAACTGATTTCATCTTCATTTAACTGATTTCATCGTTAACTGATTTCATCTTCATTTAACTGATTTCATCGTTAAGTGATTTCATCGTTAACTGATTTCATCGTTAACTGATTTCATCGTTAACTGATTTCATCTTCATTTAACTGATTTCATTGTTAACTGATTTCATCGTTAACTGATTTCATCTTCATTTAAATGATTTCATCGTTAACTGATTTCATCGTTAACTGATTTCATCGTTAACTGATTTCATCTTCATTTAACTGATTTCATCGTTAACTGATTTCATCGTTAACTGATTTCATCGTTAACTGATTTCATCGTTAACTGATTTCATCGTTAACTGATTTCATCTTCATTTAACTGATTTCATCGTTAACTGATTTCATCTTCATTTAATTGATTTCATCGTTAACTGATTTCATCGTTAACTGATTTCATCGTTAACTGATTTCATCTTCATTTAATTGATTTCATCGTTAACTGATTTCATCGTTAACTGATTTCATCTTCATTTAACTGATTTCATCGTTAACTGATTTCATCGTTAACTGATTTCATCGTTAACTGATTTCATCTTCATTTAACTGATTTCATCGTTAACTGATTTCATCGTTAACTGATTTCATCTTTAACTGATTTCATCGTTAACTGATTTCATCTTCATTTAACTGATTTCATCGTTAACTGATTTCATCTTCATTTAACTGATTTCATCGTTAACTGATTTCATCGTTAACTGATTTCATCGTTAACTGATTTCATCTTCATTTAACTGATTCCATCGTTAACTGATTTCATCGTTAACTGATTTCATCGTTAACTGATTTCATCTTCATTTAACTGATTTCATCGTTAACTGATTTCATCGTTAACTGATTTCATCTTTAACTGATTTCATCGTTAACTGATTTCATCTTCATTTAACTGATTTCATCGTTAACTGATTTCATCTTCATTTAATTGATTTCATCGTTAACTGATTTCATCGTTAACTGATTTCATCTTCATTTAACTGATTTCATTTTCATTCTTCATTTAACTGATTTCATCTTCATTTAACTGATTTCATCTTCATTTAACTGATTTCATCGTTAACTGATTCCATCGTTAACTGATTTCATCTTCATTTAACTGATTTCATCGTTAACTGATTTCATCTTTAACTGATTTCATCGTTAACTGATTTCATCTTCATTTAACTGATTTCATCGTTAACTGATTTCATCGTTAACTGATTTCATCTTTAACTGATTTCATCGTTAACTGATTTCATCTTCATTTAACTGATTTCATCGTTAACTGATTTCATCTTCATTTAACTGATTTCATCGTTAACTGATTTCATCTTCATTTAACTGATTTCATCGTTAACTGATTTCATCGTTAACTGATTTCATCGTTAACTGATTTCATCTTCATTTAACTGATTTCATTTTCATTCTTCATTTAACTGATTTCATCGTTAACTGATTTCATCTTCATTTAACTGATTTCATCGTTAACTGATTCCATCGTTAACTGATTTCATCGTTAACTGATTTCATCGTTAACTGATTTCATCTTCATTTAACTGATTTCATCGTTAACTGATTTCATCGTTAACTGATTTCATCTTTAACTGATTTCATCGTTAACTGATTTCATCTTCATTTAACTGATTTCATCGTTAACTGATTTCATCGTTAACTGATTTCATCTTTAACTGATTTCATCGTTAACTGATTTCATCTTCATTTAACTGATTTCATCGTTAACTGATTTCATCTTCATTTAACTGATTTCATCGTTAACTGATTTCATCGTTAACTGATTTCATCGTTAACTGATTTCATCTTCATTTAACTGATTTCATTTTCATTCTTCATTTAACTGATTTCATCGTTAACTGATTTCATCTTCATTTAACTGATTTCATCGTTAACTGATTCCATCGTTAACTGATTTCATCGTTAACTGATTCCATCGTTAACTGATTTCATCGTTAACTGATTTCATCGTTAACTGATTTCATCTTCATTTAACTGATTTCATCGTTAACTGATTTCATCTTTAACTGATTTCATCGTTAACTGATTTCATCTTCATTTAACTGATTTCATCGTTAACTGATTTCATCTTCATTTAACTGATTTCATCGTTAACTGATTTCATCGTTAACTGATTTCATCGTTAACTGATTTCATCTTCATTTAACTGATTCCATCGTTAACTGATTTCATCGTTAACTGATTTCATCTTCATTTAACTGATTTCATCGTTAACTGATTTCATCTTCATTTAACTGATTTCATCGTTAACTGATTTCATCTTCATTTAACTGATTTCATCTTCATTTAACTGATTTCATCGTTAACTGATTCCATCGTTAACTGATTTCATCGTAAACTGATTTCATCGTTAACTGATTTCATCGTTAACTGATTTCATCTTCATTTAACTGATTTCATCGTTAACTGATTTCATCTTCATTTAACTGATTTCATCGTTAACTGATTTCATCTTCATTTAACTGATTTCATCTTCATTTAACTGATTTCATCGTTAACTGATTCCATCGTTAACTGATTTCATCGTAAACTGATTCCATCGTTAACTGATTTCATCGTTAACTGATTTCATCTTCATTTAACTGATTTCATCGTTAACTGATTTCATCTTCATTTAACTGATTTCATCTTCATTTAACTGATTTCATCGTTAACTGATTCCATCGTTAACTGATTTCATCGTAAACTGATTTCATCGTTAACTGATTTCATCTTCATTTAACTGATTTCATCGTTAACTGATTTCATCGTTAACTGATTTCATCTTCATTTAACTGATTTCATCGTTAACTGATTCCATCTTCATTTAACTGATTCCATCGTTAACTGATTTCATCGTTAACTGATTTCATCTTCATTTAACTGATTTCATCGTTAACTGATTTCATCGTTAACTGATTTCATCTTCATTTAACTGATTTCATTTTCATTCTTCATTTAACTGATTTCATCGTTAACTGATTTCATCGTTAACTGATTTCATCTTTAACTGATTTCATCGTTAACTGATTTCATCTTCATTTAACTGATTTCATCGTTAACTGATTTCATCGTTAACTGATTTCATCGTTAACTGATTTCATCTTCATTTAACTGATTTCATCGTTAACTGATTCCATCGTTAACTGATTTCATCTTTAACTGATTTCATCGTTAACTGATTTCATCTTCATTTAACTGATTTCATCGTTAACTGATTTCATCTTCATTTAACTGATTTCATCGTTAACTGATTTCATCGTTAACTGATTTCATCGTTAACTGATTTCATCTTTAACTGATTTCATCGTTAACTGATTTCATCTTCATTTAACTGATTTCATCGTTAACTGATTTCATCTTCATTTAACTGATTTCATCGTTAACTGATTTCATCGTTAACTGATTTCATCTTTAACTGATTTCATCGTTAACTGATTTCATCTTCATTTAACTGATTTCATCGTTAACTGATTTCATCGTTAACTGATTTCATCTTTAACTGATTTCATCGTTAACTGATTTCATCTTCATTTAACTGATTTCATCGTTAACTGATTTCATCGTTAACTGATTTCATCGTTAACTGATTTCATCTTCATTTAACTGATTTCATCGTTAACTGATTTCATCGTTAACTGATTCCATCGTTAACTGATTTCATCTTTAACTGATTTCATCGTTAACTGATTTCATCTTCATTTAACTGATTTCATCGTTAAGTGATTTCATCGTTAACTGATTTCATCGTTAACTGATTTCATCGTTAACTGATTTCATCTTCATTTAACTGATTTCATTGTTAACTGATTTCATCGTTAACTGATTTCATCTTCATTTAACTGATTTCATCGTTAACTGATTTCATCGTTAACTGATTCCATCGTTAACTGATTTCATCGTTAACTGATTTCATCTTCATTTAACTGATTTCATCGTTAACTGATTTCATCTTCATTTAACTGATTTCATTTTCATTCTTCATTTAACTGATTTCATCGTTAACTGATTTCATCTTCATTTAACTGATTTCATCGTTAACTGATTTCATCTTCATTTAACTGATTTCATCGTTAACTGATTTCATCGTTAACTGATTCCATCGTTAACTTATTTCATCGTTAACTGATTTCATCGTTAACTGATTTCATCTTCATTTAACTGATTTCATCGTTAACTGATTTCATCTTCATTTAACTGATTTCATTTTCATTCTTCATTTAACTGATTTCATCGTTAACTGATTTCATCGTTAACTGATTTCATCTTCATTTAACTGATTTCATTGTTAAATGATTTCATCGTTAACTGATTCCATCGTTAACTGATTTCATCATTAACTGATTTCATCGTTAACTGATTTCATCTTCATTTAACTGATTTCATCGTTAAGTGATTTCATCGTTAACTGATTTCATCGTTAACTGATTTCATCGTTAACTGATTTCATCGTTAACTGATTTCATCTTCATTTAACTGATTTCATCGTTAACTGATTTCATCGTTAACTGATTCCATCGTTAACTGATTTCATCGTTAACTGATTTCATCTTCATTTAACTGATTTCATCGTTAACTGATTTCATCGTTAACTGATTTCATCGTTAACTGATTTCATCTTCATTTAACTGATTCCATCGTTAACTGATTTCATCGTTAACTGATTTCATCGTTAACTGATTTCATCGTTAACTGATTTCATCTTCATTTAACTGATTTCATCGTTAACTGATTTCATCGTTAACTGATTTCATCGTTAACTGATTTCATCTTCATTTAACTGATTTCATCGTTAACTGATTTCATCGTTAACTGATTCCATCGTTAACTGATTTCATCGTTAACTGATTTCATCTTCATTTAACTGATTTCATTTTCATTTAACTGATTTCATCGTTAACTGATTTCATCTTCATTTAACTGATTTCATCGTTAACTGATTTCATCGTTAACTGATTTCATCTTCATTTAACTGATTTCATTTTCATTCTTCATTTAACTGATTTCATCGTTAACTGATTTCATCTTCATTTAACTGATTTCATCGTTAACTGATTTCATCGTTAACTGATTTCATCGTTAACTGATTTCATCTTCATTTAACTGATTTCATCGTTAACTGATTTCATCTTCATTTAATTGATTTCATCGTTAACTGATTTCATCGTTAACTGATTTCATCGTTAACTGATTTCATCTTCATTTAACTGATTTCATCGTTAACTGATTTCATCGTTAACTGATTCCATCGTTAACTGATTTCATCGTTAACTGATTTCATCTTCATTTAACTGATTTCATCGTTAACTGATTTCATCGTTAACTGATTTCATCTTTAACTTATTTCATCGTTAACTGATTTCATCTTCATTTAACTGATTTCATCGTTAACTGATTTCATCGTTAACTGATTTCATCTTTAACTGATTTCATCGTTAACTGATTTCATCTTCATTTAACTGATTTCATCGTTAACTGATTTCATCGTTAACTGATTTCATCTTCATTTAACTGATTTCATCGTTAACTGATTTCATCTTCATTTAACTGATTTCATCGTTAAGTGATTTCATCGTTAACTGATTTCATCGTTAACTGATTTCATCGTTAACTGATTTCATCTTCATTTAACTGATTTCATTGTTAACTGATTTCATCGTTAACTGATTTCATCTTCATTTAAATGATTTCATCGTTAACTGATTTCATCGTTAACTGATTTCATCGTTAACTGATTTCATCTTCATTTAACTGATTTCATCGTTAACTGATTTCATCGTTAACTGATTTCATCGTTAACTGATTTCATCGTTAACTGATTTCATCGTTAACTGATTTCATCTTCATTTAACTGATTTCATCGTTAACTGATTTCATCTTCATTTAATTGATTTCATCGTTAACTGATTTCATCGTTAACTGATTTCATCGTTAACTGATTTCATCTTCATTTAATTGATTTCATCGTTAACTGATTTCATCGTTAACTGATTTCATCTTCATTTAACTGATTTCATCGTTAACTGATTTCATCGTTAACTGATTTCATCGTTAACTGATTTCATCTTCATTTAACTGATTTCATCGTTAACTGATTTCATCGTTAACTGATTTCATCTTTAACTGATTTCATCGTTAACTGATTTCATCTTCATTTAACTGATTTCATCGTTAACTGATTTCATCTTCATTTAACTGATTTCATCGTTAACTGATTTCATCGTTAACTGATTTCATCGTTAACTGATTTCATCTTCATTTAACTGATTCCATCGTTAACTGATTTCATCGTTAACTGATTTCATCGTTAACTGATTTCATCTTCATTTAACTGATTTCATCGTTAACTGATTTCATCGTTAACTGATTTCATCTTTAACTGATTTCATCGTTAACTGATTTCATCTTCATTTAACTGATTTCATCGTTAACTGATTTCATCTTCATTTAATTGATTTCATCGTTAACTGATTTCATCGTTAACTGATTTCATCTTCATTTAACTGATTTCATTTTCATTCTTCATTTAACTGATTTCATCTTCATTTAACTGATTTCATCTTCATTTAACTGATTTCATCGTTAACTGATTCCATCGTTAACTGATTTCATCTTCATTTAACTGATTTCATCGTTAACTGATTTCATCTTTAACTGATTTCATCGTTAACTGATTTCATCTTCATTTAACTGATTTCATCGTTAACTGATTTCATCGTTAACTGATTTCATCTTTAACTGATTTCATCGTTAACTGATTTCATCTTCATTTAACTGATTTCATCGTTAACTGATTTCATCTTCATTTAACTGATTTCATCGTTAACTGATTTCATCTTCATTTAACTGATTTCATCGTTAACTGATTTCATCGTTAACTGATTTCATCGTTAACTGATTTCATCTTCATTTAACTGATTTCATTTTCATTCTTCATTTAACTGATTTCATCGTTAACTGATTTCATCTTCATTTAACTGATTTCATCGTTAACTGATTCCATCGTTAACTGATTTCATCGTTAACTGATTTCATCGTTAACTGATTTCATCTTCATTTAACTGATTTCATCGTTAACTGATTTCATCGTTAACTGATTTCATCTTTAACTGATTTCATCGTTAACTGATTTCATCTTCATTTAACTGATTTCATCGTTAACTGATTTCATCGTTAACTGATTTCATCTTTAACTGATTTCATCGTTAACTGATTTCATCTTCATTTAACTGATTTCATCGTTAACTGATTTCATCTTCATTTAACTGATTTCATCGTTAACTGATTTCATCGTTAACTGATTTCATCGTTAACTGATTTCATCTTCATTTAACTGATTTCATTTTCATTCTTCATTTAACTGATTTCATCGTTAACTGATTTCATCTTCATTTAACTGATTTCATCGTTAACTGATTCCATCGTTAACTGATTTCATCGTTAACTGATTCCATCGTTAACTGATTTCATCGTTAACTGATTTCATCGTTAACTGATTTCATCTTCATTTAACTGATTTCATCGTTAACTGATTTCATCTTTAACTGATTTCATCGTTAACTGATTTCATCTTCATTTAACTGATTTCATCGTTAACTGATTTCATCTTCATTTAACTGATTTCATCGTTAACTGATTTCATCGTTAACTGATTTCATCGTTAACTGATTTCATCTTCATTTAACTGATTCCATCGTTAACTGATTTCATCGTTAACTGATTTCATCTTCATTTAACTGATTTCATCGTTAACTGATTTCATCTTCATTTAACTGATTTCATCGTTAACTGATTTCATCTTCATTTAACTGATTTCATCTTCATTTAACTGATTTCATCGTTAACTGATTCCATCGTTAACTGATTTCATCGTAAACTGATTTCATCGTTAACTGATTTCATCGTTAACTGATTTCATCTTCATTTAACTGATTTCATCGTTAACTGATTTCATCTTCATTTAACTGATTTCATCGTTAACTGATTTCATCTTCATTTAACTGATTTCATCTTCATTTAACTGATTTCATCGTTAACTGATTCCATCGTTAACTGATTTCATCGTAAACTGATTCC